>NC_138549.1:14695133-15248742 GCF_964273705.1 Natrix helvetica | reverse complement strand
AGCTTTGTCCAGCAGTCACTTCCCATTTGAATTTGACTGAGTGAGGAGCTCGGAGTTATTTGTAAAGAACAACAAGGCTTTTCATAATTTCGGGAGAGAAGGGGGGGGAGGAGGGTGCTAATGACTGACCTTGAATAAAGAGACAATCTGGTTTACCCCAGGCAGGAAGATGTCCAACTGGTAAGCCAAATGAAAAGTTGGGAGTGGGGAGGAGGATGAAAAAGATGGGGAGGGGGCTATAGCAATGAAACGGAGGTCACCACTGTTATGTGAATTACCCCTTGTTTCTTTCTTAATTTTACTTTTTTAAAAGGGGGACACACACAAAGAATAACCCAAGTTGTTCCATGTTGCACTTCATACTGACTCTGCCTCTTCAGAGATGTAAGATCCAAAGCAAAAGGGATCCCACAGAAAGGATCCTTGCCTTCTCTCCTAGTTCAAGGGATGCCATAAAGATAATGTTTTCAATCTGATGGAAGTTTCACCCTCCTTCTGTTACATCTTGGAACTTTGGAAAACACCCAAACTGATTACTAGGGGGTGGGGGGAATAGGAAGGAGTGAAATATAGAATGGTGTGAACCCCCCAGGTCCCACATTCCTTGCAAAACACTATTTTCCCATACATCCTCTTATCTGGGGGGTCATGAATATTGAAAATGAACCTGCATGATGGAGGCAGTACATTTTCAACTTCCTAGTGCCCTTCTGGAAAATATCATTTTGAAGGTGACTTGCAGTAGTTCATAGGAGTGGGGAGCTCAGCTTATGAAGTCTTTGTTGTTGTTGTTGTTGTTAGTTGTGAAGTCATGTCAGACCCATCATGACCCCATGGACAACGTTCCTCCAGGCCTTCCTGTCCTTTACCATCCTCTGAAGTCCATTTAAGCTCACATCTATTGCTTTGGTGACTCCATCCAGCCACCTCATTCTCTGTCATCCTCTTCTTCTTTTGCCCTCAATCTTTCCCAGCATTAGGCTCTTCTCCAGTGAGTCCTTCCTTCTCATTAGGTGGCCAAAGGATTTGAGTTTCATCTTCAGGACCTGGCCTTCTAAAGAGCACTCAGGGTTGATCTCCTCTAGGACTGACCAGTTTGATCCCCTTGCAGTCTAAGGGACTCGCAGGAGTCTTCTTTAGTTCAAAGGCCTCCATTCTTTGGCGCGCAGCTTTTCTTATGGTCCAACTTTCACAGCCATACATTGCAACTGGGGAAACCACAGCCTTGACTAGATGCACTTTGGTTGGTAGGGTGATATCTCTGCTTTTTAGTATGCTGTCTAGATTTGCCATAGCTTTCCTCCCCAGGAGCAATTGTCTTTTAATGTCTTGGCTGCAGTCCCCATCTGCGGTGATCTTGGAGACCAGGAAAATAAAATCTGTCACTACCTCCATTTCTTCCCCATCTATTTGCCAGGAATTGAGAGGGCCGGATGCTTAGTTTTAGCTAAGTTTTCCTAACATTGAGTTTCAAGCCAACTTTTGCACTCTCTTTCTTCACCTGCATCAAGAGGCTCTTTAGTTCCTCTTCACTTTCTGCCTTTAGAGTGGTACCATCTGCATATCTGAGGTTGTTCATATTTCTCCCAGCAATCTTAATTCCAACTTTAGATTCATCCAGCCCCGCCTTTCTCATGATGTGCTCTGCATATAAGTTCAGGGTGACAGTATGCAGCCTTGCCAAACTCCTTTCCCAATTTTGGACCAATCAGTGCTTCCCTGTCCAGTTCTCACTGTTGCTTCTCAACCCGCATATAGGTTTTCTCAAGAGACAAATAAGATGGTTTGGTCTTATTATATGAAGTCTTACCAAGAGGTAAATATACAAAAGAGCCTTCAAGTCATCTGTATACCCAATTGGCAGATTCATGACCCAATGTGATAGCTACGTTCTTCATACTGTTTTCCTTACAGAGTGCCCCAGATAAATTCAACCTGGACAGCTCCATTTCCTCCCATTTGTGTTACTTATTTCAGTTCCTCTTACTCTGACAGGCACTTAGATGCTCAGTTTATTTCTGTTGACTTACCACTGACTGAAACCATCATGGTATTACTGGTTTTTTTTAAAAAAAAGTTTTTGTTTTTATAAGTAGCCAACATTCAAGCTACAGACCTGAACACTGGGCCCTATCCAACAAAATGAAATCCAACATAGAGAAAATAAGATCTTACACTTAGGGAAGGAAAACCCCAAAAAGTACAGATTAAGGGGAAACCTAGCTCAATAGCAGTAACTGTGAGAGGATGTTGGAGTCCTAGTGGACAATCATTTAAATGTGAGCCAGCAGTGTGTGGCAACAGCAAAAAAAGAAAAGCTATTGCAATCCTAGAATGCATTAACAGAGGGATAGACTCAAGATCATGTGAAGTACTAGTACTGCTTTATACAGTAGTAGTAAAACCACACCTAGAATCCTGCATCCAGTTTTGATCACATTATTTTAAAAAAAGATATTGAGACTTTGGAAAAAAAAGTGCAGAGAATATAAACAAAGATAGTTAGTGGCTGGAGACTAAAACATATGATGAATGGTTGCAGGAATTGAGTCTGGCTAGTATAAAGAAGGACCAGGGGAGACATGATAGCAGCTGTTCCAATATTTGAAGAGCTGCCAAAAGTAGCCAACATTCAAAAGAAGAGACGGTCAAGCTAGTTTCCAAAGCACCAGAAGGCAAGACAAAAAACAATGGATGGAAACTAACCAAGGAAAGAAGCAACCTAGAATTAAGAAAAATTTTCTGACAGTGAGAACAATTAACCAGTGGAACAGCTTTCCTTCAGAAGTTGTGGGAATCCTGGCAGCCTGAGTCCAAATTTCCAAAGAGCTTGTCCCCTTACAATACAATACAATAGCAGAGTTGGAAGGGACCTTGGAGGTCTTCTAGTCCAACCCCCTGCCTAAGCAGGAAACCCTATACCATTTCAGACAAATGGCTATCCAACATCTTCTTAAAGACTTCCAGTGTTGGGGCATTCACAACTTCTGGGGGCAAGCTGTTCCACTGATTAATTGTTCTCACTGTCAGGAAATTTCTCCTCAGTTCTAAGTTGCTTCTCTCCTTGATTAGTTTCCACCCATTGCTTCTTGTTCTACCCTCAGGTGCTTTGGAGAATAGTTTGACTCCCTCTTCTTTGTGGCAACCCCTGAGATATTGGAAGACTGCTATCATGTCTCTCCTAGTCCTTCTTTCTATTGAACTAGACATACCCAGTTCCTGCAAACGTTCTTCATATGTTTTAGCCTCCACTCCCCTAGTCATCTTTTTTGCTCTTCTCTGCACTCTTTCTAGAGTCTCCACATCTTTTCTACATCGTGGTGACCAAAACTGAGTGCAGTATTCCAAGTGTGGCCTTACCAAGGCATTATAAAGTGGTATTAACACTTCACGTGATCTTGATTATATTCCTCTGTTTATGCAGCCTAGAACTGTGCTGGCTTTTTTGGCAGCTGCATGTACACTGCTGGCTCATATTTAAATGGTTGTCCACTAGGACTCCAAGATCCCTCTCACAGTTACTACTATTGAGCAAGGGACCGCCTATACTGTACCTGTGCATTTTGTTTTTCTTGCCTAAATGTAAAACCTTAGTCTTTTCCCCATTGAAGAGTAAGGTTCTAAGCTGCCCAGAGTTGCCTGGCAGCAAGATGGACTGCATACAAATGTAATAAATAATTATAATCGACCTCATCAATAGAGAGGAAAGACTGTCCTGGAGATTACTGAATATCTCTGCAAGGGACTTTCCAGTAAGACCTCTCTGCAGGAAAATGTCCTTAAGCAAGGATAATTACAGGTTTTTAGCTCCGCACAATATTGATCGGGGAGAAACTAAATATTGCAAGTGGTCCACTCATCCATACTCTGGAAGATCAATGGTAGATGCTGAAGATAGAAGTCCTATTGTACCCTTTTTTAAAATTAGAAATATCTAAAATAAAATTAAGATTTGTTTGCAGCTCAGAAATATATAATTTGCAAAACATAGCCATCGGCCTAGGCTCCTAGGCTCTACCCTGCTGGCTTACCCCCCTTCTCCACCTTTGGTGAATGCTAATGTTGATCTCTGCTCTTTGTTTTAATTTTCTTGAAGAAGTCCTTCCGGCAATCTAAGCCTTAGGGAAATTACAGCAAAGAGCTAAATCTCTTGGTAACTGGAGCCACAATTTAGAAAAAAGTGTCTGGCAGATCTATAGGAAAGCTATCCCAGAGCCAAGCTTACTTAAGCTGGGCTACATCAGTGGTGAAATTCAAATTTTTTACCACCGGTTCTGGCAGAGAAAGGATACTGCAAAATCCCCATTCCCACCCCACTCTAAAGGAAGGATACTGCAAAATCCCCATTCCCACCCCAGGAGAAGGATACTGCAAAATCTCCATTCCCTCCCCATTCCCACCCCACTCCAGGGGAAGGATACTGCAAAATACCCATTCCCCTCCCATTCTGGGGTTAGACAGAAGTATTATTTGCCGGTTCTCCAAACTACTCAAAATTTCCACTACCAGTTCTCCAAAACCTGTCAGAACCTGTTGGATTTCACCCCTGGGCTGCATCTTTATCTAAAACAGAGCTTGGGGGGACGGGACCCAGCAGTGGAGATAACAAAAGATAACCACATTGCTGAATGAAGAGACAAAACTCTCTCGCAACTGCATAGCCTGGAAGCATTTATAGCAGAGATGAACAATCTTTGAAGAACTTTTAGGAGCATGCCAGGAGCCACAGTCAGCAAACAACTGTGACTAGGACAGAAATTTGGCAGGCCTGGAGGGAAATGGTAATTTTGGAAAATTACATCTATTCTTAATCTCCTAAATATCAAGAGAAAGAATTACCCTTTAAAATATCCCATATGTTACAGCTGTTAAAATTGCATGGCCAATTTTAAATGGCAAACCCCATCATCGTTAGAAAGGGGAGGAGGGGGTTATGCAAGGACTTTGAAAAGTCCTCATACCGCTCTTAAGCTAAGTTAACAATTTGGAAGGGATCTTGGATGGTCTTCCAGTCCAACGCTCTGATTGAGTAGGAGATCCTATACCATTTCAGACAAGTGGCTGTCTGGTCTTTTCTTAAAAGCCTCCAGTGATGGAGTACCCAAAACTTCTGAAGGCAAAATGTTCCACTGGTTAATTGTTCTTACCATTGGGAAAATTCTCTTTAGTTCTAGGTCACTTCTCTCCTTGATTAGTTTCCATCCATTATTTATTGTCTTGCCTTCCAATACTTTAGAAAATAGGTTGAAGACCCTCTTCTTTCTGGCAGTCCCTGAAACATTGGAACACTATTATGTCATTCCCTAGCACTTTTCACTAGAATATTGTTGTTAGTTGCAAAGTCATGTCCGACCCATTGCAACCCCTTGGACAATGTTCCTCCAGGCCTTCCTGTCCTCTACCATCCTCTGGAGTGCATTTAAGCTCAAGCCTACTGCTTTGGTGACTCCATCCAGCCACCTCATTATCTGCAGTCCCCTTCTATTGCCCTCAATCTTTCCCAGCATTAGGCTCTTCTCCAGTGAATCCTTCATTCTCATTAGGTGGCCAAAGTCTTTGAGTTTCATCTTCAGGATCTGGCCTTCTAAAGATCACTCAGAGTTGATCTCCTCTAGGATTGACCGGTTTGATCACCTTGCAGTCCAAGAGACTCACAGGAGTCTTCTCCAGCACCATAGTTCAAAGGCCTCAATTCTTTGGCGCTCAGCCTTTCTTATGGTCCAACCTTCACAGCCATACATTGCAACTGGGAAAACCATAGCCTTGACTATACACACTTTTTGTTGACAGGGCGATGTCTCTGCTTTTTAGTGTACTGTTTAGTATGCTGTTTCACTAGACTAGACATATCCAATTCCTGCTACCTTCATGTTTTAGCCTCCAGTTGCCTAATCATCTTTGCTACTCTTCTCTGCACTCTTTCCAGAGCCTCAGTTTTAATCTTGTGGTGACCAAAACAGGATGCAGTATTCCAAGTATGGTCCTACTAAGGCTTGATGAAGCGGTACTAATACCTCCCATGATCTTGATTTCTATCCCTTTAATAATGCAGCCTAGGATTGTGTTGGCTTTTTTTGGCTGCTTCCGTAACACTGAGTTGTCCCTGATGCTTTCAAGGCAGGTGAGTCCAGGTAACTGGAGAAGGGTGGAGCCAGGTAGATCACCTGCAAAAAAGATCATCATTCCTACACTCAGGAGAAAGAGTAACAGCACTCTGGTTATAAAGGCTTCTTGTGAATCAGGCCAAGACTCCAACTGGTGAAGGAGAATTTAAAGACACATGGCTATTTCCTAAAACAAGTGGGTGGATTGCAGCCGAGATGAACTCCCAAGGCCACTCAGAACTGGCTGCTAATAGAGATAATAAAGCCCTTTCCTTCCCTTAGGTGTATTATTATCCTCCTTTCAGTTCATTATTGCTCTTTCAAATGCTAAACATAAAAAGAAAAAGAAAATGTCAAGGAAAGGTTTACCTTTCAAAGGAAATGCCAGCATTAATGATTGCCTCCCACTCACTAAAAAGAAAAAAGAAAAGAAGTGGTCCTGGATCAATATCATTGCATTAAAGCCAGGAGACGAGACACTAAATGCTCAAGGGACACGCTAGGAAAGCCATCAGCAGTTTTCTCTTTGCCCTGAATGAGCACTTTCAGGAAACCCATCCTGCAAAGGAAATAACTAGCTATTTGTACTTCTCCGAAGGAGGAGAAATAAAACAGGCCGATGGGAATGCTGCCTTTCGGCTCCTTGGGCTGCTCCTAGAGATGAAATATAGTTAAATTTCAGAAGGCAAGAAGATCAGCTTCCGCCGAATGAAGCTCCCTGGCTTTAACAGAGTAGCTGAAGTCTTGCTGCACCAAATAACAGGCCAACAGAATTGGAAGGCACCAGTGGTGAGTTGCTCTTACCTTTGCTACCGGTACGCTGCTTGAGGTCCGTTTGTGCACGTGCCAGATGTGTGCTGTGCACATGACTGATGTGTGCTGCACACACATGCGCACTCCGCCACCCCTGCAACACACAGCTGCACATGCGCAATTGGCCCAGTTGCCTTAAAAAAAGGTATGGAACACGGGCAGGCCGGCCAAACGAGCCACCATATCGGTACAGTGGCAGCTGCTCCCGACTACTACCGGGATGGCTGGGATGGCCTGAACCCACCACTGGAAGGCACCTTCGAGGTCTTCTAGTCCAGCGGTCCCCAACCTTTTGGACCTTCTGCGGATCACTAATATGATCTGCCTCGTGACCGGCTGGTTGGCCGTGACCAACTTGATGTCACTCACATCGGGGTGGGGTGTGCCTCACTGGCCTCTACTCACCCCTCCCAGCCACCCCTCGTCTGCCCACCCGTTGGGCTCCTTAGGACCCCAACGGGAAGCAGTTGTTGGAGCTAAGCAGTCACCACAAGAAAGAGTTGGCAAAACAGCTCAGTTCACATTGGATCTGACCGAGAAGGAGGCTCAGCAGAAGCATCTTACTGAGGACTACGAGCAAAGGCTTTCCAAGCAGAGGGAAGACCTGTGGCAGTGCAAGGCCAGGTACCGGTGCCTGGAGGCTCAGTGGGCTGAGATGGTCAGCCAGTTCCAGGCCAAGATGCAGTCCCACTGGAACAAGGCCCTCCGGTTCTTTGCCACCAGCGGCACTTCCCTCCAGCCTTCACCCAAAGCCCTGAACCAGGAGACTGAAGCAGACCCCAAGTTAGAATTTCTCTCCCCTTCGAGCTGCACAAAAAGACCCCGAAAGGGGGAGATTCTCTGCAGCAACACCAGCATTCATTGCATGTATCCAGCCCAGGGGCTATGATTTGAGGACCCCTGATTTAGCGCACTATAAAAAAATGTAAATAATTTTTCTGCGGTCCACCAAATTTTTCTCGCGGACCACCAGTGGACCACCAGTTGGCGACTGCTGTTCTAGTCCAATCCTCAGCTCAAGCAAGAGACCTTCCACACAAGTGGCTGTCCAATCTCTTCTTAACAGCCTCCAGTGATGGGACACCGACAACTTCTGAATGCAAATCTTTCCACTGGTTAATTGCTCTCATCATCAGGAAAGTTCTAGGTTGGATCTCTCCATGGTGAGTTTCTGTCCAAAAAAAAAAAAATCAAATCAAATCAAGTTTATTAAAGTCAAAGGCCAAGAGACCAGAAGAAATAAAATCAAACTCAAGGAATATCCATTTAAAAATTATAAAATAAAATAATAAATAACAGATGAAATCTATGAGCCCTGGTGGTGCAGTGTATAATAAGAGTACAGTACTTCAGGCTACTTCTGCTGACTGCTAGCTGCAGTTCAGACAGTTCAATTCTCACCAGGCTCAAGGTTGACTCAGCCTTCCATCCCTTCCGAGGTGGGTAAAATGAAGACCCAGATTTTGGGGAGCAGTAGGCTGACTCTGTAAACCGCTTAGAGAGAAGTGTGAAGCAGTATATAAATCTAAGTGCTATTACTTTACTAAAAATCACATTTTGGCATCCAATCAGTCAGTTACACAAGGCCTAACTATAGTATAATATCAATCCTTAAACTACGATGGCCCATAGTTATTAAATACTGAAATGCAAAAGAGTTGTAATGCAAAAGGGTTTGCAACATTAGTTGTATAAAATAGCTACGGCGGATTAATCAAGTATTTAATCTCTCCTTGGTTAGTTTCCATTCCTTGCTGCTTTGTCCTGCCTTCAGGTGCTTTGGAGAATATAAACCATAGAATAACAGAGTTAGAAGGGACCTTGGAGGTCTTCTAGTCCAACCCCCTGCTTAGGCAGGAAACCCAACACCACTTCAGACAAACGGTTATCCAACATCTTCTTAAAGACTTCCAGTGTTGGGGCATTCACAACTTCTGGAGGCAACTTCTGTTCCACTGATTCATTGTTCTAACTGGCAGGAAATTTCTCCTTAGTTCTAGGTTGCTTCTCTCCTTGATTAGTTTCCATCCATTGCTTCTTGTCTTACCGTGAGGTGCTTTGGACTCCTTCTTCTTTGTGGCAGCCCCTGAGATAGTGGAACGCTGCTATCATTTCATCCCTAGTCCTTCTTTTCATCAAACTAGACATACCCAGTTCCAGCAACCGTTCTTCATATGTTTTCACCAGATTAGATCCCAGGGTCTTTTTGTGACATTTCCAGTTCCCCATTCCCCCCCCCCCCATGACACCGCCAATGTCCTCATGCCATGCTTTAGAGTAGACCTTCTTGTCCTGTTCTTTTCTGTGCTGAGAGAGTCCAGCCAGCAGCAAAGGACAGGGGAGAACAAAGATAGCCATAGACAGCCCAACACATTTTTATCCTGGCTCCTCTTTCTATTGCCACTGCAAAGGCTGCTGAAAGAGTCGCTGCTGCGTTGTCCATTCAGTTCGGACTCCAACTCATCACCAAACAGAGTCAAAATGATTGGAACAGCATGAAAGGACTTTGTAAATAAATGGCACTGAGCAAAATCGTAGCTTGTTGTCTAATTGCCATATTTTTTTTCCTTTGGACTATAAGACGCACCATGATTTTGAAGAGGTAAATTTTAAAAAAATGTTTTTACACTTTGCACGCCTCCCAAACCCTCTGCACGCCTCGTTTTTATATTTTTTTTAAAAAAGGGGGGGGGGGACCTGCAGAGCTTTGGAATGCTTGTAGAGTGCTCCTAGGGGCTGGGGGGGGGGTCCATTTTTTGCTCTCTTTTTTGGCCCTTCCCAGCCCTCAGAAGCACTTTGAAGAAGGAACACTTAGAAGAAGGAGGAGGAGGAGGAGGAGGAGGAAGAGAATGAGAATGAGAAGAACAGGAGGAGGAGGAGAAAAAGAATAAGGGGGAGGAGGAGAGGGAGGGGAGAAGGAGAAGGAGAAAGAGGAGGAGGAGGAGGAGGAGGAGGAGGAGGAGGAGGAGGAGGAGAAGGAGAAGGAGAAGAAGAAGAAGAAGAAGAAGAAGAAGAAGAAGAAGAAGAAGAAGAAGAAGAAGAAGAAGAAGAAGAAGAAGAAGAAGAAGAAGAGGAAGGAAGGAGAAGGAGAAGGAGAAGAAGAAGAAGAAGAAGAAGAAGAAGAAGAAGAAGAAGAAGAAGAAGAAGAAGAAGAAGAAGAAGAAGAAGAAGAAGAAGAAGAAGAAGAAGAAGAAGAAGAAGAAGAAGAAGAAGAGAGGAAGGGGAAGGGGAAGGAGAAGAAAGAAGAAGAAGAAGAAGAAGAAGAAGAAGAAGAAGAAGAAGAAGAAGAAGAAGAAGAAGAAGAAGAAGAAGAAGAAGAAGAAGAAGAAGAAGAAGAAGAAGAAGAAGAAGAAGAAGAAGAACAACAACAACAACAACAACTGTGGGGTCCTGAGGATGTTACCTAGTTAGGGCAATGAAACATCTGCAAGAAAACAAGCAAGCTCAGAGAGCACGAAGGACCCCTCATTTCAAACCTGAACTACAAATATTCTCCTTTATTGGTAATCTGCATGTGATTGGTAGGCTGCTGCGCTTTGTGTAATGCATAGCTGGCTCCTAGTAAGTCTCCACTCTCCAGATACATTCCATAAGATGACAGAGCCAAAGACAATTCTCACATCAGACTTCGCCTTACCCGGTTCTTAGGTTTCCACCATTCTTAATTTGCTATGGGAGATCAGTTTGAAATTGCATGCCTACTTCAGTTTTTCTCTTGACCGCTCTCTTCTCACTTCCGCTAAATAAAGCTTTCATCTCGTTTCCTCGCTTTGCCGTTATTTTATTTTTTAAGTTGTTCATTACTCAGCTGGCTTGAAATATCTTTTTGGGTCCCCATTCTTCTCGGAAAAAACATCTCCATCTTTCTCTTTATAAGGTCAGTGCATCCTTACTTGCCATTACAAGCAAGGGAGTGTGAGAGCGCAGCTGGGATGGAGAGGAGTCGAACCGCACACTAACACAATGAAGCCCTTGTGTCTGAGCAAATGTACTGGCCATGAAAACGACAACAGCTGGCTATGTTTTCTGCCTTGAATATGCCCTGGGCAGTCATTCTAATCCCCTTCCAATTGAAACAGAGTACTACACAAAACATTCTGGTCTCCCAAATATACTTATCTCTTACCGTGATGGACTTCAAGTTTCCATCATTCTCAACGACAAACATATTAACGGAACAACAGAATAACAGAGTCTCCTAGTCCTGCTCAAGCTGGAGACCTTATACCAGTGATGGCTAACCCTTTTGTCGTCGCCTGCCAAAAGTACACACACACCTGCGTGACAGCACCTGCGCGCACCCGCACCCATAATGCAGTGCATGTGTGACACACACACCCCTGCGCTAACTGCCCTGCTGCACCAGAGGTGGGTTCCTACCAGTTTGGACTGGTTCGGCTGAGTAGGTAGTAACTCAGCTGGCCACCCCCCGACCTGATTCTATCGGCGGCGCATGTGCAGAACCACTTTTTTTTACTGCTGTGCATGTGTGTGCAGTGCGCATCAATGCACACCTTAAGCGCATCCATGAGCAAACCAGCAGTATAGCCGGAACCCACCCCTCCCCTGCGCATGTACACATGACCCCCCCAGCGCTCCCCTTGTGTATCCACTCATTTCCCCCTGCATGACTCCTATATCCCTGTGCCTGTGGATATGCCCCCCCCCCCCGTTTTGGGCCTAGTAGGCCTCCTGCAGCCTCCTGGGAGCAACAATGGGCTGCAAGGGGCCCACGCTGCACCCCTGTACTCTCCCCATGCATGGGCATGCAACCCTCCCCATGCATGCATGCACAACCTCCTCACACATGCCCATGTATTTCCTGCATGCACCACGCCAGTGATGGGATTTAAAAACATTTACTACAGGTTCTGTGGGCATGGTTTGGTGGATGTGGCATGGCTTGGAGGGGGTGCCAGGGGAATGATACTGTAAGATCTCCATTCCCTTCCCACTCTAGGAAAGGATACTGTAAAATCCCCATTTCCTCCCAATCAGCTGGGACTCAGGAGGCAGAGAATAGATGGGGCGGGGCCAGCCAGAGATGGTATTTACCGGTTCTCTGAACTACTAAAAATGTCCACCACCGGTTCTCCAGACCTGGTCAGAACCCGCTGAATACCACCTCTGTACCATGCCCCCACCCCACCCCGTGCATGTGCAGCAGAGACCTGAAAATCAGCTGGCCGGTGGGAGGCCCACACCCATGCATAGTGGAGCTGAGCTGGGGTGACAGCTCACGTGCCCTCAGAGAGGGCTCTGCAAGCCACCTGTGGCACATGTGCCATAGGTTCACCATTACAGCCCTATGCCATTTCAGACAAATGGTATGTGGAGCATCCCACAACTTCTGAAGGCAAACCATTCCACTGGTTCATTGTTCTCACTGTTAGGAAATTTCCCCTAAGTTGTAGGTTGCTTCTCTCCTTGATTAGTTTCCATCCATGGTTTCTTGGCGGGGAATCCTGGAAGCTGAGGTCCACTGGCATAGCAAGGCTGATCTAGTGTTACCTACATTTATGGACAAGTGCAAATGAAGGTGCAACTTACAATTTATTTAAGTTACAAAGCAGGCCGTGGATTTATTTATAGAAGCACTGGATGACTGAGATAGCTCCAACCTCCCACTCATTTTGGCTACTGAAGGGGAAGAATCAAATGAAGGAGAAGGATGGCAACGTCTTACTTGCAGCAGTTTATAAAAGCTACACACTGTCCAAAAATACAATCCCGTTGTATTATATTATAGAGGTAAGTCTCAAACTTTCTAGTATTACATTACATTAAATAGCTCTGGAGATTCTCAGTCATCCAGGTCATGGTTGTCCCAAAGGTGCTTTATCAAGAGGCAACTAGATTTACGTGTTTTTCTTTGAAGACCTTTTGCTTCTTATCCAAGAAAGCTTATTCAGCTCTGACTGGGTGGTGGGAATGGAAGGGTTCATATTCCTTGATGTCGTTTGGTCATTAGCACTCTCTCTGAGAGTCTTTGAGGCCACTTGGAGGCGACCATTCAGTCAGAACTGAAGAAGCTTCTTGGCTGGGAAGCAAAACCTCTTCAGAGAAAAACAAGAAAGTCTACACAAAGTAGTCTTATACTAAGTAGCATTGTAGAGGTATGTCTCAGCTTCAACAGGAATTTCCATTGAGGAACAAGACAGTTGTTAAGGAAGGGAGGAAGGAAGGAAGGAAGGAAGGAAGGAAGGAAGGAAGGAAGGAAGGAAGGAAGGAAGGAAGGGGGGAGGGAGGGAGGGAGGGAGGTAGGGAGGGAGGGAGGAAGGAAGGAAGGAAGGAAGGAAGGAAGGAAGGAAGGAAGGAAGGAAGGAAGGAAGGAAGGACTTTGACTCCAGGGCAAATTATCAGTGTCTAAATCTTCACTATTATCTAAAACTTGCTGTTAGGTTGTTGAGGGAAACTAATGATTTAGTTTCAACAGGTTTCTTTCTAGTGAATTGCACGATAGATGTTGCACATCAGTGAAACATTCCCTTTAATTATGCGTTAATGATAGTTGCTAATGAGATCTATTCTAATTAGATCTCCAATAACTCTAGGGCTTCATACTGACCTCTCCACAAACATCCAGATTTTCTGAAACGGAAGACTACCTACCCGTTGCTGGATTTGGACAAAAAGAAAGAGGAAACTGCAGTCCGTTGCCGGATTTGGAGAAAAGAGGAAATAATATGCGAGATTCCTTTGATGTTTAAATGAAGTCAGAGCAACAAAGATGTCATTGGAGGGCTATTGGAGTCACCCAGGATGTTTAATAAGCTTGGTTGCAATCACCATGAATTGCTGGAGATACAATTCAAGACTTTGAATCAGAATGTCTGGTTTTTTTTATGATAGCCATTATTTAGACTTGAATGTGAAATTCAATATGAATATTGAATGTGAAATTCAATATGAATATTGAATGTGAAATTCAATATGAATATTGAATATAAAATTCAATATGAATATTGGAATCCACAAGCCTCTTAACATGATTCTGGACTGATTGTGGCATTAAAGATATACATGTTAAAGGTAAAAGGTTCCTCTCCCACATATGTGCATACGTGACTCAAGGAAGCTGACCAAAACAGTCAATTTGAGGAGCTCGTCTGTTATAATCCAGGTTTCCAGTCTTGCTTTACCTTCATACTTTATTTTCATTATTCTTACCCTTTATTAATGCTTTTTAATCACTTTGATATAAGAATCTGTGATCAATAAGGATCTTCCTGCCTTGAGCCCAGCATGAAGAAATATGCATGCACCAATTCGGGTTTTCTAACTGAGCAAGCCTAATTTTTTTTTCCCCCTCTGGAAATAAAATTTTGGTCCTAATGTATTGTTTGTTTATTAAATTTATTTGCCACTCACTTCATCACAAGGTGGCTCTGTTTGGCTTACAAGGTTAAAAGCAGTAAAACTATACATGTATGTTTAGTAATTGTGTGTGTGTGTGTGTGTCTGTGTGGATGTGGTGGCTCAATGGCTAAGATGCTGAGCTTGTCGATCAGAAGTTCAGCAGTTCAAACCTGTAACACCGCGTAACAGAGTGAGCTCCCGTTATTTGTCCCAGCTTCTGTCAACCTAGCAGTTCGAAAGCACATAAAAATGCAAATAGAAAAAACAGGAACCACCTTTGGTGGGAAGGTAACAGCGTTCCGTGCACCTTCGGTGTTTAGTCATGCTGGCCACATGACCACAGAGACGTCTTCAGACAGTGCTGGCTCTTCGGCTTTGAAACAGAGATGAGCACCGCCCCCTAGAGTTGGGAACGACTAGCACAGATGTGCAGGGGAACCTTTACCTTTTATACACACGCATAATACATGTATGTTTACTAATATACGTATATATACAGTATGTGGATGGGCGGGTGGGTGTGCATGTGTTCAGAATTCAGTCAGAACTGAAGAAGCTTCTTGGATGAGAAGTGAAACGTTTTCAAGGGGGGAAAAAACCAAGAAAGGCCTTTGTAAAGCTCCGTTGGGACAGTGATGACTGGATGATGAAGAATCTCCATAGACATTGACCTACATTAACCAGCCAACCATTTGCAAAAGATTCCTATATAGTGGATTTTTTTAAAAAAAGAAAGAAAGAAAATCTGATACACTAATTCTATTTCAAAATAGAATTTAGAGTTTAGAATAGTAACATATGGCGATGGCCGTAACTACTTTACCCTTAGATGGAACACACACTATCAAAACAGTATTTTCAGTTTGAACTCATTTCTTCAAAAAGTGTTTGAACATAGAATATTAGAGTTGGAAGGGATCTCGGAGGTCTTCTCTTCCACCACCACCCTGCTCGAGCAGGAGATCCTGTATATCATTTCAGATAAACAGATTAACAGAATTGGAAGGGGCCTTGTAGGTCATCTAGTCCAACCCATCCACCCACACCCTAGCTGGAGATCCTACACCATGTCTGACGGATGGCAATGCAGTTTCAGACAAATGGTTTTCCAGTCTCTTTTTGAAAGTCTCCAGTGGTGGAGCAGTTACAATATCGGAAGGCAATCTGTTCCCTTGCTTGATTGCTCTCACCATTAGGAAATTTCTTCCTCAATTCTAGGTTACTTCTCTCCTTGGTTAGTTTCCAGCCACTGTTTCTTGTTTTGTCTATTGGGGCTCCAGAAAATAGTTTGAGCCCCTTCATCTTTGTAGGAGCCCCTCAAATATTGGAACAGTGTTGTCCCTAATCCTTCTTTTCACTAAACTATGGAGGTGAGGTAGCAAGGTATTACTCAAGTGAGGTACTAATACCACTCTATAAAGCCTTAGTAAGACCACACCTAAAATTGTACTGCATCCAATTTTGGTCACCGCACTATAAAAAAAGATGTTGAGACTCTAGAAAGAGTGTGGAGAAGAACAACCAGGATGATTAGGGAACTGGAGCCTAAAACATACGATGAACAGTTGCAGGAACTGGGCATGGCTAGTCTAGTGAAGAGAAGGACCAGGGGAGACATGATAGCAGTCTTCCAATATTTGAGGGGTGTGGTCAAGCTATTTTCCAAGGCACCCAAAGGCAAGACAAAGAATAATGGGTGGAAACTGATCAAGGAGAGATTCAACCTAGAAATAAGAATAAATTTTCTGACGGTGACAACAATCAACCAATGGAACAGAAGTTGCCTTCAGAAGTTGTGAGAGCTTCATCCCTGGAGGCTTTCAAGAAGAGACTGGAATGCCATCTGTCAGAAATGGTGTAGGTCTCCTGCTTGGGCAGGGGGTTGGACTAGATGACCTGGAAGGTCCTTTCCAACTGTTAATTTGTTAAACCAACAAGGTCCCCTCCAACTGTATTAATCTGTCTGGTACCCAATTCCTATAATGGTTCTTCCTAGATTTTAACCTCCAGTCCCCTTCCTCAATTTTGTTGCTCTTCTCTGCGTGGACAGTCTGCAGGACGACTTCCCTTATGTTGGAGAAGGCTTCAGTGGGCCAGCGGGACAAGCACCATCAACCGATTTCCCACGCAGAAAATCTTCCCAGCTTTCCACACCAGCCAGTTAAATCAGACGCTTTTAAGAGGCTTAGAAGCTTTCCAACCGTAGCCACCATCCTACGTTCATTCAGAAATAATAATAATAATAATAATAATAATAATAATAATAATAATAATAATAATAATATAATAATAATTCATAGACATCGCAATACCAGGTGATAGCAGGGTCGCCGAGAAGGAATATGAAAAAATCGCGAAATACCAGGACTTAAAAATCGAAATCCAACGATTATGGCATAAACCAGCAGTGGTAATTCCAGTGGTAATCGGCACACTGGGTGCTATTCCAAAAGCACTGGAATTACATTTAAAACAGTTAAAAATTGACAAAATCACCATCAGTCAAATGCAAAAGGCTGCACTGCTTGGATCTGCACACATATTACGAAAATACGTTACGACGTCCTAGGCCCCTGGGTGGGGCCCGACTAGTAATTAATGCCAAATCCGGCGAAACAACTGGCCGCTGTGATACACTTATGTTGATGCAATAATAATAATAATAATAATAATAATAATAATAATAATAATAATAATAATAATAATAATAATGCCTCCCTATAATCCCCAGTGAAATACCCTTTCCAAATAAGACCAACCTCGCATCACCTCTGCCCTTTTCCTATTCTCACTAAGCCTCCCCACGCACTTTCCAAAAATTAAAAAAAATATGAAATAAACCAGGTGTTTTTTTTGTTTTTTTTTTTTGCAGAATTGACAGCATTTTTCACAGGTTTGAAAAAAGCAACGAGCTGCTCTCTTTCTCCCGGGGCAGCGTTCTGCTCCTCACGTACACTATAACTAACACGCAGAGGGTGAACGAAAGCGGAGGCGGGTGCGGGGAAGGGAGGAGGAGGGGTGGGGGAGGCAATAGGATAGGAGCGGAATCGCAGCTAACACTTGTACTCAACGTCTCCTTGGGATAATCCAACCCCGACACCGTGCCTTCCCTTCTCTCCTCCCCGCGGAGCGCCCTGGAAAATCGGCTAGGTGATTGGATTACCTTTCTTTGAATGGAGGCTGGGGACAAGGCGGAGAGGGGGGGGAGTAGGCGGGGGGTGGGTGAGTGGGAACGAGCCGCGAAGTTACATTGCCCCCGTGATGCAATGCCCCCGCCCGCCCCACGTTGTTATTTCGCTCCCGCTGCCTTGCCTAGGTCTGTTTCAGCCTCCTGGCTCTTTTTTTTTGGGGGGGGGGGGAAGAGGCGAAGAGGATGGGGAAGGAAGAAGGCGGGGTCTGCCTGGTCTAACTCTGCGGTCCCTGGAAGCCTCTTGCGCCCGTTTCCCAATCTAACCCTCCTCCTGTCGAAGGAGACTTGGCAACTCGAACCCCTTCCGGAGGCACCTAACCTTCCTGCTCCTTTTGTAAGGTTCCGAAAGGAATCGCAGCGACTTCAGCGGGGTTTATCCCCCCCCCCAAAAAAAGGGGGGCACCCAAAGAGGGAGCCCCCTCTCCTTCCCTCTCGGAGCCTCGTTTTTTAGGAAATCCCGGAAACAATCATCCCGAATAAAATTCAGTTTGCCATTTGGGATGGTCGAGGGGTTAGGTAAGAGCAGGACGGTGAATGTGGGTGGGGGGGAGGGGTGACTGCATTTTTCACATCGCCAGCTGGACCAGAAAAAGTTGTTGCTTCCGTTCAGTTAAACAAAACAAACACACACATTTGCTAAGGGTCAAGATTCAACCCAGTCGTTTAGAGCAGAGGTCCCTAACTTTCCTATGGCGTGGCGGCCCCGGGGAGGGGAGGAGGAGAGGGACCGGCCCGTGCAAGCTACCGGCTGGTAAGTGCAAAGCACACTTCCGAACCGTCCCCCGGCCCGGTGTAAGCGGGCCGCGGCTCCAGCGAAGTGGGGAACCCCCTGATTTAGAGGATGCAAATCCCGTCGGAGTTCAGAGGAAGGAACTGAAATAGGAATTGAATAGGAACGGGGGTGGGACACACACACACACACACACACAGAGAGAGAGAGGGAGAGATACACAGAGAGAGCGACACACACACACACACACAGGCAGAGAGCAAAACAGAGGGGGGGGCAGAGAGAGATAGAAAGACAGAGAGAGAGAGAGAGCGACAGAAAGACACAGAGAGAGAAACAGACAGACATAGACAGAGAGGGACATACATGGAGAGGGGTGGGGAACAGAGAGAGAAAGACAGACAGACAGACAGAGGGAGGGAGGGAGAGGTTCGAGCCCCCTCCAGCGCTCTTTCCCTTTGTCCAAAATGTCACCGGTGGGGAAAAACACGTCTCCCTTTACTTCCCCTCCCCTCCTCCCACTCCCCACCAGTTTCTCCCAAGCGAGGCGTTTTAAGGGGTAAAGAAGGATGCCCGCCGATTTCCCACCCACCCCCCACTTTCATTCCTGGGGTGCACCGGGGATTTTGGTGGCGTTCCCCCACCCGCCGCCCCCTCCCCTCCAAAGAAAGGAGCGGAGCGGGAGCGGCTGCCTCCTCCAGCCGGGCTCTCGAACGCCGACTGGCGCGCGCGCGCGCGCGGGTCCTGCCAACCCCCGAAAGGCGAACTCGCCCTGGCAAAGAGAGGGAAATGAATGTAGCCCCGCGCGAGCCAATGAGCGGAGACCGGATGCGATATATCCTCCCCAGGACAACAACTGCTCTGTGTTCCCTCCTCAGATCCACATGACGCCATTTACTTTTGCTTTTGCCCAGCGATCACCCTGCCTCCTCCGGAAAGGAGGAGGAGGAGGAGAAGGAGGGGGGGGAGAGAGAAAGGAAAAAAAAAAGAAAAGGGGGAAAAAAGCGAGAGAAAGGAGGAGGGGGGAGCAGCAGCAAAACGCCGAAGCTCTTAAGAGACCGGATCTCAAACCTGCTTTTCTGCAAAGATATAAACAGCGAGCAGAAAGCAGCCGCTTAGCAAAAAAGAAAAAAAAGAAAAGAAAAACCCTCTGTTTTTTTTCCTTTCCTCCCCTCCCCTTTAAAACAACAGCAACTCCCCCCTCCCCTTTTGCAATCAGTAAAGCTGCCTTGAGAGAGAGAGAGAGAGAGAGAGAGAGAGGGAAAAAAAACACGCACTCACGTACAGCACACAAACTCCGAAGAAACGAGCGAGCGAGCCACTGGAGCGCTGTTTTTTTTAAAAAAGAGCTATTCTCCCCTTCTTTTCCTATTTTTATTTTTTTCATTTTTGCAAACAGTTTTGCAATCGTTCGGGGGGAAAAGCCAGCGATCCGACCAAGAAAAAAAAAAGGCGATCTGGAAAAGATTCCGAGCGAAGATCTCCTCTAAAAGCCACTCCGGGAATCGTATTTTTTTTTTTTTTCGTCCCGTTTTATTTTGATTTTGATTTTTTGAAAAGGACCCCTTTGCTAGGGGGGCTGTTGTCCCCTCGCGCTCCTTTTTCGGCGTTACGGTGCCTGCGGGGGGGAAAAAAGTGGCTGCGGAATGACGAATCGGCCTTTTCATTGAGAAAAAGAAGAGGGGAAGAGAAGGAGAGGAGTAAAAAAAAGCGACAAGGAGATCGCGAAGGGGGAGCAAAATCCTCGCCGGATCGGGAAAGAAAAGGGCGGTTTTTTCTTCTTTTTTTCTCTCTCTTCTTTTTTTTTTAAAGAAATCCGCGTGTGGCTGTCTGGCTTACGACTTGTTATTTTTTTTCCTCCTCTGGAGAAGAGGAGTGAAAGCAGAGAGAGAGAGAAAACCTTCCCAAGTTTGCGGTGGATTTTTTTTCCTCCCTCCCTCGATCTAAAACGTGAAACATTTCGATGCTTTTCGCTTACAACCTGGACTCGAAGTGAGTTTGCAAAACGGGAGAAACGCGTTCTTCTTCTTCTTCTTCTTCTTCTTCTTCTTCTTCTTCTTCTTCTTCTTCTTCTTCTTCTTCTTCTTCTTCTTCTTCTTCTTCTTCTTCTTCTTCTTCTTCATCCTCTTCCTCCTCCTCCTCTTTCCTGCAAACCCTACTCCCTTCTATTACTCTTCTTTCTTTCTTTCTTTCTTTCTTTCTTTCTTTCTTTCTTTCTTTCTTTCTTTCTTTCTTTCTTTCTTTCTTTCTTTGGCTTCGGGGTTTGGATTTACTCGCCCACCGCAAGAAGACGCGGGCCGGGGAGAGGGAGAGAGAGAGAGAGAGAGAGAGAGAGAGAAACCTCGGGGATCGTGGTGGAAAGGGAGGATGAGGGAAAGAGGGAGAAGGGGAGAGAGAGAGAGAGAAGGCTTGGGGCAACCTTACACGGCTGCAGCTTTTCCTTCCCTTTTGCAAAGCGGACTCCCGGTGAGGAGAGAGAGAGAGAGAGGCTTCAGTGGGGGCTTCGTTTGGGGACAGACAGGGGGGCGATGGAGCCTGGCGAGGTTTGCTTGGAAAGGGCGCGGGGATTAGGGGCGCTGAAGTCCGATCTCTCGCACGGGATCACCCTGCTGATGATTCCTTTGCGGAAGGCTTTGCAACCCACCCACCCGTGACCCACGATCGTCCGTGGGAAAGTGGCGTGGCGTTTTCCCAAAGGGCAGAAAATTTTACCGAGAGCTGCTTTTGAAAGGAGGAGCAACTCTCTGGTTTTTGCTCGGATCGGGACGGCGGGGCAGGTCGCCTTGCTTTGTGAAGCGGGCTCCGGCTAAATCTTAAGAGTTGTTACGGTGGGGTGGGGGTTGCTTCCCAACCTGTCAAGGTTGGGCTTCCGAGCCCCGGGTTGTGAAAATTAGATTTCGGGCTTGTGCTGATTTTAAACGGAAGGCTAAAATCAACAACAACAGCAAACACTTGTGTAGTTGGAGACTTTTCTGGGCGCAATTCGGAAGTGAGAGAATGTAGAATCTGTTTTTTTTTAACAATCCTCTCTTCGTTCTGCTGAGGAAACAAGAAAAGGGAGCAAGGCCGCTGCCAAATCCACTTTGCCAGCAAAGTTGCTTGTTGGCATTTGCCCCACCACCACTTGCTTTGCCTGCTATTTTATTTGGGGAGGGGGGCATTCCTTGTTTTGGGAAATAGCTGTACATCTCCCTCCCCCCTCCTCCCCTCAGTTTGGGCCATTTTCTAAGCTGCACTAGATTTAACCTTCCGGGCGTAAATAGGGACGCGAAGACGAAGGGAGAATCGGTGATAGGAGATGGTGAAGGTTCTCAATTGCTCCGAAAGGTTGTCTTTATTCCCCCCTCCCCCGCCCCATGTCCTTCTGTCTGTCAAAAAGGCCCCGGCTGTGTGCCTTGTCAATTTACCCTAGTATCGACTTTTGAAACAGAGAGAGAGAAGGAGAGAGGGAGGGAGAGAAAGAGAGAAGAAAAGACAGAAAGGAGAGAGAGAAAGAGAAAAAGAGAAAGAGATCCCTTTTAAAAGAGGAGTTTAACTGCCCTCTTTTTTCTTCTTCTTCTGCCTGACATTCATAGAGAAATCAATCTATTTGTAGACTAGGGAAAATGAGACTTTTGTCTTATTCATAGGTCAAGCTATCTCCACCGCTACCTCCCCCCCCCCAGCCTCTCTATGGGCAATTATATTGGGGAGGCTGTTATTTAAATGGTGGGGGTGTTCAGCCTGCTGTTTTTTTCATGTCTTGCTCTGTGTGTGTGTGTGTGTTATTTTTTGTGAGGAGGGGGAAGAGAGAGATCACTTGACATTTTATGCAGATCAAATCCAAGGGTGACTAGAGAGAAAGAACGCTGCCTTTTAAAACATTTTTTTTCCTCCTGGGGCTCCAAATGAGAGACTCACAGGAGGAGAGGATAACACTCTATCGAAAGTAACACTGAGAGGGAGTCTGATCTGATTTAGGCCAGGTAAAGGAATAAGAGAGAATACCTGGCTTGGTACTCCTGAATGGAGCTGCAACCTAGAAGGCTTTTACATAAGCAGAGTCAGAGTCCCTGCTTGGGAGGAGAGAGAGAGAAGGAAGAGAAGAGAGCAAAAGTTTTCCTGATAAGGCAATCTTATTAGCAGCCCAGCCAGGATCTTTCCTGCTCATCTCACAGGTTGTTTGTGAGCAATTTCTGAAAATCAGAACAGCTTTAGAGGCAAATAAGGTTCCTGTAGGTTCCAAAAATCCTATCCTGTCATCCTGCTATAGATAGATAGATAGATGATAGATAGATAGATAGATAGATAGATAGATAGATAGATAGATATTGCATTAGATAGATAGATAGATAGATAGATAGATAGATAGATAGATAGATAGATAGATAGATAGATAGATAGATAGATATTGAAGAGCAGGAGCTGCCAGGAGTAAGAATAGACTCAGGTGGAAAGATGTCAAACGAATCTCTTCTTTTTAGGGCAAATCTTTGTCACAGAAATCCTTAAATTTATAATATGAAGCCTCCGGGTTCCTGCATTTCCTCCCCCCTTCCCCCTCCCCATGCAGGATTTTTAAAAAAGCAACACCCTTTTTAATACGGTTATTGCAAAATAGGTCTGTACCTGACTTTCATCCAGCAGTAGTAGCGAGGAGTTCTGTTTGTTCATGTTCTTATAAAAGGCAAATTGAAAAAGTCAGGATTTTAAGTGCTTCTCCAAAGTGGGGTGGTTAGGGTTTTTTTTTTTTTTTGAGGAATTAAATAATTTGCAAGAGAATGGACACAAGTTTGGGACCCTTTCCTGCAGGTCCCCCCCCCCCAGAAATAAATCCTGCAAAGTTTATTGGACAAGGCAATGTTTGAATGCTTGTATATTCCCAAGAGTGCTGTGCTGAATTGCAGGGAATATAATAACGTTTAGCTTGTTTGTCTTTACCAGTCAGAGGAAACCCTTTATAAAATAAGATCTTGCTAGAATTTCAGCTTTCTTCTCCCCCCTCCCCCCTTTCAGTTCAGTTTGACATCTTTGTTACTCTGAGCGTAGTTCGTTGTGGCTTCTTGCCTCTAAGCAATATGCTTTTAGCAAAGCCCAGTTTTAAGTTGAAGCAAGCGGTGTCACATGCTGCTCCTGGAATTGTGTGGTTTATTGTTAATGTGTAGGATGTTTGCCCATGTTAAGCCAAACCACCTTTTCTGGCAATATTCAGGAAGTGAATGGATTATCTCTGGGTGTTATGAATGCACAATGCAAACCCTGACAGTACTCAGCATTGTAATGTTGGTACTGGCTGCTGGTACTTTGAATTGCAAAGTAGAACACAAATGCAGAATTTTGAAGAGAGAGAAAGTCTGGCTTTTGGGGTGGTTTTTTTTTTCCATCTCACGTAAGACTAACCTCTAACACTCAAAAAAGTATTTGTTTATTCAAACATTCTTATTGTTCCTGACTCTTTCCTGCTACCGTTGCGAAGAATTATTTCCTTTTCCTCTCTGCCTTATCCTCATGTTTTATGTGCTGCCAACATTTTCCCTAGATTGCCATATAATGTCAGAGCTACTTCTTCTGTTGGCTCCCATTTTGCTCACAGAGCTTCGGGGATACTTCCGGTAGTCCTCGACTTTACGACCGCAATTGAGCTCAACGTTTCTGTTGCTAAGCGAGGTGTAGTTAGGTTTGTCGCCCCCCCACCCCCAATTTGGCGACCTTTCTTGCCACAGTTGTTACGCGAATTGCTGCCGTTGTTAAGCTAGTAACCCTGTTGCAAAGTGAATCTGGCTTGCCCGTTGATTTTCCTTGTCAGAAGGTCACAAAAAGTGATCACACGACCCATACATACATGCAGCTTTCATAAATACATGCCAGTTGCCAAGGGTTCGAATTTTGATCATGTGACCTTGAAGATGATACAATAAAATGTGGTCGTAAGCCACTTTTTTCAGAGTCTTAACTTTGAATCGTCACTAAATGAATGGCCGTATGTCAAGGACTACCTGTATTATAATTCTACAACTTAAAGAGGACCAAACTCATCCTCAATCCTATATTCTCTTACTTACACAATAAGTTCCTTGAAGTCAGCGGCTCCCACCTATACTTTATGTAAGGTTTTTCTATATGGGGCAATAATCTGAAAAGCCCATCTGGAGCTTCATTCAGATGTAAACCCTAAAAGTAAAGCGAAGGAGATAGAGACAGATTTTTCACTAGGGTCACTGATCAGGGTTGTGGAGGAAGCCCACCTGCAGCTGCTTGCCAAATATCCCCTTCAGAGCAAACTTAAGTTTGTGTCAAGGGTGCAAAAGCTGCAGAGTGATTTACAGGCAGATCAGTGTTGCTATCGAAAGTCACAATTCCGAGGAAGTATTGGAAGCAGTGTTCCATAAACTTGGCCCAATTCAGGTTAGCAAATAAAGCTTGGTTTCCTTAAAGCGTGTGTTTATTTCAAGATCAAGACTTCAATTGATTGACTGTCCTTCCTGAGACTGGGTGGGAGGCTGCACCCAGTTACCTTGCCTGGAAAAAGCAAACCTCCATACCTGGATAGGCGAAATAACCCTAACCCTCTCTTTCTTTCACTTAGGATTTCAGATGTGTTCTAAGCTTCCTGGAGTGAGAGCTGTTCAGGATACTGATGGAGACGAGAGCTCAGAATGGCAGTGGGTTACAACCCTTACTTCAAGGCCAGCATGACCCCGGGAGACAATTTGGAGACTCTGACCTGAGGGATGTCCTAGCACAACAAGTCCATGTCTTGTCCTTGGACCAGATCAAGGCGATCCGAAACACAAATGAATACACAGAACCTCCTACGGTGGCTCCCCGACCGGGACTGAAGCCAGCACCACGTCCAGCGGTGGTCCACCACAAGAGCGAAAGACCGCACGACTTGACGGAGCCGCAGCGTCATCTGAACAGGCTTCCCCATCCCCAGGTCCATGCTTCTTCTCGACTCCCGCTCTCCCGTTCCATCAGCACGGTCAGCAGCACCAGCTCGCGCGGGAGCACGAGGACAAGTACGAGTAGCAATTCATCCGAACAGAGGCTTCTGGGGTCGTCCTTGGGGACGGTGGTTGAGGGGATAATACGAGTACAGCCGAAATCGGAACTGAAGTCTCGGGAGCTGAAACCCATCAGCAAAGAGAATTTGCATATGCACGCCTACCGATGTGAGGACTGTGGGAAGTGCAAGTGCAAGGAATGCACTTATCCGCGGACTCTTCCGTCCTGTTGGATCTGTGATAAGCAATGTCTTTGCTCAGCGCAGAACATGGTAGATTACGGGACCTGTGTCTGCTGCGTGAAAGGTCTTTTCTACCACTGCTCCAACGACGATGAGGACAACTGTGCCGATAACCCCTGTTCATGTAGCCAGGCCCACTGTTGCACTCGGTGGTCCACCATGGGCATTGTGTCCCTCGTTCTGCCTTGCTTGTGGTGTTACCTACCTGCCAAGGGTTGCCTTAAATTATGCCAGGGCTGTTACGACCAAGTCAACAGGCCAGGTTGTCGCTGTAAACAATCCAACACAGTTTGCTGTAAAGTTCCCAAAGTCCCACCCAGGAATATTGACAAGCCAACATAGCATCACTAATCGGGTAAACAAGGATAACAACAGAACATCAAAGGGGGAGGGGCAACTAAGTGATCTGTAACTGTGGCACTGTTTCTTGGCGGTGGTGGGGCAGCAATGAGAAAAGTCCGACCTCATGGAGACCCTTCTTAAGAATCCACCCAGGGGAGATCCAGAGAGGGAATACCCTTGGCAGCACCTAAAGTATTGCATAAGCTAAAGAGACTTGAGCTACTTCTAAGCAAACTCGCGTGTTGTGCGTTTGTGAGTTTTTTTTAAAGGAATTAGTACACTTGTAAATTAGGAAACTACTTCAACCCGCTCTCAGTTATTTTCTGCCAGAGATGTGCTATATTTTTGTATATAGGATATTTTCAACTGTGAAGACACAACAGAAGCGCAAAGTATGGCACACAGGTCACAAAATATTATACTAATATGTTGTACATTCAAAAGAATGTGAATCAATCCATATGGCTTAGATTGTATTTTTAATTTTTTTTTTTTTTTTTGGCCTTATGAAGCCCTTCAATGGCAAGTCTCCGAATCTTTTTTTCCCCCCTTTTTGGACAGTTGCAGTAAAATGGAGTCTTTATTTTCTATTTTTTTTTCAATATATTGTCTAGTGTAAAGAATATTTATTTGAAGTTTTATTATTTTATAAAAAAAATAAATATTTATTTTAAGAGGCATCTTACAAATTTCACCCCTTTTTATGAGGATGCCACCATTGCTGCAGATTAGGGGTGAAAAATACATATATTCCCTATAAAATAGAAAATATATTAACGTTTGAAATTAAACCGGGCTGTTTGTCATTTTTTTCCCCTCCGTACCCCTCACTTCTTTGAATTGAGCAATTGCCTCTGGAATTAGGATGTTTGGAAAAAGAAGCATGTATCAAAGATATTTTTCTAAGCTTTTGTTGGGTGATCAGGGGATCCAGAAATATATACAAAAGTAGAGTTAAATGATAAAGGTTGTTAAAGAACTTATGATCATCAGTAGTGCCGATATTACATTCAACTATGGCCTTTGTCCCCCCCCCCCCCCCAAAAAAAGACAATTATACAGATAGTTCTCAACTTAAGACAGTTCACTTACCATGTTTCCCTGAAAATAAGACAGGGTCACTTGGCTTTATTTTTGGGGAGGTCTTATTATTTTTGAGGGGCAGGAGGTGGCGAGCGTGGTCACCTCATAGCTGCTGCTGTTTTGCAATATTTTCGGGGAGGGCTTATTTTGGGGGGAGGGCTTATTTTAGCGTATGCGCTCAAAAGCCCAATTGGGCTTATTATCCGGGGATGTCTTATTTTCAGGGAAACAGGGTAATGACTGTTGGAGTTTACAGCGGCAATGAAAAAAAGTGACTTATGACCATGGTTCACACTTACGACCATTGCGGTATCCCCATGGTCATGTGATCAAAATTAAGCCGCTTGGCAACTGACTCATATTTGTGATGGTGGCAATGTCCTGGGGTCATGTCATAGCTTTTTTGAGACCTTCTGACAAGCAAAGTCAATGGGGAAGTCCAATTCACTTAACAGCCTAGTAGCTGCAGTGATTTACTTAATAACGTTGGAAAGAAAGGTTGTAAAGTGGGGCAAAATTCACTGAACAAATGTCTTACTTAGCAACATAAATTTTGGGCTCAGTTGTGGTCGTATGTTGAGAACTACCTGTATTTGATAGCAACGTTTCTTTTCCCCCACTAACGACAGCAAAATGAATGCGGAACAGTTACAGAATTACATTGCCTGGGGAAATGGATTGTGTTTGTAGGTATTTAAGGTACACTGTTCCCATTTTCAATAGGCACATAAGCAATGCCTTTCATTATTTCGGTTCATTATTCAGTCAGGCCTGGCTTATGAAAAGTGCAAAAAATAAGTTCCATGCAAAGAATAGAAAAGCCAGAAGCAATTTCCCCCCCCCCTGGAAATCTGAATTCACTCTAGTTTAAGCCAAGCTTCTGCTTGATGCATCTAGAGCTGCTTCTGCCTAGGTACGTGTCCTTCTGCTTCCAAGGTTCTCGCAGGAAAACCAAATTAACGCCCAGTTGTATTAAACAATCTTTTTGTCTTTCAAAGTCCGACCTTCCAAGTCCAGAGTACTGATTACACAGACAACAAGTAAGTAAAATCGGCCACAAATGTGTGCATGAGAGAGAAAGAGAGAGAGAAATGAGATTGTTATTTTTTATGAAATCAGCCGATAGCCGTGTTGAGGTGCCCTCATTGTCCTTTTCCAATCTGAAATAATTTAAGAATGTCATCATGAGTGTGCTGGTTGGATCCCAGCAGAAATTCTGGAAAGGAATTGGGAAATTCTCATTCCTGTGACTGATAATGAAATGCCTTATGAGTTAAATTCACAACTGGACATGGAAATGTGGCCTGTTTTGTGAATTACTGGTGCAGTTATATACTGCCGTTAATTTGCACATGGGTGTTGCATGTTTGAAGAGTTGAATTTAAGTGTATCAGAAATATTGTTTGTATATGATAAAATCAGCTTTATCTTTGGGCAGTTGAAGCTGCGGACACATTTTCTGCCTAACAGAACAGTTTTACAAACCAGCGGCTTCCTTGTGTATCTTGTCTTTCTTCTCCCAACATCTTCAGTCAACATGGGACAATTATGAACGTTGAAGTTGGATATATGACTTCAGACAACAAAGTGGTCCTGTTGATGTAACCTGTGACTTTTAGTGACACCTCATAAAATGACAGAATAACAGAGTTGGACGGGACATTGGAGGTCTTCTAGTCCAATCTCCTGCTCAAGCAGGAGACTCTATACCATTTCAGATAAATCTTTGTCCAATCTCTTCTTAAAAATCTCCAGTCTTGGAGTACCCATAACTTCTGAAGGCAAGTCCCTACAATGATTAATTCTAACTTGTTCAGGAAATGTCTCCTTATTTCTAGGTTGGTTTTCTCCTTGATAAGTTTCCATCTGTTACTTCTCGTCCTGCCTTCAGGTGCTTTGGAGAATAGGTTGACTTCCTCTTCTTTGTGACAGCCCGTTAGATATTGAGACACTGCTCTCTAACCCAAGGATGGTTTCACCTTTTGAGAAAGTATTTGTAATTCTGAAATCTTGTTTTCATCATGCATGGAGATATGCATGTGTAGGTCATATTTTTCTGGCAATGTGGAAAAATGTGACTGCTATGCTTTCTTAAGCAACGATTCCATAAAGATATATATATTTAGATTGTTTTTGTACATAAGCCATATTGTTCCTGCTGTACTGCAAGTTTGGGGACATTATAAAACAACCTTTCTAAATCTGGTACTATGTAAATGTATTGGACCATAATCTTCAAAACTTGCCAAAAATGATTATCAAGATTTGATTAAATCAGATTGGTCAATTTGATCAGATTGTCAGTTATAAATTGATTATCAGATGATCAAATCAGAGAGTGAGTTTGCTCTCGTGGTTAAGGCACCAGGCTAGAAACCAGGTGACTGTGAATTCTAGTTCCACCTTAGGCATGATAGCTAGCTGGCTGACTTTGGGCCAGTCATTTCCTTTCAACCCAGCTTATAAGTTCATTGTGAGGAAAATAGGAGTAGGTAGGAGTTTCTGACATTTGCAAGTCCAAACTTAATTTAAGATGCAGTGGTTAGAGTGCAGTGCTACTTCTGCTGCTTGCCAACTGCCAGCAGTTTGACAGATTGAACCTCATCAGGATGAAGGTCGACTCAGTTTCCATCCTTACAAGGTCGGTAAAATGAGGACCCAGATTGTTTGGGAAATAAGCTGATTCTGTAAACTGCTTAGAGAGGGCTGTAAAGCACTGCGAAGCAGTATATAAGTCTAAATGCTATTTTATTACGCTGCAAATTTATTGGTTAACTGTTCTTGTATTTTTAAAAAAAAAAAATCTTCAAGTAACTGATCCAGTATTATTCTACCAGGAATGAAGGTTGAATAGCCAATTGAAAATGCTTCTAATTTGTGAATTGCATTGCAGTCTGCAACTGTTATTTAAGATGTAGTTCAATTTTCCCCAAAGGCTGTTTTGCTGGGGATGATGGGAATTGTGGTCAGTAGATGAAGGATCAGTCGATGAAGGAGAACTTGCTTAACACTTGACATTGTATCAACCAATTTCAAGTTAATCCCTCCAGAAGAACACTTTTGAACAAATTCGATGCAGGCCATGTATAGCCTCACACATGCAATCTATCTCTTTTTTGTTTGAGAAAGTCAGGCCATATCTAAAATACAGATAGTCCTTGACTTATGACAACAATTGAGCCCAGAATTTATGTGGCTAAGTGAGAAATGAGTTAGGCGAGCTTTGCCCCATTTTATGACTTTTCTTGCCACACACAGTTGTTAAGTGAATCTGGCTTCCCGGATGACTTTGCTTGTCAGAAGGTCGCAAAAGGGGATTGTGTGATGCCGGGGACACAGCAACTGTCATAAATCCGAGTCAATCGCCAAGCATCGAATATAAATCATTTGCTTCCACGGTCGTAAGTGTGAAAAATAAAGTCCCTTTTTTTCTCAATGCCGTTGTAACTTCACATAGTCGCTAAGTGATCAGTTGGAAGTTGAGGACTACCTGTAATCATTTTATTGATTGATTGATCAAATGGTCCCCTATCTCACACATAGGGTGGCACTCCTTGATTATTAGTTGCATAAAAATATTCCCCTGAAGGGTTTCCCACTGCTAAGTATTTCAAAGATAAACCCATTGCTCGCACAGATAAACCATTACAACATTGTAAGTAGCACTCATGTTTAAGGCAATAAGGCTTGAGGTGGTTTCAGCTACCTTTCCCTCGAATTTTAGTGAGATTTAGTCACAACATAATGCAAAGGGTTTAGAACAGTGGTTCTCAACCTGTGGGTCAGGACTCTTGGGGGGTCAAACAACCCTTTCACAGGGGTCGCCTAAGACCATCGGAAACCACATATTTTCGATGGTCTTAGGAACCGAGACACCAATTTTATGGTTGGGGGTCACCACAACATGAGGAACTGTATTAAAGGGTAGCGGCATTGGAAAGGTTGAGAACCACTGGTTTAGAACATGTATGTTTTGAGACAGATGTTTATTTATTGAGAAAAAGTATCAGAGATTTCAGTCCAAATCCAAAGCAGAGTTGAGAATGCATGGGCTATTGAAACTGGTGGCCTTAAGCACACATTATCCTTCATTTTGGTGTGGGTATGTGTTTGTGTGTGTGTTTTAACCTAAGTGTATCCCATTTGGAAAGATTGCTTGCTGTAGTTCAGGTAGCCAACTTTTAGATGTTTGCTGGATCTCAGGTTTTATTAACCTTATATTACCAGATGCTCATGTCTGATGGAGTTCAATACAACTGAAAGGCTACTCGGTTATAAATGAACAGTTGACAGCTTTGATTTATTATACATATTTATAACAATAAGTTAATTATTGGCTGAGCTAAAGGAAAAGTGATTTGGGAACAATTCTCCTTGAGGCAAATCATAAGTTACCTGTGGTTCCCTCCGACTCTTAAAAATGCCTTGCTAAACAATTAGAAATGAACTTTTGTTGCTTTGCACTCAACGCTAATAAATCTGCTTCTACCATTTAATTGCAATATTTAATTCTGAAGCTTTGCTTCTAAGGAATCCATAATGAAGTCATTGGCAACTCTCAAATGGACAGGCAAGTTTGCAAATCCACATTGGCATGAGTTCCGTGCGTCTTCCTTACCAAGCGCTCGTGTTCTTTAAATTATGAAAGCTAAAAGGCATCGCGATTTGTCAACTTCTCAACTTGTCAGACTTACAGAATTAAAAACATTTAGCATCGAGACTTGCATGTACTACTTATGTGAAACATGATATTTGGTTGTAGCTTGGCACTCTCAAATTCGTAGGATTTATTTAGTCGACAAGGTAGGGACCCAAAACTAAATCCAGTCTTACTGTGATTGTTCAAATGTAACAGCACAGAAGGAACGCGGTGGCTCAGGGGCTAAGATGCTGAGCTTGTTGATCAGAAAGGTCGGCAGTTCAGCAGTTTGAATCCCTAGCACTGTGTAAATGAGTGAGCTCCTGTTACTTGTTCCAGTTTCTGCCAACCTAGCAGTTTGAAAGCATATAAAAATGCAAGTAGAAAAATTGGAACCACCTTTGATGGGAAGGTAACAGCGTTCCGTGGCCTTCGGCGTTTAGTCATGCTGGCCACATGACCATGGAGACAACTTTGGACAGTGCTGGCTCTTCGGCTTTGAAACAGAGATGACTACTGCCCCCTAGAGTCAGGAACGACTAGCACATATGTGTGAAGGCAACCTTTACTTTTAATACCACAGATCCTGTTTAGCAAGTAACTCAGTGGGAAAGCTGTGTGTTGTCACCTGATGGGCCCACAAAGTCATCAGCAGTTGGGTTTCATTTGAGGGCATTGGTACCTTCAGGCTTCAGCAGGTGGCAGTGCCTATCTCAACCTTGTAGATTTTAGACGCTAAGCAGAATCAGACCTGGTTAGTACTTGAAAGGGAGACCATCAAGTAATTCCAGGGACCTTGGAGAAGGTAATGACAAGCATCTTTTATATCACTGAAAGAAAATCACGTGGAACTATTAATGAAATCAGTAGGACTGGAACATAATTCCAAGAATGCTTCACCGTATGCTTAAGAGTGAAAATTCAAGGTGGTATGGCCACTTTTATTAGCAAATGTGTTAAATTTTTGTACAGTGATTCAGCCCTCCGGTTAAATTATTAGATCAGTATTTCTGAAGAATTTATAAAAGTGAGAAGTGGAACTTGAAGTATTTGTTTTCCCAAAAGAACTAGAGTATGTATCTCCCCTTACATTGCTAATATGTCTCTGGATTGTGTTTGCAATATTCAAAGTTTGGCTGCAACTTCGTTATAAAATGCAAAAGGAAAGCATGAATTGTATCCGTCATAGAAGCCTTGCTGCGCCCTTGAGAGTTTTATGATGAGGTGATGAAAACGGTCTGTTTTACCTCTCAAAAAAAATTATCAACATTTTCCATGATTGTGCTGCTGGTTTCTATAAGTTTCCATACTTCTCTCTTGCCATTTGTTTTGTACAAGCCCAATTACCTCAGAAAGTAATGACAGCGGAGCTTATTTCAATCTCATATTTCTGTAATAAATAGTTTATGGTCTTTAGCTGAAAGGTTTGTTCAACTTCCAACCCATTTGTCAGAACTACGGCCGGTTCTTCCCTATCCCATAGCTAGACTTTTGGCAAATGTGGGCTCTAAGAATTTAAGTGGCCATGCCAACATGCCATTTCCAACATTTCAATTCAACAAATGCACTTGAGGGCTGATCTAGTGGCACCATCCTCCTTCCTCCTCCTTCTTGGGTTGGAGACAGTTTTGAACCAGCCTTGAATTCTAGCATTGTTGAAGAAGGACAATGGATCACGTCTACACAGGCTGTCTCTGACCCATATAATTTTACCATCTGGCCTAGCAATATGGCCTCCTCCCCACATCAACTTCACTTCAGTGAATCTTGGTTTTACCTTCAGCCAACCATGGCTGTGAGCAAATGAGCAAGCTGGAAAGCAGATGTTGACGTGACCATAATGATGATGATGATGATATCCATTCAGTCATCTCTTGATTCTTGGTAATTTTATGGGCCAGGTCTCTCCACATCTTCTGATCTTGCATTACTTCTTTGAGTTTTTCTATACTCTGCTGTGTCGGCTTTGATGGTGCATATGACCATAGCGCGTGGTTATTTCAAGGATTGGAAGGATCATTCTTAACTGAAAATGCTTATGGTGATCCATCACTTATGATTTTGTCTTGTCTCGTCTTGGCCCACATATAGGTTTCCCAGCCTGCACTTCACTTGTGAGCTAGTTATCCAGAGAGGTTGAGATGCAGAAAAAAGATATGCCCCAGGATGGAATCAACAGAGTCATTTGAAAGCATGAGAAACCCAGTTATGATCTGGGTTTAATGTTTTACTCAAGAGAGCAGAAGATCTCTTTTCTAAATTTTGCATCATGTTATTATATTTTTTTTAATTTTATTTTAATACATAAAGAGGCCCAAACAGCCTTATACAGATTGTAGGACATTCCATAACAGAGCCTGATTGTGTGTTTATTTATCACCTATCTTGACTTGGATGCTTAATGCTGATGAAGGCTTCAAGAAATCAGAATTTAATGCTATGTGTGTGTCCAGCTATACTTCTGAAATGGTGGTGGATTTGATGAAGAACAAGCTTCAAATCTTTGGTGAATTGGATTCCTTCCACCTCTGTGTTCAGGCTCTATGAAGAAGGCTAAAATCTGTTATTTGCTTTGCTTCAATTTCTTCTCTGTCTATGGTCTTCCCTCTTTCCAATCCATCTTTTTTCATGGGGTTTACTCTCTTTCCTTGTCTATTTTATTGTTGAAGACCTGATTAGGGCACAGAACTAATCCCACTCAATGGAATGGAATGGAGTGGAGTGGAGTGGAGTGGAGTGAAATGGAATGGAATGGAACAGAACGGAACAGAACAGAATAGAAAAGAATAGAATATAATTCTTTATTGGCCAAGTGTGATAGGATATACAAGGAATTTGTCTTCGGTGCATATGCTCTCAGTGTACATAAAAATACATTCATCAAGAATCATAAGACACAACACTTAGTGATAGTCATAGGATAATAAATAAGCAATCAAATCATACTAGGAAACTAAATAAAGCAATATAAATTTATTGCAGCAAGTTTGTAGTCATAGGTAGGAGGAGATAGGTAATAGGAAGGTTGAGAAGAATAGTAGTAATACAGTCTTAGTAAATAGTTTGACAGTGTTGTGGCAATTACTTGTTTAGCAGAGTGATGGCATGCAGGGGGGAACTGTCTCGCTAGTTATAATAGGGTAGACTAAAATAGCTGCAATCGTTGATTTTTTTATTGGCTTGTGTGCACAACTCTTCCACTATTAGATTACTGCATGATGTCTCTGAATGAACACAGACTTTGGCAGGCGAAGGGTGCTTTTCCCTGGATGCTATAAATCAGAGGTTTTCAGTCTCTGCTCATGGGAAGCTGGCTGACATCAACTTTAAGCCACAGAATCATTTTCTAATGCAGTGCTATCAAATTATAGGGAAGAGTTTTTCAACCTTACTTTGGCAGATTCTAGGACAGAACCCAGCACTTGCCCCATGCCAAATCTGTCTTTTCCTTCCTGTTCTATGAATTTGTATCTCTGTAAAACAGTGGTTGACCTATATCGATAATAACATTGCTGTGAAAGTTTCCCGTCGCAGAAACAGAAAATCATAACCGTAATGCAGTGGTGAGATTCAATTTTCTTTACTACCGGTTCTATGGCCCTGGCTTGGTGGGCATGGTGTGGCTTGGGGGTGTGGCTCGATGGGCATGGCAGGGAAGGATACTGCAAAATCTCCATTCTCACCCCACTCTGGGGCCAGACAGAGGTGGCATTTGCCAGTTCTCCAAACTACTCAAAATTTCTGCTACTGGTTCTCCAGAACCTGTCAGAACCTGCTGGATTTCACCCCTGCCATAACGACTGGATTAAGACGATTGCATTTTAACAAAGATGCCTGACATTCTGGCATCTACTCAGCGACTTTATGTGCTATTCGTTTTGCTATTAAAAATATAAGTAGTCCTTGACTTACGAACAGTTCATGTAGTGAGCAAAGTTACAATAGAAGTAAAAAAAAAAAACAGTAATGACTATTTTTCCACACTTATGACCATTGCAACATCCCCAAGATCACGTGCTCGAAATTCGGACACTTGGCAACTGGCTCATATTTATGACAGTTCTGCTCTTTATTTGATCTTTCTTGTCTCTGCTGTTCTTGCACCATTCTCTGCCCACCATGTTCCTATTAGAGTCTATTAACATCACTATTATTACTTTATTTTATTAACATGCATGCAGAACCAGTGGAGTAAGCTGGAGGTCAGGAGAAGAGAATACAGGTAGTCCTCGACTTACAACAGTTCATTTAGTAACCATTCAAAGTTACAATAGCACTGAAAACTGTTTTTCACACTTACAGGCCAGAGGTGGGTTGGTCCCGGTTTGGACCGGAATTCCTCTCCAGCAAAGTTCCGGCCAACAGTCTTTCAAGACATTTCACAATTACAGACCTTTATCAGGCTTGGAGAGCTGCCAGGCCGATATCTTCCAAACGCTACTCTGTAGCAGATAATACTTGGCAAGAAGTCAGGAACAGATCTTCACTCTAATGAATTGAACTAATTGTCTCCTGCAAGCTCCACTCCCCTTTCGCTCTTCTTTATTCCCTATGGGAGGGGCCATTCACCATCCACCTGTGGCTTTACTCCTGAGTCGACCCTTGTCCTTTAGCTGTTCCATCCTCCTGGCACCTCTGCTCATGCGCACAACAGGAACAGGCTCCAGCTGTTCTTCTGCCCCACTGATGTCCAATTCTGAAGGAAGCTGATAACTGTCAGATGGCCCTGGCCCCATCTCTGCTTCCAACACAGAGCACTCGTCAGAGCCTTCCCCAGACTCCAGGACTGGCCCATGTTCCTCCCCAACCTCCCCATTGTCCGAGTCTGCCACCAGCTCCACTATCTGCTGGCAGGCCACAAGATTCATTTATATTCTTCTTTTGGTCCTCTGATTCATGATCAGATAGCTAGTTTTCTTTTCTGCTGATAAGATGACAGGAACAAAGCCATGATAATCCACCAGTCAATTTTCTTAACTTCTCTTGTATTTAGTTCATGAGAACAATCACTAATCTTATTGCTTTGACAAAATAGGGATCAGCAGTGACTGCTCCACTGTTTATTCCAGTACTCTTTGCTGCTGGATCATGGACTGAAGGAAAGCAATTTAATGTGGTCAACCTACTGGGCCTCATTGTCTCTGGGTTTCTCTAGAAAAAAGTGCAGAGAAATACGTTTGAGACTGCTGCTTTGCTAAGAATATGGAATTGCCTAGATTCTGCATTATCTGCTTAGCCCATCATCAATACAAGCCATTCATCACTTGAGCACATGTCCACCTACTCCCAGACCAATACAAATGCACAACATGGCCATGTTTTAAAACTTCAGTGCAAAACTGTTCTTACAACCTGCACTGCTTAAGTCCTTCAGAAAAGGATGGTCTTCAGCACTTTGTTTGGTGCTAGTAACAGCCCTAGATCTGAATGGCTACTGTATGTGAAATGCTCCTTCTTTCCCAGTGGTTGGCTGCCACCTTACGCAATGCAGGCATTTTGCATTGAATTTCTGCTGTTCTGTGCTTGTCAGCAATTGTTATTGTTTTGTTTGGAATACTACTACAGTAGATCCAATAATGGCCTATTAAATTAACTACCCCAACCCTGGAAGCTCACACTCCACTCAACCCTTCCATCTGCAAGTGAGCACCTTTACTTTCTCATTCCTTGCTCAATCCTCTCCTCTCTTTTCCTTCCTACCCCACCCCTCCTCCCCTCTCTTATCCACCCTCACCTACCTTATCCTCCCCTCCCCGACTTTACCTACCATACCCTATCATGCCCTACCTTGCCCTACTCTACCGTACGATACCTTGCCCTACCCTACCTGCCTTACCCTTGTTCTGGCTCAGTCTTAGCAGAACCAAGAAACAGATGCCTTGTCCCGAAAAAAACCCCCTCTTTATTTAACAACTCATGGCATTCACACACAGAAAAGTCTGGGCAATAATCCTTCCAAGGGTTAATTGCAATAGCAGGCTTTATCAGTCCTTGGACAATTGCCAGGCCTGGAGCTTCCAGTCACAAAGCTGTAAATTAATTCCTGGCAAGAAGTCTCTGAGGCACGAACCACAATAAGTAGAGAAGTACGAACTGTTGTCCCCTACAACCACCACTCCCCTTTTGCTTCTATGTATTCCCCAGCCAGGGAAGGGCCATTCAGCGTCCAGATGTGTCTTTCTTCCCAAGTTGGCCCCTGTTCCTCAATTGTTCTCCTCTCCTGACAGCTCTGTGCATATGGACATCTGGAACAAGCCCTAGCTGTTCTTTTTCTTTTTAAGAATTTTATTGGTTTTTAAACATTTATAAAAAAATTTGGCAGCTCCCATGCTAGTGGTAGAAATCCCCCCAAATCTCACAATTTTTACAATATTAAAAACAACGTATAAAGGATAAGCAAAAAACAGAATCTTATTCTATGTTGTATCAACCATGTGTTCAATCATTTTTCCCTTGTCACTTTCTAGTATATCAACAATTACAAATATTTCAAATACTTTTATTTTTGTGACCTGAGCCTTTTCGATATTGCTCCTTCCTCCCTGTCCCCAGGTGGAGCCACAGCCCCCGCTCCTTCATATCTTGTACCTTGCTACCCTTTTCACTACCTTCCCTGTGTTCGTCCTCTCGGATGGAGAAATGTTTTTTAATAAAGGCTTCAGCCTCCTGCACTGTATTGATTCTAATCCTATTACCCTCCCAAAAGATCAACATTCCCTCTGGCAATAACCATCTAAAGCAAACTCCTTTATTGTATAATTTCTTTGATAAGGAGGAATACTTCCTCCTTCTTTCTCTTATCTTTTTTGGAATTTGCTTAAGAATGGTGATTTCTTCATCTTTATATTTTAGTGGTCCCTCCCTTTGGGCCCCAAGCACCTCATCCCTTGTGGTCCTCCTGAGAAATTTAACATGTACCTCCCTTGGAACATTATGGCTTCTAGCATATGCTGAATTAATCCTGTAAACCAGATCCATATCCCACCACAGCTGTTCTTTGTCTCTCTTAATGTATTCTGCTAAAATTGTACTCATAATATCCTTAAGGTCTTCAGTTTCTGTCTCTGGTAGGTTCTGGAATCTGAGAAAAAAGGACATTCTTTCAAATTCTATTTTTGCCATAAAGTTTTCCAGGTCTACATTTCCCTTCCGGATTGCCTTAACCTCCTCCCCCAGCCCAGCCGCTCCCTCCTCTAACACCACAATTCTCTGTTTATTTTCTGAAATATAATGTTTAACATCTCTGAGTTCATCTTTGAGATCTGTCATCTCTTTTTTCAATTCATTTTGACCCCTCATAATTTTTTGAAACATTTGGGAAACAGATAGCTCTTTTGGGCTCTCTCCAGACCCTTCTCGTTGTAACAATGAAGTAATTTTCATTTGCTGCATGCTTGGACTGGAGGTGGCAGACGCAGGAGCCGAAAATGACTTGTCCGTTGGTGGTTTCTTAGGCCCCATTTGTCTAAGTTCAGAGATGTGTATAAGTCTTTTACAAAGAAAATGGCGTCAGTGGATTGCTCAGCTGTGCCAGTCCAAGGAGGCAGGCAAATCCGAAAGTGAAGAGTTAATTCTCCTTCACAGTTCCAAGGCACCAAGGCATACCAGAAAGGGGAAGGTCAGATAATCAAAGTCCAGGAAGACCACATAACAGGGGAGGTCCCGCTCTCCCTCAGAGAGGGTAATAAAACAATACCAGAGGCTTTTTTTTGAAGGTAGTTTCAAAAGGCAGACTTCATTTGTAAGTGCAAAAACAAAGACGGAAGGGAGCTATCTTGGCTCCTCCTTTCACAGGGAGAAGAACGGAGATCTCCATAAAGCTTTTTTTAAAAAAGACAGCTCAGCAATCATCTCTTGCAATTGTGATAGCGATCTTTCTCACATAGTTAGTTCAAGTGACGAGTCAGCCTTTGTTCTCTCTCTATTCCAATATTGAGAGAGGTAGTTCAAATGCCGCTTAATCCAAGGGGGGGGGGTAAAGAGAAGAAACACCCTCCTCTAATCTTCAGTTTCAAATAAGTTGAACACGAACTTACAGTAGTCTGCTGCTTATCCTTTAATGACGATTAAGGAGATCAGGATGGCTCCCCCACCACCAGCATTCAGCCGCTTCTCCTTGGATAAACTCCTTCCTCCTGGAGCCCATTCGGCGAAAGGGCGGACAGCCCGAAACTGTCCCAAGCCCCCCTCCACTCCCCAGCTCCTAGGCGAGGCTGAAAACACCCCCGCCGGCTGCCACCGATTCCGGGGGGTTTCAGTGAGCCGCCCTTCGGCAGAAGACCCCTCCAAGGCCCCTGAGCTCCTTACGGAGCCAAGCGAGGAGACGAGTGGCGGACAGCACATTTGTCGCCAGCAGGAATCGGAAGTGATCTCAGGCCCCAGCTGTTCTTCTTCCCCACTTATCCCCGACTCTGAAGGCAGCTGTGAAATGCCAGATGGCACTGGCTCTGCTTTCGACACAGACCATCCATCAGAGCCTTCCCCAGACTCCAAGACTGGCCCAAGTTCCTCCCCAACCTCCCCATTGTCCAGGTCTGCCACCAGCTTCATTGGCAGCTGGAGGGCCACAAGAACCCTAGCCTTGCCTACCCTATCTTACCTTAGCCTAGCCTAGGGTAGCCTAGCATAGGTTACCCTACCTTGCCCTACCCTACCTTTCCCTGCCCTACCTAACCTTACCCTATCTTACCTTAGCCTAGCCTAGCCTACTTTATCCTACCCCACCTGCCCTACCTTATCCAGCCTTACCTTACCTTACCCTACCCTACTCTACCTCACCCTACCTTGTTCCACCCTGCCATGCCCTAGCCTACCTTTGGGAAGGGTAAGAAAGCAGGGCAGGCCAAGTAGGTCCTGTAGTGGCCAAAGTCCAGACTGAGTATCATTGCTAACTCACCACTATCAGACTGGAATTTCTGAAGATGGCTTATGAAACAGCCAAGGGCAGTGAGAGAGACAAGCATCTTAGGTTGCAGTGTCGAATTACCCTAAAGGGCTGTGTTACAAATTGCTGATCGCAGGAGATGGCACGTTTAGAAGAAGCCACAAAGGAAACAAAAAGTAGATTGCATTTCAGTTGGATTTAGCCTACCTCAACAAAAGACTCCTGGAATGTCGATATTAGTGTGGGTGGGATGGGGGCTGTTTGTGGTGGGATGGGAAAGTGACAAAAGGCCTGTGTATGGTTGATTAGGCTTGGCCCCAGAAGACAAATTGGCAGTTTGGAAGGATGATGCCAGTGTGAGAAGAAAACAAAGAATAGAAAAATGTATATTTGTATTATTTAACAAGAACTTGACCTGACCTTAATAGGCTGGCTGAAAAATGTACTCTTGCCTGGCTGATCACAAAGCCAGTATTGATAAGGCTTATCTGATAAGACTCAGGGCTAGGACTTATGCTTGTCGCTTTCAGGCAGGTTGCAAAATATTCCACTAAAGATCAGAATCGTTCTTTCTTTTAACATGTCTTTAGGAATCAAAGTGATCACGCCAAGACTGTTTACACTAAGCTCTTCGTTCTTAGGGTGAAGAGTTTGTTGTTTTCCAACATCAGAATGGGAAATGGAATAGAAATTTGTTCAGAAACTCCAAGCCTAATGGTTACATTCCAATGTTTCTGTACAGTTTAATCCTTAAAAACTGGGATACTGCTTCTGCAGCTTACTTGACCATTAATACATGTAGTATGATAAGAAACCTCAATGGCCACTTAATCTGAGGTAGTGTAGGGTTTCCTGCCTAAGCAAGCTTAGAAGATCTTCCAATTCTGTTATTTTATTCTATTCTATTCTATTCTATTCTATTCTATTCTATTCTATTCTATTCCTTTCCCTTCCATTCCCTTCCATTTTATTCTATTCTATTCTACATTCTATTCCATTCCCTTCCCTTCCATTCTATTCTATTCTGTTCTATTCTACATTCTATTCTACATTCTATTCCATTCCCTTTCCTTTCCTTCCCTTCCCTTCCATTCTATTATATTCTATTTTATTCCCTTCCCTTCCATTCTATTCTATTCTATTCTATTCTATATTCTATTCTATATTCTATTCTATATTCTATTCTATATTCTATTCTATTCCATTCCATTCCATTCCATTCCCTTCCATTCCATTCCCTTCCCTTCCATTCCATTCCATATTCTATTCTATTCTATTCTATTCTATTCTATTCTATTCTATTCTATTCTATATTCTATTCCATTCCATTCCATCCCATTCCGTTCTGTTCTATACTATTATGACTACAAGAATGCCTAGGTTGAATGTAGTCCAACTACTGCTTTGTTTGTAAATTTCACTTGTCTTTTTTCTTTGTTTTTTCTTTTTACCTTCCCCTCCCCCTCATCGTTTCCCCCCCAAATACTGAAAAATAATAATCGATTCTCAAGACTGTACAGTTAGTCCACAACTTACAACAGGTTGTTTAGTGACCATTCAAAGCTACAACAGCACTGAATAAAGGGACTTACCACCACGTTTCACATTTATGACCGTTGCAACATCCCCATGGTCACGTGATCAAAATTCAGACACTTAACAACTGACTCGTAGTTATGCTGGTTGTAGTGTCTCGTAGTCATGGGATCCCCTTTTATGACCTCCTGACAAGCAACGTCCAGATTCACTTAACGGCCATGATACTAACTTCACAACTGCAGTGATTCACTTAACAACTGTGGCAAGAAAGGTTGTAAAAGGGGACAATATTCAATTAACAACTGTCTTGCTTAGCAACATAAATTCTGTGCTTATTTGTTGTTGTAAGGCGAGGGCTACCTGTACAATAAAGCATCCATACAGATATAAAGAAAATGAATAAAATGTAGTATCAAATTAAATATCTTTTTTTCCCTAGGGACAACAGAACCTGTTTTATTACTAAGTAAATAATTAGTTCACCCAGCTCACTTTTGATCGCATAGTGGTTTCAGGCCAGTTCTTTTGTTGGGAACTGCATTTGTATGCAAAGCCAAAATTCAGGTCCTTCCCTGACATTGCTCTTTGGAAACTTGGCTTGTGTCTCATTTCATTTCAATTCATAGAGTTCAAAGGACAGAATTCAGAAAATAACATTGGAAGGCAGCAGAACAAAATGACTACTTTCCTAGGACTGTACCTTAGAACTTAAGCTTCATGCTAGTTGACTCCTCTGACTATGCTACAAGCTATGAGAGGCTTTGAGGTGATGCAAAACATCTTGTTGAATAGAATTCAATAGAATAGAGGGATAGAATCAAGATCACGTGAAGTGTTAATATCATTTTATAATGCCTTGGTAAGGCCACACTTGGAAGACTGCATTCAGTTTTGGTTGCCACGATGTAAAAAAGATGTTGAGACTCTAGAAAGAGTGCAGAGAAGAGCAACCAAGATGATTAGGGGACTGGATGCTAAAACATATGAAGAACGGTTGCAGGAACTGGGTATGTCTAATTTAATGAAAAGAAGGACTAGAGGAGACATGATAGCAGTCTTCCAATATCTCAGGGGCTGCCACAGAGAAGAGGGAGTCAAGCTATTCTCCAAAGCACCTGAGAGTAGGACAAGGAGCAATGGGTGGAAACTAATCAAGGAGAGAAGCAACTTAGAACTGAGGAGAAACTTCCTGACAGTTAGAACAATTAATTAGAGGAACAACTTGCCTCCAGAAGTTGTAAATGCCCCAACACTGGAAGTTTTTAAGAAGATGTTGGATAATCATTTGTCTGAAGTGGTGTAGGTTTTACTGCCATAGCAGAGGGTTGGACTAGAAGACCTCCAAGGTCCCTTCCAACTCTGTTATTCTATTCTATTCTATTCTATTCTATTCTATTTACATTGCCTCTTCCCCCGTAGAAAAGCATATTGCCTTAGTATCATGAAGTTGCCTTATTATTATCCTTTTTATCTTCTTTAGTACCCCTTATTATTGGGTACTGAATAATAATATGATTATGATGGTTATTATTACTCTGTTGCTTTGCATGCACAATGAGAGCTTCTGCACCGGACACAAATTCCTTGTGTGTTTAATCATACTTGAACAAATTCTGTCCTGTCCTGTCCTGTCTTGTTTTGTCTTGTCCTGTCCTGTCTGTTCTGTCCTGTCCTATTCTACTCCACTCATAATTTCAACCAAAAGAGGTCTAAAATGCAACCAAGCACATTCTTCAACTAGACTATTAATTGGGCATGGGGCAATGCTTCTCACTTATTAAACTATGTTTAGGAAAACAAAGAATTGACCTTTTCTTTCTCTTGAAACTATATTACGGATTCCAAACTATTTCCTATCTTCAAGGTTCAAACCAGCAGTGGAATGTGGAATGGAGTTGTATCAGCCATCCCAAAAGCAAATATCCACACTAGCCTGAAGTTCTAAGGCATTCCTTCTAAATACTTTATAGTTTTTGCTACCCTTAACTTATTATCTGGCAGGATAAATCTATCAAAGCTGCCCTGTTGTATCTCGAGAGAAGATCTTAATCTCTGACATAAGGTAGGAAGCAAGGCTTCAAGTGCTTTGAGTCAAAAATCTAATCACCTTTAATTGTATCTAATAAAAGGATAAAAAGTTTCCGTGTTTCTTTTCATTTATTTTTGTCTCTTCCACTTCCCACTGTTGTATCTAGAGAGACAATCTTAATCTCTGACATAGGTGAGAAGCAAGATTTCAAGTGCTTTGAGTCAAGAATCTCACCATCTTTTAATTATTCTAATAAAAGGATAAGAGGTTTTCCTGTGGGGTTTTTCCCCCATCTATTTTTGTCTATGTCACTTCCCACTGTAGCTGAATAGATCAAGGAGATCACAATCAAATTAACAATAGTGTACACAAACTATTTCCTCTGTGTCCCTCAGACAATTGCTAAAGGACAATTGGTGCCTCTTATCCTACTTTATGCAACTTTATGAAGCTGAACTTGATGAGATAACCCTTCAAATATAACTAAGATTAGCATTTCCTGTTTGATACAGCCATCAAATACCAATGTCTAACCCATCAAACCTTTGAAGTGCAGTGTTGTTTATATTTTTTTAAAAAATCAGATATTGGATTATATGTCCTCAGTTTACAGCCAGTCACAATGTGATCTACAATGATGCCAAATAGGAAAAGAAAATCATACTTACAATAACTTCTTTCCTCTCGTCCCTTTTTATACTACAGACTTGACTGAATATGTCTGCGCACTCAGATCTTTTGCAAAACTCCTTAATTTATTGCCTTGTTGATTGGATTATGAATTAAGTATGTTGTCACTTGTATGGCTCCTTTGGAGCAGAAGAGAACTGGTTATTTGTGTTGAAGAATGTAAAAAAGTTGCTCAATCTGTTAATTACATTCATGAAGATTGATTGTTCCCTTTAAAAAAAAAAGGATTTTATTTTTTTAAGTTGATTTAGGTTTCTCCATCCGATCTTCATGTTTTCACAGGGAACTGGCAACCTGCCCACTGAAATCGACATCCTGTTCCATGGTTTTCTAACTGCCCAGAAACATTTTCTAACTGTAAGTTTATATAGCTGATTATTGTCAGGCCTGAATTTTTTGGTCCACAAGAAAACTCCAGCCCTACATCGTTGGCACTGAAAACTAGAAGGGGTAATTTTGTGTCCATGACAACCTCATACAAAAGGAACCATCCATTCATCCAAGTACAAGATGCGCTATAATCAGGGGTGGGCTGCTAAAGGTTCGCCCGGGTTTGGGAGAACCTGTAGCTAACATTATGACCAGTTCGGAGAACCTCCAAATCCCAACCCTGGCTGGCCCAGCCCACCCTTCTCTTCCCAGGAGTCTCTACGCGGTCCATTTTCGATGTGAAGTAAGTGCAGGGCCCACACAGAGGCTTGGGGAGGGGGAAAATGGGCCTCCTGGAAGGCCTCCCCAGAGCCCAGGGGACTTGAAAACACCGCCCCCCTGCTGTGGTGCAGGAGGCTGACTAGGCCACGGCTACCATGGCCATGCCAACCCAACCATTGGGCAAGAACCCGTTACTCAAATTTTTGAAACCCACCCCTGCCTATAATGTTAGATGTTGCTTAGTTCAATTGCTAGGACTGTGGTGGCTCATGAAGTTAGGATGCTGGGCTGACAATCGGCAGGCTTGCATTTGAGACCCGGTTGCTGCCGTGTACCACGGTGAGTTCCTGTCGCTTGCTCCAGCTCCTGCCAACCCAGCAGTGGTGGGTTCTGGATCCCGTTGCAACTGGTACACTACAGGGCCCGGCATCCACCACGTGAACGTGTGGAGCACACACGCAGTGCATGCATGTGTACTTACCGCCCGAGATGCTCCAGCTGCTCGGCAGAGCGCCACACAGGCACTGTACGCTCTGTGCGCATACGTGAAAGCCCCGATCGACTCAAATAGCAGTAAGGAGAGTGGATGGGTGGGTGGGCCCTCCGGAGCACCGTACCAGAACGGTACCTGGTGCTGCCAGCAGGCACCGCTATGCCTGTACCAGGGTGTACCAGTCATATCCTACCACTGCAAACCCAGCAATTAGAAAGCAAGCAACTGCAAGTAGATAGATGGGTATCACTTCGGTGGGCAATTCAATGGGGATATGGAAGGAGCTCCCAGCTGGGTGTCCTTGGGTAACGATGAGGTCACCATTCAACTCTTTCAACCTGGAAGCATTTTGGTGCCCCGGAAAGCCTTGTAGTACAATAATAGTAGTTCAATTATTTTCAGGAATTATCTGTCAACATCAGCATCAAAATAACAGCTCCACTGAAATACAGTAGGGGTGTATAGAAAAGTTTCGTAGTCTAAGCCTCTGTAGATAGATAGTTCCCCTGCACCTTCCATCCTCCATCGGTTTCCTGCCCATTGACAGGAAGTGACAGGAACTGAATCTTATTACATCAGGAGGAGCAACCTAATTTGGGAATACTGATCTGGACATTTTCCTGCTTCTGCTTAGACTGAATGGAAGCTTCCTTCCCAAGGCATCTTGGGTCCAATTTCCACTATTAAACATTCACAGTTATTCATTTTGCATTGTTTGTGATTTCCTGTGCATCACTCAAAGTCATAACATTGGAATTCAGCAGCCTTATAAATTCTTTAACTAAAATTACATACATTGAATTAAAGTGCCCTTTCCTTGAGCAAAGCAAAGTAATGCTAGCATCCAGTTTGCTCTTCTCGTTGCCAATCGTCATTCCCATCTCTATTGCCTATATGCTGGTCGTCCTTGTCTTATGACCACAATCGAGCCCAAAATGTCTCGCTAGGCGAGGCATTTGTTGGGTGAATTTTGCCCCCATTTTATTGCCACAGTTGTTAAGCAAATCCCTGCTAAATTGTTCAGTTAATAATACAGTTGTAATGTGACTTCCCCGTTGACTTTGCTTGTTAGAAGGTCACAAAAGGGAATTACGACGTCACCCCAAGACTGGTCATAAGTATGAAACAGTTGCTAAGCCTGGTCGCATGACCATGGGGATGCTGCAATGGTCATCAGGGTGAAAAATGGTCATAAGTTTTTTTCAGTGCTGTTGTAATTTGAATGGTCACTAAGTAAAAGGTGGAAAATGGAATGGAATGGAATGGAATGGAGTAGAGTAGAGTAGAGTAGAGTAGAGTAGAGTAGAGTAGAATAGAATAGAATAGAATAGAATAGAATAGAATAGAATAGAATAGAATAGAAGAAAGTGGAGTGGAGTGGAGTGGAATAGAATAGAATAGAGTAGAATAGAATAGAATAGAATAGAATAGAATAGAATAGAATAGAATGTAGAGTGGAGTGGAGTGGAGTGGAATGGAATGGAATAGAACAGAATAGGAATAGGAATAGGAATAGGAATAGGAATAGGAATAGGAATAGGAATAGGAATAGGAATAGGAATATAATAGAATTATAGCATAGAATAGAATAGAATAGAATAGAAAGTGGAGTGGAGTGGAGTGGAATAGAATAGAATAGAATAGAATAGAATAGAATAGAATAGAATAGAATGTGAAGTGGAGTGGAGTGGAGTGGAATGGAATAGAATAGAATAGAATAGAATAGAATAGAATAGAATAGAATAGAATAGAATGTAGAGTGGAGGGGAGTGGAGTGGAGTGGAATGGAATGGAATGGAATAGAATAGAATGTAGAGTGGAGTGGAGTGGAATGGGATGGGATGGAATGGAATAGAACAGAATAGGAATAGGAATAGGAATAGGAATAGAATAGAATTACAGCATAGAATAGAATAGAATAGAATAGAAAGTGGAGTGGAGTGGAGTGGAATAGAATAGAATAGAATAGAATAGAATAGAATAGAATGTGAATGTGAAGTGGAGTGGAGTGGAGTGGAGTGGAGTGGAATGGGATGGAATGGAATAGAACATAATAGGAATAGGAATAGGAATAGAATAGTATTACAGCATAGACTAGACTAGACTAGACTAGACTAGAATAGAATAGAATAGAATAGAATGTGGAGTGGAGTGGAGTGGAGTGGAATGGAATGGAATAGAATAGAACAGAAAGGAATTGGAATAGAATAGAACTGAATAGAATAGAACTGAATAGAATAGAATAGAATAGAATACAATACAATACAATACAATAGAAAGTGAAGTGGAGTGGAGTGGAGTGGAGTGGAGTGGAGTGGAGTGGAGTGGAGTGGAGTGGAATAGAATAGAATAGAATAGAATAGAATAGAATAGAATAGAATAGAATAGAATAGAATGTAGAGTGGAGTGGAGTGGAGTGGAGTGGAACGGAACGGAACGGAACGGAACAGAAAGGAATAGGAATAGGAATAGGAATAGGAATAGGAATAGGAATAGGAATAGGAATAGAATAGAATTACAGCATAGAATAGAATAGAATAGAAAGTGGAGTGGAGTGGAATGGAATGGAATAGAATAGAATAGAACAGAAAGGAATAGGAATAGGAATAGAATAGAATTACAGAATAGAATAGAGTAGAACAGAACAGAACAGGACAGGACAGAATAGAATAGAATGGAATTCTTTATTGGCCAAGTGGACACACAAGGAATTTGTCTTTGGTGCAGATGCTCTCAGTGTACATAAAAAGACAAGATACATTCGTCAAGAATCATAAGGTACGACACTTACTGATAGTCATAGGGTACAAATAAGCAATCAGGAAACAATCAATATTAATATAAATCGTAAGGATACAAGCAACAAAGTTACCATCATGCAGTCATAAGTGGGAGGAGATGGGTGATAGGAACGATGAGAAGAATGATAGTAATGCAGCCTTAGTGAATAGTTTGACAGCGGTGATCAAGAACTACCTGTATGTTCTGAGTCAGTGCTCAGTGATAGTATTCTGGTTTGTGAGTGTGACTGATCTTATATAGGCAACACATTTTTTTTGCTGCTGTTCCTTTTCGGCGCCTCATCAACCAACAGAGAACATCTCAAGATAGGAAATGCAAAGGGTGTGATTTTGGGCCTCTGCCTGGACTTCTTTAGGCTGGTTTATCTGCCACTCCTATTGGCCATCTGCCAAGACTAAATGATGTGAAGTCAAAGAAACATAGGCAACGATGCCAAAGGCAGAAATAGCCAAGGAGAAGAAGGCCACAGGTCTTGCCCCATTCACACAACTACTTTGGCCCTAAGCGAAAGAACTGACAATTGCCTAACTGCTGAGTAGCACACTTTGTTAAAGGAAAGGAATGCGTGGGAATGAAATGAACAAAATGAAACAAACAAGCACCAGCCCAAATAAACTCTGCTGTTATTTCCTTGGTGTTGCACTGAGAAAAGGTGAGATTCGGCTGCCTTCAAAGGTAAGGAAACTGATGGATGCCAGTTCAGGATACCACTAAAGCAAAATAGCAGTAGCAATAGCACTTAGGCTTATATACCGCTTCATAGTGCTTTTTCAGCCCTCTCTAAGCGGTTTACGGAGTCAGCATATTGCCCCCCAACAATCTGGGTCCTCATTTTACCCACCTCAGAAGGATGAGTCAAACTTAAGCCGGTGAAATTTGAACTGCTGAACTGCAGCTAGCAGTCAGCTGAAGTAGCCTGCAGTACTGCACTCTAACCACTGTGCTACCTCGGCTCTGTGTGTCCCTTCTCCCCCCCCCCCCCAAAAAAAATAAAGGAGATGATCTCTATTTTGTCTTCTTTATTGGAAGCTGGGAAAGGAGATGGATGCAAATACAGGGGGAAGTGATGGGTAAGCCAGGAAACACTGCTAACAGAGAGGGCCATAGCTAGGAGGGAAATAGCTGTGGTACAAGTTGGCTAGTGACCAGAGGAAAGAGAACGGGGTGTGCTCTCACCTCCCAACATTCCACAGCACACCTTTGCTCACACCCACAACAAATGAGCTACCTCATCTCCAAGCTAACGGCTGACAATTAGATCTTATTTACCTGGAAGGGGGGAAGAAGTGAAGGAGAAAACGTCTATGGAGGTTCTCCATCATCCAGGTCATAGTTCTTACAAAAGGCAACCGGACTGTTGTTGGGGGTTTTTTTTTTCCCCCTTGAGGAAAAAGTAATTTCGCTTCACATCCAAGAATCTTCAACAGTCGTGACTGATGAAGCTTCTTGGATGTTCTCCTTTAGTTGTGACTAAAAGAGAAATCATTGTTTGGAAACCAGCTAGTGAGACATTGACACTGATGTCAGGTCTCGCCCAACTTGGTCAAACACCCTTGACTCCATTTGTAATGAAAAGATTACAGCCAAATGGTTGCAGCCGAAAAGCCAGATGTAACAGCTTGTACGTAAAGGTTCTCTAGTTAATTTTAGTTTAATTTTAACTTTCTCCATTCCACCCTGTTGTTATCTCCCCATTGTCCAGTCACATTTGAAGAAGATGTTTTAGTAACTGTTCCTGCAACGGTTGGATAGATGGATAGCTGTTGCATTCCATTCTGAAATTCATGGTCTTGGGATCAGAGGTTGTATTCAGCCTGTTCTCTCCCGTTTGGGCGAAGCAGGTGGCTGACGGAGGCTCTGCCCATCCGCCCTGACGTAATGCGCGAGCACTGCACGCTCATATTTGAGAACTGATAGGGAAGGTAAGTGAATCCCACCTCTGCTTGGGATGTCTCAGGATAGCATGAAAATCATTTTCCCCCATCTCCCCACAGCTCCCTCCCCCATGACTTAGGGCAGACTGGCATCTACCAAATGAAGGATGACAGTTCTGACAGTAACAAGATAAAGACAACGTTGTTCCCCAAGAGAAGATTTATTATCCTAAGCCAGCCCAGACTTACCTTGAGGTAAGACAGGTGGCGTATAAAAATAATAAAATGAAATAAAATAAATAAAATAAAATAAAATAAAAATTCAGGAGGAGAAGTTCAAACTCTTCATCTTTGACCGATTTACAACTTTAACCACTGGTATGCACTATTGTATGCACTTAGTTGGGTTGACAAAATCAGAAATAAGGACGTGATAAGCCACCTGGGAAAGCCAAGGGAAATCATCCGAACCATAACAAAGCAAAAGCTAGAATATTTTGGACATGATGAATTACCTCAGGTGATTTCTAATGTATATTTCCTAATCCCATATTTTTAAGTGAAATTTCTACATACTGTTCTCTCTTAATAGCATGCTTTCCTCTGCTTTGCATATTATCATCTGTTTCAAATGCTTGCTTTCTACATAATCTTAAAATATGTTGAGACTTCAAAATAAATTCAGCTGTAACTATTCCCTCCCTCATGAATGATTATTTTCCTTTTGTTGTACGCTGGGAAAAATGTCCTGAGGAGAATTAAATGAATGTGTTTCATTTTTTCTTCTTCTTTTCTTTTCCTTTTTATCTTTTCCGTTTTTAAAAAGCCATTACACTTTAAGTGTAAAGCAAATGTTTTATGCTGCCTGATGGTCTGCTGAAGATCACAATTTTTTTTCCAATTCTTTCATTGCCTTAAATTTTTCAGGATCTGTAAAATCAAATTAAATTAACTTAAAATAAGGTTTTGACTTCCAATGATGACAGAAATACTACTTACAATCTCCCCCACACACACACACACACCCTTGAACAAACCAGTCTGGTGTAGGCAAATCTGAAAAAGTAGAGAAGAGGCATGTTTTAGGGAATAGTGTATGTTTAGGAGAAACAACAAGCAAATAAACAAAACATAGGTAAAGGTAAAGGTTTCTCCACAAATTCATACTAGTTGTTCCCGACTTTAGAGGGTGGAGCTCATTTTCGTTTCTAAGCCGAAAAGCCAGCGCTGTCCAAAGATGTCTCTTTTTTTTTCATGTGGCCAGCATGACAAAATGCTGAAGGTGCATGGAATGCTGTTACCTTCCCACCAAAGTGGTCCCTATTGTTCTACTTGCATTTTTACGCGCTTTCGAACTGCTAGGTTGGCAGAAGCTGGGACAAGTAATGGGAGCTCACCCCATTACACAGCACTAGGGATTCAAACTGCTCAACTGTTGACCTTCTGATCGACAAGCTCAGCATCTTACCCACTGAGACACCACATCCCATTAAACAAAACATACTTTCATATAAGCCAAGAATTGTTAACATTCTTCCTCTGAAGCTCTAAGTCAACCTGATCACTTTTGGAGAAGTATGGCAAACTGAATACAATACCCCCACAAGAGCAGAACCAGCGACTGTGGAGGAAAGGGGAGTCAGTGAATGAATCACCTTCCTGAACTCCTCTCTGGATTAAGGAGAGGACCTGGGATCACCCACAGTACTTCATACAGATACTCCCTTTGATGAGACCATCAAAATAGCAGTCTCTTCTTAGTTTCAGAGCTCTGATAGATGGAAGAGTCATCTTTGCTCAAGCCACCATTCAGAGCCTTCAAACAGATACTAAAGCAGGGGGTTGTACTAGAAGGCCTCCAAAGTCCCTTTCAACTCTGTTATTTTAATACACACACATACACACAGGAAGGAGGTGTGTGAGTGTGTGTTTGTAAAACATCCACACTAGAATGGGAAGTCAGATTATCAATACCTATACAGTGTCGCTTCTAATTATTTCACTGAAAGTGAGGAGGAATAAATGAGAAGTTGCCTGAGTTTCAATGAACTCATTCCGAACATTTAGAGATTATTTCCAGATCTTCTTGAATTAGGCATCACTCCCAGAGAAAAACCAGGTGCCATATATCTGCAGCAGCAGCATCATGACTTACTTTTGGAGAGGGCGTGAGCTTTCAAATTTTGTAAACAACGTCCTCTGTCAACAGAAAGGAGAAAAGTTTGATTTGCAATTGGGGGACGTAAACATTGAAATCCCTTTGATTATCTGCAAATTAAATGTCAAAGACTTCTTGTAATATAGCCCAGCTTCCTAGACAGGAACAACAGATCTGTACTTCCAAACTATGTTGTTTGTTAAGGAGTTCGCAGTCACAATACAATGCCTATATGAGCAAGACTAGGCTGGCCCAGTTCCTGTTTCTGAATAGCACAATCTCATGTCTAAGTGATATTCCCTATATGTGATACTGCTGCAGATGGACCTGGCCTGACCATGCATGAATGGCATTTGAGGAGCAGATGAATATGTGAACAGAAAAGCATTATCCCTGATGCACCACCTGAGCTCTTCCAGATCACGTTTACAGCAAGTCATTCAAACATCCAAGTGATTTTTTTTAAATATGCTATTTGCATGATACATTCAGGTTTTAATGTGGTTGTGTTTTATGAACTGTACTGAATTTCATTATCTTGTAGGGAAGAAAAATCGTGTTAGAAAAGAGAGGAATCATTTCCTTTAATATCAACCCTTTGAAAATGAAATAGCATCTGGATATTTGGAATATTTAATATCCATTAAACAGGCAGAAATACAAGGAACATTTTTCTTTACCCAAAACTCACATGGGTGTCAAACTCAATTTCATTGAGGGCCGCATCAGGGTTGTATTTGACCTTGGGGGGCTGGGGTGGGCGTGACCAGAGTGGCCATGGCCAGCTCCATGTCACTTGTGTTGGGGGTGTCTATGAAGGTCTGAGGGTTCTGCCAGCAAAAATGGGCTCTCAAGCTCCATTTCTGGCTGTGATGGCCTCCTGCAATCCTCTGCCAGCAAAAACGGAGATCGGGAGGGCTGCACACTGCCCCCCCCCCCAGCTCCATTTTCACTGGCAGAAACATCATGGGTGCTGTTTCCAGGGTGGCTCCACGGGCCAGATCTAAGCACCCTGCAAGCTGCATCTGGCCCCAGGGCCTTGGGATTGACACCCCTGCTTTAGAGAAGATATATGTTTCCATAATGGAAACAATTCCAGATATCAGCTGCTTCTAAAATGGAGAAATTTCATTCCCTCAAAGTGGAGAAAGAGAATTTGCCACCTTATTTGGAATCAGAGAATCAGAGAACCATAATGGACTTTGGAAGTCTTCTTCCAGCCACACAGTCAGCCAGATGTTCAAACCTCTAGCCAATCCTGACAAACAGTTGTCCATTTTTTCTTGAAAACCTCCAGTGAAGAAGCACCCACAACTTCAAGCTGTTTCATTGACTAATTATTCTCACTGTCAGGAAATTCCTCCTTAGTTCCAGTTTGATTCTATCCCACTGCATGCTTCCTTCCATGTAGATTTAGAGCCAGGGTGCCATTTAATGTCCAAGTAACATGCAACATAAGAAAACTCCGAGTCATGAAGTTCCTCAAAGTTCCATTTTATTAGAGATGTCATATTGGCACATCTGGGAAAACCTGAATCTGAAAGTTTCCAGGTTTCCCCCACCCAAACAAAAGTCCAAGTCCCTGCCCAGCACCCCCATGTCCATCACATGGTCCAATCAGGCACCATCCCAACTGGAGATGACTCCCTGTCACATCACTGGAGGTGCAGGGCAAGATGTCTTTGACTCCCTGAGAAAGGAATGCTATTTTGATTATATATCTCCCATATGCCATTTAATCCCCCTCCCATTTTCACACAGCAGTAAATGTGGCAGGCCTGAAGGCCAAGTGCAGAAGGTGGCTTCCAGGCCTGACATTTAGTTCCATTGATGACCACATGCTGAGTGTGGTTGGTCAGCTACTGAAAATCCATCTGGAGGTGGTACTGTCTCTCCTACATTGTTCTATATTACCAAGACGTAGATTGTAGTTTATTTTGTCAAATGCTTCACTGAAGTCCAAGTATATTAAATCCATCGGTCCATCATATTTCAACATAACTTTAGTCACCATTCTTAGTAGTAAATTCATTTTTATCACTGATATTCTATCAAATAATGCTAGTTTCAATTTTTCCCAGTTTATATTCATGTTGCTTCATTTCATTCCACAATTTAGCACAGTCATTCTGATACAACATATAATTCATATTAGCCGTAGTAAGTGACTTAAGCTTCCAGATGAGGAATACGATGGACTGAGATGCCCCAGAAGGAGCAGAGAAGATGCTGAAGTGCAGAACAATGGTCAAGCAAAAAGTCTGGATATAGCAATTTTTAAGTTAAAGAGAATTGTTTGGACCAAGAGGGAACAAAAAAAAATAGATATTTTGTGAGTCACTTTCATTCTAGATCAAACAAAATAATAAAACAATAAAATTATGAGAAGAGAAGAAGCGTAACAAATGTTTGATCTAAGAAAGTCTTAAATGGGCAAAGGGACAATCAAATTTGAAACATCAGTAGTTTGTCAAAAGTGGTTTTAAAATAAAATAAATAAATGAATTGCATGTAATTTATTTATTGAACTAAATAAACCTTTGTGGGAATGTGGATTGTTTAGAATTATAGCAAAGAGACAATTGGTGGATTTTGCAAATCTGAGGCCAACTACATGACTGTGTATTTGAAGAGAGAATGGAAGAGAGAGACTTGAGAATATGAAAAAGGAAATAAAATAGAAGATTTAAAAAATAAAGAATCTCTAGATCAACTAACCGGAGAATTAAAACAAAATAAAGATAAAGTTGAAATATTAGAAACTAAAAAAGAAAGGCTAAACAGAGATAGAAAAAGATTTAAATAATCTGGCATTATTCGAATTGAGACATAAATTATTTTATTTGAAATTCAGGGCAGTTCCAGAGATTCCTGGCAAAGACCCAAGAGAAAAAGTTGTTCAGTCTTTAACTAATTAAGAAATGTACTAATCTTATCTTAGCCAATATAATCTTGAACAGAACTTTTAGAAAATAATGTAGTATTAGTATATGATGCCAGAAAAATAATATAGATATAGAATGTCTAAAAAGACTTCAATCCAAGTTGGGAAAGCACTAAAATAGGTTTGAGACAATTTCTAAAAGGTATATTCCAAGGCGGGGGAAAACTGACTTTCAGTTCTGCTTACTTTGTATAATCACCATGCCCAGAGGAATCTCCTGGAAAGGCCTTTCCAAAATGTTAAGCGGGACCAGAGGTGGGTACCTACCGGTTCGGATCGGTTCGGCTGAGTAAGTAGTAACTCGGCTGGTCACGCCTCCGAACCAGTTCTATCGGCAGCACTGTAGGTGCCGCCATTTTGTTTTTTGCTTCTGCACATGCACAGAAGCATTTTTTTACCTACTGCGCATGCGTGCATAGCATGCATCAAGCATGTGGAGGCCCGAAGCGCGTCCATGAGTGAACCGGCAGTGGAAGAAGCCAGAAACCACCCCTGACCACCAAAAGCTTATTAAGCCATAATGTGTTTTCATTTGATTTTGCCCTGGTGTCAGCATGTGAATTCAGACTTAGGTTAAGAAAAAAAACACTCCTTTTTGTGAGCCTGTAATCCCTTAATTTGGGGTAGAATCAGGGAGACTGGATGGAACTGAACATTTACTGTCTGGATGCCCTTCCTGATGCCATGTGTAGGAAGGAGTCAACCTTGAAGCTGACCTGATCTACTAGGCCACCATGTCCTAATCTAAGCCATCTTGACAGCTTCAGTATTGCCACACTGGAACTGAGGGATAGGGAGGAGGGAATTTAAGATAGCTGAGATTCTGTAGCCAAAACCAAATATTTTCTCTTGGGAACCAGAGGTGGGTTTCTGCTAGATCGGGCAAACCGATAGTGGCGGTGACGGGAGGCTCCACCCACCTGCCTGGACACTTCTGGACATGCTCAGAAGCATTGTGCAAGCGCGCACGAGCTAGCCAGTAGTAAAGTAAATTGAAACCCACCACTGTTGGGAACCAAGGACATTCTCAAAGCTGGTCGGAAGAAGTTGGAGTGATGTCACCTGGCTGCCAGACTGCACCGTGATTGGACCATGTGACTGATCGTTTTGGGGAAGTGAAAAACTCTTACTTTTAATTAGGTAGAAAACCATGTGAGTCTTCAGAGTCGGTTTTCACCAGATCTATGCCTATATGACCTTTCCAATAAAGCTATTCTTTGATGAACTCATCTGCCTCGGAGTTTTGCTTGCTGTGGGACTATTACTTGGAAACCTGACATTATGACATTATTATGCAGGTACTTTTTCTTTGCGTCCCAGGAGAGAGGAACATTTGCCGCTACCTAGGATTGAACTCTCAAACTTCCGAGTGAGAGGCAAGCATCTTCACCATGAGGCCACCATGCCACTCTGAACCAAACATATATAAACTTGATATAAACTATTTAGCCAACATTAAGTTTATAACTCTGATATCATGGCACACTATGGTTAGCAACAATTGGGAAAGGAAAAGGCTATAATTTGTAGCCATGCCTATGTAGAGTCTTTGAAAAGATACTTTCCCCATCAATCGCTGTTGATGATGAGAGGAAGAAGAAAAGGAAGAGGGAGAAGACCAGAAAAAGAAAACAATCGGTTCAGGCAGTTCATTTTAGCACTTAATAGCAATAGCACTTATATACCACTTCATAGTGCTTTACAGCCCTCTCCAAGCAAAACCCCAACCATCTGGGTCCTCATTTATACTGACCTCAGAAGGATGGAAGGTTGAATCAACCTTGAGCTGGGGAGAATTGAACTCTGGCAGTCGGCAGAATTAGCCTGCAATACTGCACTTCAACTACTGCGCCACTACATTTCTTCCTTAAATGCCAACCCAACAAATCTTATGAATTCTGATTAATTTCAAAAGAAGTGATTGATAGCCAATTGTTTAACATGGAAGTTTTGAATCACTGCTATTGTATTTTGTGACATTTATTCCCAGGTAGGCCCGTACAAAACTACACCCTAAAGCCTCTGAAGTCTTTTTTTTTTGCCTGAAAGCCAAGTGGACTTAAAAGAGCTTCATTTCATGGGGTGAGGATTAAGGCCTTAATCTGTCTCTGAAAACTAGTAATGTGAAAAGGGAGAAAAAATCCCCAAATTCTGCTTGCTTGTCCTTTCTTTCTTTCTTTCTTTCTTTCTTTCTTTCTTTCTTTCTTTCTTTCTTTCTTTCTTTTTCTTTCTTTCTCTCTTTCTTTCCTTTCTTCTTTCCTTCCTTGCTTCCTTCTTCCTTCCTTTCTTTCTTCCTTTCTTCCTTTCCTTCTTTCCTTCTTTCTTTCCTCCTTTCTTCTCTCTGTCTCTCTCTGTCTCTCTGTCTCTCTGTCTCTCTCTCTCTCTCTCTCTCTCTCTCTCTCTCTCTGATAATTGTACCAAAGTGTTGTATTTAAAAGAAATATATATGTGTGTGTTCTTGTGTGTATGTGCGTGCGTGCGTGCTTTCTCTCTTCAGATCTCCAAATGTGAGTGGTGGGATGGAGTGGGAAGAAAGAAAGCTACCCATGTGGCATTTAAAAAAAAGGAAGGGGGGGGAAAGCACAATAACCTGGATGTTTATGGTGCCTTTGTGTCGCTGTCACCTCCCCCTAGCCTTGTCTGCCTTTGTGGTTCTTGTCCTCCCCCTGCCCGGATGATACCATAGCTCAGCGGCTTGGCTTAGGTACAGTTGGAAATGCCCTAGAATGGCTCTTTGTTGGTTTTTGCCTGTGCTAGAGCCCGATGTTGCTATGAAGTGAAGGGCTATTCAGTTTGTTCACTCGGGCAGAACACTCAACAGGAAGGAAGGAAACAGACATTCTTTCTGGTCCTATTGTGTGACCACCAGGCTTAAGCAATCAAACAGCTCTGCAGCCTCTTTTGCAATGCCGGCTGGGCTGCCTCTGTTAGGGAGGAGGTGGGAGAGCGGGGGGAGGAAGGCAGGAGGGAAGTGGGCCATTGCTTTGTTTTTTGATACACTCCAACTGCATCTTTTTCATGGCTCAGGTTGCCTTTCTCCCCCTCTCCCTCCCCATCCCTTGCATTTTCTGGATTGAAAAGCTTTTCTTGCCCAAAAGAGGCAGGGATGCGGGGGGCAACCGAGGGGAGACAGAGCATACTTAAACCACGTCAGAATGCTTCTTTTAGAAAAGGCTGGGAATATATGAGAATGTAGGTGTTAAACCAGGAGGGGTGGGGGCTGGGGCGTGGACGTCCAAGGTAATAAAAGGCAGATCAAGTCTGGGTAAAGACAGTCACGACATTCATCTCCAAAAATACTCCGTTTCTTAAAGCTGTGCTTTATTAAAGGTGGGGGCAGAAAGCGTGTGCTGTCACTTGGAGGGAGCTGGATTTTTGAGAGCTGGATCAGAGAGAGAGAACGTGAGATTTGGAATGACGCAGTTCACGTACCTTTGCATGCATCCAGTGAAACTACTGTAAAGATTCTATTTGGGTGCCACTCTAGTCTTCGTTTACCTCCCGAAATAGGTGATTTGCAGCATCAGTCTAAGTAAGAGATTCTAGAAGTCAGATCTTGGGGTATAATGTGTGTTTTGGACCCCATAAAGTGTTTTATACATGGCAACATCCTCTTGCTTCCCCCCATGTCAGTGAATGTACCAACTATGACTCATCCTATCCAGAAATAGTTTGACTTGCCATGTTTGATGACTGCAAAATATTGAAGCCTGTACAATTAAAATTTATACTAGCATTACGAAATACTGAAAGTACCCAGCGAGATTGGCCAAAATGTTTCCCAACTGACCTCCAAATTGCTGGAAATGCAACCATCAACAAGGGACCTTCTATCACATCTGGTGGACTTGTCCCAAAGCTAAGGAATTCTGGACAAAAATTCAAAAATGGTTGGAGGAAGTAACAGAACAAAAAAATTGACATGAAGCCTGAGCTGTTTCTTTTGGGAATAATAAATGGAAATATAAGCAAAGGAATTCAATATATTATGCTTCATATAATTACCACAGCCAGAATCTCATTTGCCCCAAACTGGAAATAAAAAGCCATCCCCTCAAATGCAGAGATCGTAAAAAATGGTGCTAGAATGCTCAGAAATGGATAAATTAATGATGGAACTAAGGGATAGAGAAGAAACAGAGTATTATAAGATATGGAATAGGTGGTATAATTGACTCAAAAAGAGATGTAAAATCAATGCATAATGAGTGTATAGAAAATATAACAAAAGGAGATGGTAAATATTCAAATCAATAGAGGTGTAAATGTATATATGTTGTATATATTCTAAAATAATAATAATCATGAAACAAGGAGGTATATGTATGAAACAATAGGCCATAGAATGGGAAAGTAGAAATTAGAAAAAAGAATGCTGATAATGGAAAGTTGTAAAAGTGTAATTGTGATTTTAATGTTTAATAAATTCAGCATTAATATTTAATGCTGAATAAAAATGATATTTAAAAAAAGAAATACTGAAAGTAGATTAAATGTCTGTGAGGTTTCAATTCATTGGGGGCATAATCCATAATCAGCATTTAGGATGCCGATTATGGATTCTGACCAGTCATAGGTTAGGATTTGCAAAACTCAATGGTAGCTTGTTTGCACAAACACCTGCCTGAACTCTGAAAGTTTATGGGCCGTGCTCTCATCAAAGATGAATAAAATAGCACCTTATCAATAATAGCAACATGTCTCTAACAGCAAATTCAATTTCTGTAGAGTCTCACATAGTTGAAGCTACTTAGAGAACCCCTTCGAACCAAAGACCATTAGTAAAATTCAACTTGTAATGAACTTATTAGACAATAGTAAGGAGGTAGCTTGCCGCTGCTTTCTTCCAGAAAGATTCTTCAATATAGCAATCTTGGATTCAGATCTAATGAAGTTCTACCCATATCAGAGATGGTATTCAACAGGTTCTAATCGGTTCTGCAGAACCGGTAGCAGAAAGTTTGAGTAGTTAGGAGAACTGGTAAATACCACCTCTGACTGGCCCCGCCCCCATCTATTCTCTGCCTCCCAAGTCCCAGCTGATCAAGAGGAAATGGGGATTTTGCAATAACCTTCCCCTGAAGTGGAATGGGAATGGAGATTTTACAGTACCCTTCTCCTGCCATGCCCACCAAGCCACGCCCACCAAGCCACACGATGCCCACCAAGCCAAGCCCACAGAACTGGTAGTAAAAAAATTTGAATCCCATCACTGATCTATATATTTAACCAGATTCATTCCTTCTTACTTTTGTGGATCGGTAGCTGATGATGCAGAGGTACTGTCATCTTTCTATCAAAGCTCAAACCAGAAAAACAGAGTGATATAAATAAACACATACTGTATATAAAATGCTAAGATAGAATTTGTAACCATCACTGAAAGTGCTTTCCAGTAACAAAATAGTTCAGTTTTGGATCTTAAGTTTCCACCATTGCCGATTCTATTCATAACTTTAGATATATTGCAGAGAGGATCAACAAAGATGATTAGGGACAGGAAGTTAAAAAGATGAAGAATGGTTGCAGGAACTGGGTATGTCTACTTTAATGTGAAGAAGGACTAGGGGTGACGTGATAGCAAAGTTCCAATATCAGGGGCTGCCACAAAGAAGAGGGAGTCAAGCTATTCTCCAGAGCACCCGAGGACAAGAAGCAATGGGTGGAAACTAATCAAGGAGAGAAGCAACCCAGAAATAAGGAGAAATGTCCTGACAGAACAATTGTAGAATGACTTGCTTTCAGAAGTTGTGGGTGCTCCATCACTAGAGATCCACTTACCTGAAGTGGAATAGGGTCTCCTGCTTGAGTACTGGGTTTGACTCGAAGACTTCAAGGTCCCTTTCAATTCCGCTATTCTGTTATTTCTGAAATGAATTGTCAATGACATTGATACTGCTTGCAGGTTTCAAGAGGCTAAGTGAATGTGCATGTCAGGCTTTATTGGGTTCAACTTGTCCGGGGATTGTCCTCGGCTTCTCCAAATGCCCAACCTGTTTTGCTTCTTCTGTCTTTGCCACTTTCTATTCGGTGACCCTCGCTTGGCTAAAGGGGCTCTGAATTTTTACACCTAGCCCAGTTGAGCTGCGCTATTGGAACTTGAACTTAAGCAGCTTGAGACCTGGGAGCTTCATGGAAATAGTAAATATCATCTGCCTTTGCAGAAACCCCATTTTTTACATATGCATTATCCCAGCGAAGAACCATGGCTCATCATTAGAATCCCTGGCAATTAGAGATCTTACTAGAGAACGGGAGAAAAAGAAAACATCAAAGTTTTCTTCTCTTTTTTTTTCCAGCTTGTGGCTATTTTCTTAGAATAGAAACCACCATTATTTCCCCTACTACCACCCCAGAGAATCTGTGGTGCTGTAAAAACAGTCCTATTTAGAACTAGCTTCCAGATTTGCTAACATAATACTTGCCTTTAAACCAATATGCACGTTGGTTTTAAAGTGCAATTTAAGCTTGGGGGGGATTTTGAAATAAAGCCACTAGGATGTGGTTTTATGGCTAAAAAAACCTGTAAGTATAGGTTGCTGTTAAATGACACAAAGAAAATACCACTCATGGAACTTGATAGTTGGATTGATATGTTCCATCATCTACAAATAGTTATCGAAAGATCGGTAGCGAGGATTTGCTTGCAAACCTCCTGCAAGCATCTATTTGTAGCAAGATAAGAAATACCAAGAAGGTAATATTTTTACTTCATTACAAGTGGATGGTTCGCATGCAGTTTGCAAATTGGTAATGGGCCTGCTGGTGAAAACGTCTGCGGCCAACCGCTCTTTATAAAATCTGTAACCCTTTCTGAGCAAGTTGCCTTCTGACTGTTCAATTACTTTTGCAGGCTGTACCAAATATACCCGTGATGGCAAAGCTATGGCACATGTGCCAGAGGTGGCATGTGGAGCCCTCTCTGTGAGCACATGCTCCATTGCCACCTCCTCTTCTGGTCTGTGGCCAGCCGGTCTTCGCGAGCACCAGAGCGCCGGAAAACAGCCTGAAAACTGGCCAGAAAATGGGCTGTTGTCCAGGCCATTTCCAGGCTGTTTCCAGGCCATTTTTCGGGCCAAAAATGGCCTGGAAAATGGCCTGGAAAACCACCTGAAAACAGCCAAAAAACCCAGCCTGAGAATGGCTCAAAAACAGCCAAAAAACAGGCATATGCGCATCAGCCAGCTGGTCTTCCAATTTCCAATGCTCCAGCTTATGCACGCCCACACATCAGTGGTGGGTTGCTCTTACTGTTGCTACTGGTACGCTGATCATGGTCTGCCACGCATGATCCTGACATGCTCTGTGCACGGCCTGATGTGCGCTGCAGATGCATGCACAATCCACCACCCCTGCGACACCCAGCTGCTAGTCAGGGCACACGCAGGCTCCACATGCTGTGCACGCATCTGCAGTGTGCCTTTTGGCATAAATACAGTTATAGAGCGTGGGCGGGTGGATAGGCCAAACAAGCCACCATACCAGTATGCTCTCAGCTGCTCCAGGCCACTACCGGTATGGCCATACCAGTCAGGACCACCAGCAGCAACCCACCACTGCCACACTCGGTGTCGAAAAGGTTCACCATCACTGAAATATACTATACAGTAGCTACCCACAATTTATCTGAACAGTTTTCTTGAGCCACCAAAATGTTAAAGAAAGCCTAGAAATGTAGTGATAAAAGCTGCCCTACTAGATCAAATGAAATAGTTATTTCAAGCGGTAGTGTCCTTTTGCTTGCAAATGTGAAGTTACCATATAGCTTTCTGTTGTGGCCCAGCAGGATCCAGTTGAGCTTCTGATGGACTTGGATAGCGAGGAACCATATGAGTCTGACCCTGGACGATGTGGAGGATCCTGTGCAGGGTTCAGACTCAGAGCAGGGACCAGAGAGGCTGGTTGGCCACCAGGAGGCACCTGAGGCATGGAGCAGTGGGGAGGATCAAAGGCAGTTTGTCTCTGATGCTAGATTGAGAAGGGCTGAGAAATGGAAGCAGCAACTCCGTAGGCAGACTCAAAGAAGATGATTAAGCACAGGTGGTTGTGGATTGGCCCCTCCCAAGAGAGATTATAGGTGAGGCGTTGAGAGGGGACATTTGCAGGAAACAATCATTCAAATTAGTAGTTAAGGAAATATATCTGTGTATTCTAGCTGTGTCTGTTCGTTTGGACTATCTGCATTGCTTCATTTTGAATTATCTGGGTTGTTGCAGAGCTACTCTATTGAACGTGAGTTGTCTGGGCCCTCAGCCAAAGGATTTGTTATCTCAGTAATTAAACAGTGGCAAACAGCCAAGCCTGTGTTCTGGTTTATTCACAGGCATGGGGGAGGGGTCAGAACAGCTTTCCAAGAAGCTTCAGTGTTTCTTGTGGCATGGACACTTTAATTCACATTAAAGCAAAGATGAGACAAAATCCCCCTAAATCTTTTCTATTCCATTCTGATAAAGCTAAAACTTTAGGAAATGGTAGAAACTGAGGTGTTAACTTTGGGGCCAGGTTTTCAATGTGTGTTCATGTACACATTCCCCAATGTTGATCTTGACTACACAAATAAAAACTAGTATATCAGGATTACAGGGATGAATATTTCTAGAATAGATTTATAACTGGGCTTGCTTCCATGGACCATGTGATCACATGATTGAATGTTTTTCTAGATATGTAACTCCCTTGGTTTCTTAAAAAAGCAACTCAACAGGAAGTACAGCAGTTTATCTCTTCTGCAATCAAAATCCAGGATGCTTTTGACAAGAGAAGGTTTGAAAGCTATTATTATTATTATTATTATTATTATTATTATTATTATTATTATTATTATTATTATTATTATTATTATTTATCTATAGTGAAATACCACCAGGATACTGATTTTCATGTGGTTAGGCATTTGAAATGTTCTCAGGATTGTCCTTGCAGAATGAAGCCAACATTCTAGAAATATATTTCTCTACCTTAAGTCAACAATTATTCAAAAGATTATGGAATGTGCGGAAATGAGTAAATTGACATTTGAAATTAGAGAACAAGAAGATGAACAATTTTACAAGGTTTGGGATTTATTTTATCAATGGTTAGATAAAAAATCATGGTAATGGGAAAAGTGGGAGAACTTTTTATATTTTAAGAATAATAGAATGATACATGCAATACTATAAGGGCTTAGCATTGTTAAACAGATTAGAACGATGTAATGGATGTATGATTTTAATATATAGAATATTCTGCTTAAAGTGTAGGAATAATAATTGGAGTTGAATTATTGATGCAAAAATGATGTTGTACGTATGGATTCAATATTTAGAATACCTTGTTTAAAATTAAGGAATAATAATTATAGTCGAAAAATTGACACACAACAATAATACAGCTATGTTTACTAAATGAACAATTTGTGACTCGATATATAATTGCAAGTGGTGATCATGGAAAGGACGCACAAAATCTTGTAACTAAATGACACGCTATATAAAATGAAAGAAGGATGTATGTGTTTTACGTTTTGTTTGTTATTGTTTGTTTAAAAATAAAAAAAAGTTTTAAAAACACTTCAGGGACTTAGACTTTACATTCCTAGATTAACTAAGACCAGTTACCTCTTATCGCAGCAAATTTTATCCTTAAGCAGGGCATCTTAAAAAGATGGAAGAAAAGAACAGAAGCAGCTGTTTCCCAGAGGTTAAGGTAAGGACTAAGTCTTAGGCGTGTGTGGTGTCTACAAGAAGATTCAGTATCTATTCTGAACCACATATTTCCTCATGGTAGGAAAGAGCAATTTCCTTTTTTCTTAAAACAAGCATCTACTCCTTAAGCACTACTAGGCATCCTTTGTTGTTGTTCAATCATTAAGTCATGCCCAACTCTTTGCAACCCCATGGATCATAGTATGCTAGCCCCCTTCCCCCCTGTTCTCCACTGTCTCCTGCTCAAATTCATGTTCATTATGTCAATGACACTATCTCACTATCTCATCCTCTTCCATCCTCTGGCTTTGGCCACACCAGGGTCTTTTCCAATGAGTCCTCTCTTCTCATCTGATGGTCAAAATAGTTAAGCTTCAGTCTTTGTCCTTTCAAAGAACAATCAGGATTGATTTCCTTTAAGATTGCCTGATTTAATCTCCTTGAAGTCCAATGAACTTTCAACAATCTCCAGCACCACAATTCAAAAGCAACTAGGCTTTTTACTGCTGGCAGTTATGTTTAATTAGAATTAGATGATAGAAATTGTAATATCTAGCCAGCTCTAGATTGTGAGCACTTTTCTATAAGGTATAAAGCATGATGATTCACTGAAATTCTCAACTTTGCTTTGCAAAGCAGAGGTACTGAAGTTTTACCTTAAATCACACGGCATATACCGAATCGCACTTTACATATAAGATTTAGCCCCCAAAAATTATTTGGTAAACTTATTATTCCAACTGAGAGGATTAAGACACCTTTAATGCCTTCTTTCAATTAAATAATAATAATCTAAGAATAATTAGGCTTTAGCAGAACTGGCTCTGCCATTGAACGCTACAATGCTTCTTGTATCAAAGAGATTCGCCAATTTTCACAGCAAAAATAGTGACCCTTGTAAGCATTTTATGAAGTAGTTTGGATGCCAAAATTGAAATGCTGTTTAGTCAATGCAGAAGGTTTACAATAGTTAAAACAATGAGGATACTGGTGAAGCTTTGCTAGTCAGAATGAACATCACACATTTGCCCTGCAAAAATCTTGATTCTTTGCTTTCATCTGGTAGACTATAGATTTTTACAGCCTAAATGTTGTAGTTTGGTAGACAATTAAAAGATGATGGCCCTAACTTGTCATCTACATTGTGCAGCTCTCTCTGTCTTTTTGGTGGACAGAGAAAAGAAATGATGGGGAAATATATTGGTGAGAGGGATGTGAATTTGGTTAGAGGTATAAGGATGTAAGCTGAACTAGTGAAGTCTGGAAATAGCTTGTTTTTCAACCCCTGATGTCAATTATAGGATATCCATTTTTACTACTGACCGGTTGACAAAGGGAGTGAAAAATAGAGAACAGTTGAGCTTGAGAGAGCTGCTTTCCCAAAATTCCATAGTAGAGTTAATTTCCCAAGTGGAGCAGACAAAAGAACTTGGCAAGAGTAGGCCAGAAATGTTCCCATCTACACATACACAATTTAGAGAAGAAGAGCTTTCATTTAAGCAGTGGTCCTTAGTATGCAATATGCATGACACTTAGTGACAAACTTAACACTGCTTTCCCACTAGCATGCATAAGCGAAAAGCAGAATGTAGTTGCTTTTGTCTGTCTTTCGTGATATGCATTTTCCTGTGTCTACAATTTCTGTCTTTTATTGCTGATGATTCAGATTTCTCTCACACACAATCTCTCTCTCTCCCTCCCTCCCTCCCTCCGTCTCCCTCTCCATTCCTCCCTCTCTCCCTCCATCCCCCCCTCTCTCTCCCTCCCCCAATCCCCACTATTTCTCCTTGGTCTAAACACTTCTGAATGACTGGCAGGCTGTAAACTACATCAAGCCTGCTGCATTTGGATTCCCATTCCTCAAATCGACCCCCAAATAGTGTGTTTTGTTATTTTCCAGGAAAAAGAACATAGCAGAGGGCTTAAGAATAAACTGAAAAGTCAAGAGCCAGGGGTCAGTTATTTTATTCTATTCTAAACTCTCTCGGATAGTAAAACACATACATGCAGTGAGTCATTAGTTTGGCTACAGTCTTCTTTAATGGAGAAAGCATTATAAAATATGCAGTAGATGTGTTAAAGTCCGTGGTCTCTTCTGTGGAAAGCAAATCAGGTTTAATTCTTGAATTTAGACATCTGCAATTTACAATGTTAGATTTCTTAGGGGAGGTTGAATTGTGTCCTTACCTCAATTCATTTCTATTCATGCTGGCCAATTCACGTTTTTTACAGAGTTGGGTAGCATTTATGAAATTGAGAAGTGATTCCCAAAGCTCGTTTGACAGGATTCTTTCCTGGAAGAGTGATTGTGTGATCCCAAAGGCTTTATGCAACTTCCCAACCACATATCATGACTTGCAGACCAGTGGTGGGATTCAAATGTTTTTACTACTGGTTCTGTGGGTGTGACATGGCTTGGTGGGCGTGGCAGGGGAAGGATACAGTAAAATGTCCATTCCCTCCCCACTCCAGGGGAAGGTTACTGCAAAATCCCCTTTGCCTCCCGATCAACTCGGACTTGGGAAGCAGAGAAAAGATGGGGCCAGGGCCAATCAGAGGTGGCATTTATCAGTTCTGCGAACTACTCAAAATTTCCACTATCAGTTCTCCAGAACTGGTCAGAACCTGCTGAATACCACTTCTGTTGCAGACTCTTAATAAGTTCCCAACCTCTCAGTGTTGTCCTCCAGGTAGTCCTACTCAGTTTCAGGCACCCAGATGGAGAAAAAAAAAGTTTTATCAAGTTCAATTCTCCAAAGCACCTGAAGGCAGGACAAGAAGCAATGGATGGAAACTAATCCAGGAGAGAAGCAACCTAGAACTACGGAGAAGTTTCCAAACAATAAGAACGGTCAATCCATGAAACAATTTGCCTCCACGGGAGATTTTTAAGAAGAGACTGGACAACCATTTGCCTGAAACGGTATATTGTCTCCTGCTTGAGCAGGGGGTTGGACTAGAAGATCTCCAAGGTCCCTTCCAAATCTACTATTACAGTTTGCCAGAATTGCCCCATACATCTGGAAAGCAGCAGAATGGGAAATGTGCTATCAAGAGAGAGTAAATTGTACTTATGGCCTGACACCATATAAAGTAAATTCTGATTTCCAGCATCAGTTCTGAGTCCAGAATGGTGGATGCAAAAAAAAAAAACCAAAACAAAACATAAAAGTCACAAACCGCTCAAGATTATAGCAAATTGGGGGAAGAAGTGGCAGACAACAGCTATGCGTGTTCAATTCCATATGGTCCATGCTTTAAATCAGGGGTCACTAAAATGTTGGACCTTGGGGAGCACTAAATTCATAATTTTAAATCCTGTGGACCACTAATATGAATCCAGCGCCTGTACTCCCACTGACAGGATGGGGTCCTTCAGGCACTTAGCTTGCCCACCTGTTTATACAATCTTAAACACTCAAAGAGCCATTTGGACCTGTTTCCCACAGAAAACAAAATATCGGGAGTCACAAAACCTGGCTGGGCATGGCCAACTATCTGTCATTCACTCCCACCCAGTCACATAAAACTCCTCCAGCCCACGCCTACTCAGGTTTTGTGGTTCCCGGGGTTTTCTGGGAAACAGGTATCTCTGTGTATGTGTGTGTGTGTGTGTGTCTCTCTCTCTCTCTTTCTCTCTGCACTGCGGACCACCAAAATTTTCTCGCGAACCACCAGTGTTCTGTGGACAAACAGTTGGTGACTGCTGCTTTAAATCACAGATAGCATTGTCACATACCAAGGGACACATGCACTTTTTCCATAACATGAAGTAATGAATGAACATTAACTTACACTTTTTTCTTTAAAATTAAGTAGTGAATGGTCATTTAACATGGCCCAGAACAGCTTGAGAAGTCCAATGTTGAAAAGTCATTTGTAACTCAATAAAAGTCTCACCATGATTTTTCCTCCTTTCAGTCACACTGTCCAGTTTGATGCCAGGTTGGACTTTTTTTTTTGTTGGCATCTGCCAAGCAGACCTTGGAAAGTGCCACTTCAAGGGCAGAAAACCTTGTTCATTCTCTACAAATAAATTATTTGACTGGAAATGTATATACTGTATATATAAAAGTGTGTGTGTGTGTGTGTGTATACATATCAGTGGTGGGATACAACTGGTACACCCCGGTAGAGGTGTACCGGTGCCTGCTGGGAGCACCAGGTACCATTCAAGTATGGTGCTCCAGACGGCCAACCTGCCCACCCACTCTCCTTACTGGTATTTGAGCTGTTTGGGGCTTCCACGCACATGCACGGAGCATATGTCACCTGCGCAATGCTCCGCCGAGCAACTGTAGCATCGCAGGCAGTAAGCAGGCATTTGCGTACTGCACACATGTGCACATGTGCTGCACTCGTTCATGTGGTGGACACCCAGCCCCGTTGCACCGTACTGGTTGCACTGGAATCCGGAACCCACCACTGGTGTGCATGTTCCAGCATAACACTGGAATGCCTCAAGCAATTTCAATCAAACTTGGTACACAAATGACTTACTCTCTGGAAGCAAATACCGTGGGGGTAAGACACCCCTAACACCACTCAGAGTGTGGGTTCTGTAAAGATACAGCCTGTTGTGCCTTCAAATGGCTTCTACAGCACAGTACAGTGGAGTTGCCATGGTAACGGTTTTATAGTAGTCCACAAGGGGGCTCCCTCTGGTAAGTGGGAAAATCCAACATTAGAAATTATGTTTGGTCCGGACATTTGTGAATATCTAATACAGGATTGGGATCAACATATTCCCGGGCAACATCAGGTTAACAGCTAAGTTTTCAATAAAACCAGGTAAACAATGAAACTTAATATTTACTTATTTTTAATTAGTAAAGTTTTCTGATTCTCAAATCTTCTAGTTAGTGCCTAAGCAGGTCCATTTGTGCCACTGATTTCAACAGACTGTGCTCACATGAAAATATTTGGTGGGTGCAACTTCTACAATATCTCCCTTAAGGTTTCTAAATAAAATCCTCCAACTTACAGAACGTTTACATTGATGTATAAAGGATGAGAAGAGAACCTTCCATGAATCTTGCAATGATGCATCACAGAATATATCAGTCAGTCTGAGAATTCTAAATTTGGAAAATTGTCTTCATTGGTCCAGAATCTCTCATAATTATCTTGGAAGGTCTTATTTTGAACTAGGAAATCTAGATTTCTGCTTTAGTTACCAAATAATAAATATTAGATTTTTCCGCATTACTTCTTGTATCTTTGCTCACTTTTCCTTACCATAATCTTGGTCTTCTTCTGTTATTTTGCTTCTTAATCATTATATTTAGAGGCAAGCATGACCAAGTTGAGTAGAAAACACGGGGAAGCATGTTAATTATCCGGGTCTGTGGTCTTCACCCTGGCAACAAGGAAGGCAATGAGAGGAAACTGATTGTGGAATTGCAAGGATATCTGCAGGACATGGTCCCAAAAAGACAACATGATGTCCACAATAAGATAAGGTAAAGGTTCCCCTCACACATATGTGCTAGTTGTTCCTGACTCTAGGGGGCAGTACTCATCCCCGTTTCAAAGCCGAAGAACCAGTGCTGTCCGAAGACATCTCCGCAGTCATGTGGCAGGCATGACTAAACACCAAAGGCGCATGGAACACTGTTACCTTCCCACCAAAGGTGGTCCCTATTTTTCTACTTGCATTTTTTACATGCTTTCAAACTGCTAGGTTGGCAGAAGCTGAGACAAGTAACGGGAGCTCACTCCATTATGCGGCGCTAGGGATTCGAACTGCTGAACTGCTGACCTTTCTGATTGACAAGTCCAGCGTCTTAGCCACTGAGTCACCACGTCCTGATGTCCACAATAATGAGTTGCAAATTATGTTTAGGTGGATGACAGACCTTTGATCACACTGTTATGTCTCCATCTTGATTATATGGACCGTACTGTGAGACGCTCCTGGTGACTTCCATTAAACAGACTGACTGGTCCAAGAGCCATAGTCAAGTGGGAATTTGAACTGGGTCTCCTTGGCTCTCAAAACATATTACTATTGTCTGAATGTATTTTGATGAAACCCCTAATATTTCATAAAACAGAGCACCAGGAAATAATTATTTATGAAATTTCCCAAGGTAGCAGGGCTGAAAGCATCTTGCCTTTCCTTTTGTTTAATGCAGTGGTGGGATTCAGCCAGTTGACATCTATTCGGGAGAACTGGTTGTTAACTTTCTAAACAGTTCAGAGAACCGGTTGTTGGAAGACATCCTATTTTGTTTTTTTTCCACTTTACAGGGCTAATCCTGTAAGGAAGTCAGGAAGGCAACATTCTGGTGTTGTTTCTAGCCCGATCTTTATTGCCCTGCTCACAGAAACTGCCTCTCCAGTTAACCCTTATTATATTGTAACAGCTAAGGCGAAGCGCCCATCGACGTGAGTGACATTGAGTTCACCACGCCCACCCAGTCACATGACCACTGAGCCACACCTACCCAGCTGGTCATTAGGGCAGAGAACCGGTTGTTAAAATTATTTGAATCCCACCACTGGTTTAGTGGATATCAGATCTGAGTTTAATGAAGTTACAGGCTTAATTTTCCTTCAATATTTCTGCTGAATTTGCCTTTTCAAGTTCAGGCAAGTCTGCTTAATGTATCTGTTTTGAGTCTACCGGGACATTCATCTCTTTGCAGCCATATGCACTTTGTTCCTTTCTGATCCTCTTCTAAAGGATTCTTTCCACGACTAACTTTCTGTCAATAATTCTCACAAGAGACTTCCTCTCCCAGCTGTGATATCGGAGGGACAAGAGCCAAACAAATATTTACCATGTATACATAGAGAGGGGGAGGGAAAGCTCTTTTTACTAGTTTTGTTACCATCTGTTTCCCTCATACACCAGAATAGGTGATCAGCTCTTTCTGATGTATTATGTTCATGAAATTGTTGGGCCTTGTTTAGAAAATGCAGTGCATAGATACTAGGATCTTCTTTTAGAAGAATACTTTCAACCAGAAGTGGTATTCAGCCACTTGTGGTATTCTGGAGAACCGGTAGTGGAAATTTTGAGTAGTTTGGAGAACCGGCAAATAGGCTGGCCCCGCCCCTGTTGCCTCCCAACTGATCTTTTTTTGTCAGCCGGAACAGGAGAATGGAGCTGGAAAGCAGGTTAGTGGGGTAGGGAGGGAATGAGGATTTTGCAGTAACCTTCCCCCAGGAGTGGGGATGGAATGGGGATTTTGCACTAACTTCCCCTGTCGTGCCCATAAAGCCACACCCACAAAGCCACACCCTGCCCACCAAACCATGCCCATAGAACAGGTAGTAAAAAAAAATATTGAATTTCATCACTGCTGTGGCTGGTGATAAACCAAAAACAAACAGAAGTGTTGGACTAAAATGCCAGCGCTCCAGCTCTTTGGCTGCCAGATGGAAAGAAAAGAAAACACCATAATACTGGAGTCAAGTAGAGTACTGCCACCTGTTCAAGGACAACCTTGGCCTGTATGGAAATTGCTAAATATACTGTGCACCAGGATAGGAAGATCTAACAAGATGGGGTTTCCCCATAGAAGATACCCTGTGGAAGTGTGATGAAGAAAAATCCATCTCACATATGCTATGGTGCATACAATGTCCTTCTACATGTATGGGGGAAGAGCCCCGTACCAGTCAGAGAGGAGGCCATTGACATAGCCCAACTCTGGACAAATGTAATTTAGTTTTAATCCTATCTATTCTACATTTTTTTACACTTATTATATTTCCATGACTTAGTTTATACCTATTGTACTGGCTGTGGGTTGAATGCATTATGTCAATAATTTATAGGCATTTCTGACATGAATAAAGAAACTATAGTCCAGTCAGTACAATTGATTTACTGTATATCCAATGTTGGGTGGTGAGAACAATAATAAAATGTTAAAGGACATAACTATTGCTAAAGGACTGTGTTGTGGCCCGCCAGTGGCCAGCAGAGCTGGTGGCAGAGTCGGACAGTGAGGAGGTTGGGAGGAACATGGGCCAGTCCTGGAGTCTGGGGAATGCTTTGAAGAAGGCTGTGTCGGAGGCAGAGATGGGGCCAGGGCCCTCCGACAGTTATCAGCTACCTTTGGAGTCAGAGATAAGTGGGGCTGAAGAACAGCTGGAGCCTGTTTCTGATATGCGCATGTGCAGAGCTGTCAGGAGAAGGGAACAATTAAGGAACAGATACTTAGGAGCAAAGGCACAAGGGGACTCTGAACGGCCCCTCCCATAGGAAACAAATAGAAGCAAAAGGTGAATAGTGTTTGCAGGAGACACTTAGTTCCTTAGTGTGAAGATTTGCTTATCTGAGAGACTCCTTGCCAAGTATTTCCTTGTACAGCTTGTGTCTGTAAGCTATCAGCTTGGAAACTATCCAAGGACTGATAAGGTCTGTGGTTGCAATTTACCTTAGAAAGACTGTTTGCCGGGTATTTGCTGGATGTGAATGCTAGGATTTCACATTAGCCCAATAAAAAGGGTTTTTTTTTTCTGGACAAGGAGTCTGCTTCGTGAGTTAGTGAAGTCAAGGTCAGAACAGACTTTTCAATGGAACACACATCCTGTTTGGGTCATTAAGTCATCTGCCAGTTTCGTGGTAAAGAACGATGGCCAGTTGTAGTATTGATAAGAAATATTCTCAACTATAGTCTAACCAGTTTCTATATTCCCTCATTCATTCTCTAGCCGATTTTTCTTTTTTAGGGTCCTTCCTTTGGCTAACTGGGTGAAGAGACATGTTTTATCCTTCATTGAAAATAGTAAGACAGAGCTGGTTCTGTTTAGAAGGTACTGTAAATGACGGCTATTGAAAAACAGTAGCTGAAATTTCCCCCTCACTTGTTTGTGCTGCATTATAAGTTATGCTGCAAATGGGTCTTAATTTCACTGGATTATAACGTTTCCTGCCATCACTCTGCACCTCTGACTACTTTATGAAAGGGTGGGAAACAGGGGACTGTGAATCCACGTCACGCTTCTATGTTATTAGAAAGAACTAGGTATCACCAGTTAGAATCCCGTAAGATTGAAACTGTATTTAAAGCTTTTATAAATAGATATGACTGAGAAGGAGGAGAATTGGGACTGCAATTCCAGCAGGAATTCATGTTTTCAATGAAAAGACATTTTGCTTTGCTGATATGAGATTCACCAATGAATCACCCATTAAATTTCAGTAAAGAATCCGATTTTCCCAAACTGCAATTTTTGTACTACACATTTATTTCATCCCCCAAATAGTTACCTTTCCTTTTAAACTTTTGTGATACACACCAGACAACTTTCTTTTTCTCTGAATTTGGATATTTCAAATTACTTGACATTTCCCACCCACCTCTAAAGTGGCATGAAAGCATTAGACCTTCCATTGTCTCCTATATTTATTCCTGGACTCTGAAGAGGTGACAAGAGAACAGCAGTCTATCTATGATGGTGTGGTAGATTTCAGGATATGGCAGGTGTAAATGTCCCATTATTATCTTTTCCGTCAGCAATCAGGACACAGGAGCAATGTCTTGGGGTAGAATGTAAAGAGTGGGAGACAGAAGCATACAATGGTACAAGCAAATCTCTCTGTGTTGTCATAGCTTACCGAAGTCATGGGGGAAAGTTTATATGGCAGAACTGATTTGGAGGTGAAGCAGCTGTCAAATATCCATGTTTGACAATGCTGTCACATTCATCTTTAATCATGTAACAGGTGGGAAATTCATGTGGTATCATTCTCAGTCAGCATGGCCAACTACAACTCTGAGACTTGTAGTTCAGCAGGTTTGTAAAGTCATAGGTTTCAATAGATGAGAGGGAGGGAGGGAGGGAGGGAGGGAGACGTATGATAGATAGATAGATGATAAAGGAGAATATTTGTAGCTCCAAATGAAAATTGGATTCATAGGGAACAGAATGGAGCAAGTCATATTTCACAAAGAATTTTTTTTTTTAAAAAAAAGCACCTAGATAATATTTCAGAATTCCAGAAGAATGATCCATGGACACATGGGTCAAAAGTAGAATTTTTCAGATGACATAGCTATAGTTCTGTCTGACAGATAACCAAACAATATGTTCTACAATCAGAACTACATACAAGCAGTTAAATACGGAAGAGTAGTGAAGTATTGCCATAAATTGGGGAATGTTTTGGTGTCTCAGGACCTGAGTGCCTAGCCATCACTGGAGAATAGTAGACATTTGTCCATCAACTGAACTTAAGTAAATCAAAGAGGAAGATATCTATGGAAATTCTCAGTCATCCAGGTCATGGTTGTCCCAAAGGTGCTTTTTCAGGAGGCAACTGGACTTTCTTGTTTTTTTAAAAAAGATGTTTCATTTCTCCTCCAAGAAGCTTCTTCAGTTCTGACTGGATTGTGGGGATTGGAAGGATTTATACTCCTTGCAGACTGCTGGTCATTTGCATTCTTTTTAGAGAGTCATTGAGGCCACTTGGAGGTTTATCTTTGTCTCAGGGTCACCTGAGTAGTGCAAATGTGGCACTACTTCTTAGCTGCAGGATGTTTTGTGCCCTTTGTCATAGAAGAAGACAACAATCTAAAACATTTATAAGCAAGCATACACGAAATAAGGAGCAGGCTCAATATTTCTGAATAGCCAAACCAAAGGCACTCCTAATCCCCATAGAAAAATAAGACTTGAAAAGAGCAATCCATGCTAGAATGCTACTGCATTGAAGGAAGGGGCCATAATTTCCACCCAGAGATGTGACAGACTAATCACTAATTAGAGGAAGTGTTTTGTTTGCATCTAAAGTTGGCACAACCAGGTAGCAAAACTAAGGAAGCAATTACTTTTTCATACTAGCTGTTGGCTACTATCCAGAAAGGGCAAGGGCAAGTTGGTTGGTAGTTTCCTTCAAGCTGTACAGACCTACAAGCAAGTAAATATGCCTATGTTTATGGTGTCCTGAGGAAAACTGAAGATTGCAAGCAGCCATAACAGTACAATTTAATCTTCATTAAGGCTGGGTTCTACCGGTTCAGACTGGTTCAGCCAAACGGGTAGTGGTTTAGCAGCCTGGGTCGCTGGAATCAGCAGCAACCGAGGCCTGCCACACCCTTGAACCAGTTCCACAGTCAGCGCCGTTGGTGTCACCATCTTGTTTTTATTGAATGGTGGGTGAAGGACGAGGCTGGACACAGCTGAGGTAAACTTCAACGATTTATTGTAACCAGCAGTAACACAGCAATACAGGAGAGAAGCACGTGTTCCCCTGCTTGACAGCTATTTATACGGAGCTGTCAAGCAGGGAAACCAATCGGAGGGGAGGAACAGCCCGCTCTTCAGCCAAGCCGCGTCTTGGCCAATCAGAGGCGGCTTGGCTGTTGCTAGCTGTCAGCGAGGGAAGCCCCGGTCGTAGGTCGAGGAATACAAGGAATACAAGTTTTCAGTTCTGTGCATGTGCGGAACAATGGTGCTGGCCAGTGGTGGGTTTCAAATTTTTTTGGAACCTCTTCTGTAGGTGTGGCCTGCTTTGTGGGAGTGGCTTGCTGCCCATGTGACTGGGTGGGAGTGGCTTGCCACCCATGTGACCAGGTGGGAGTGTCCTGAAGCCCTTTCCTTGCGAAAGCTGCGAGCTGGCATAAGCTAGGCCGCCATCCCCCCCTTTGGGCCACGTAGCATACGCCACCTCACAGCTTTTGCAAGGCAAGGCCTGAAGGCCTTTTAAATGGGTGTTAGAGGCAGGCGGGTCGACTCCAGCCTGCTCACTGATTGGCTGGAGTCCAGCCAATCAGTGAGTGGCGGGCCGGGCTAGTTTAGTGTGGATGGGTGGGGGAGCGAGCAAGCTGCGATGGAATGGGCAGGTGAGCGAGCAACAGCCCGGGGCAGGCATTCTGGAACTTACTTCTGGATCCATCGGTGGAACCCCTTCTAACTGGTTCGGTAGATTTGACGAACCGGTTCTACCGAACCAGTGCGAACCAGTAGGAACCCACCTCTGGTGCTGGCCAGACCTCACCCCTGATCTTCATGGCCAGGGGTTGGGGACCCCTGTCTTAGCAGATATACATGTTGCAGATGAACAGATGCAAGAGAGAAGTCGCCTCTTGCAATGAAGGGGATAGCGTGTCTCATAGTGTTTAACTGTGTGTTGAATTTGCTCAGAGGTATAAGTCCCGGACAAGGCCGAGGCCTTGTTGGAAGCGGAAGTTATGTAAAGCCCAAGAGGCAAATGATCTGAGCATCAGAGCATTTAAATGAACTCATGAGAGCTGCCTCTGTCGTTGAATTCAACGAAGCACCTATTGACTTTGGAAGTCTGCCTTGTTTATACTTTACAGTGTAACACGATTTTACACTTCCTTGTATATCCACCCTCTCTGCATTAGAATCACACTGTGGTAATCCATCATTTCCGTTTTCTGCTTGACAGATGCTATTTGCAATGTTCTGACCCCACCCCAAAAGTGCACATGTAAGTTACAAGCGCATGCCTTCATTATTGAAGGAGAAAGAAAACACCCAAGTTCCAGCTACATTAACACAGAGAGGCTGTCTCCCATGTTGCTTAAATGACTGTTACCCTTGCCTATGGAGATTCTCAGTCATCCAGGTCATGGTTGTCCCAAAGGTGCTTTTTCAAGAGGCAACTGGACTTTGTGGGTTTTCTTTGAGGACGTTTTGCTTCTCATCCAAGAAGCTTGGACAGAGTTGATCACTTTTTTTCTCCATTGCTGCCCCTCCCTGCACTAACTCCCATGCCCCTTTGCGTTTGATTTCTCTGTCCTTTGCGAATGGGCCAGTTGTTAGGATTCCAAGTAACACCCCCAACGAAAGAAGACTCTGAGGCTTGAGTTTCCTCAAAGTCCCATTTTGTTAGAGATGTCATATTGGCACATCTGGGAAAACCTGAATCTGAAAGTTTCCAGATTTTCTCTACCCAATTGAAAGTTCAAGTCCCTGCCCAGCACCCACATGTCCATCACATGTTCCAATCAGGCACCATCCAAAACTGGAGATGCTTCCTAGTCACACCATTGCAGATGCAGGGCAAAGTGTCCTTGACTCTCTGAGAAAGGAATGTTATTTAGACTATATATCTCCCATACTCCATATAATCCCACCTCCCATTTTTCCACAGTAGAAAATGTGGCAGGCCTGAAGGCCCAATGTAAAAGATGGCTCCCAGGTCTTACACCAGTTCTAGGAAGACCCTTAAGAATGGAAATTGGCATCCATCAGCAGAGGGTCCCTCCATTTGGATTTAATTTCTATTTGTATTATTTTACATAAAGGCAATGCACTGCAAACAATGAATGATGTTGTGCAAGAGGTCTCTAATTACAAACGCAAAAGGCTACATTGGGAAAACATGTTTTCGATTTTGGAAAGCTGCACTTGTTATCCTGCAATGATCTGATATCTATAGAGAAAATGTTTCATACTTTCGTTTTAATTATCTCTTCCCGTTGGCTATTTGTTCCTGTGCTGATTCATCACACTTGCTAACAGGAACAAATATGATAAGAAAACGAGGCTTATAGAGAGATTTATTGAGAAAGTCGTTTTGGCTGTTACACAATGCTTTTTGGGATGTTTGATGTGACTTGCATCCAAGGCTGATTGCATTGTACTTATTCTGGAGGAACAAAGAGCTGTTATGTACTTTTTCTGCCTTTAAAAAAAATGATATAAGCATGTTTAACTATTCGGATTCTATTCAGATTCCCTTCAGAGTCTCTACTCTAAAGAAAATCCATGCATATATATATATATATATATATATATATATATATATATATATATATATATATATATATATATATATATATATATATATATATATATATATATATATATATATATATATATATATATATATATATATATATATATTCTGCTATGTAGGGAGCACATAAAAGTTGTTTTTTTTACTTGTTTATAGCATTATCGAAAAGGGACACGGTGGCTAAGATGGTGAGCTTGTCAATCAGAAAGATCAGCAGTTCGGCGGTTCGGCAGTTCAGTGGTTTGAATCCCTATTGCTGCGTAACGGAGTGAGCTCCCGTTACTTGTCCCATCCTCTGCCAACCTAGCAATTTGAAAGCATGCAAAAATGCAAGTAGAAAGATAGGGACCACTTTGGTGGGAAGGTAACAGTGTTCCATGCACCTTCAACATTTAGTTATGCCGGCTATATGACCAGGGAGACATCTTTGGACACCTTCAGCTTTGAAACAGAAATGAACACCGCCCCCTAGAGCCGGGAATGACTAGGACGTAAGTACAAGGGGAATCTTTAACTTTAGCATTATCAAGATGGGAGAAAGGAATGCTATTTAAAATCAAGATGGTTACTGTAATTACAATGAATCAGAAACAACTTTACAAACATTTATACAAACATAAAATATTAAGCTTAATTTCTGATGGCATCATGGGTGCATCCATATAATTTTCTTGGCAATGTATGGAAGGGGTTTTAAGGCTATTCCAAAGGTGCTTTTCCAAAAGGCAACCGGCTTTCTTGTTTATTTCTTTGAAAACATTTCACTTTTGGATCTGAAGAAGCTTCTTGAAGGAAATGCAAAATATTTTCTAACACAAAAAAAACTCAGAAGAAAGCCCAGTTGCCTTTTGGAAAAGCATCTTTGAGGCAACCTGATCTGGATGGCTGAGAATCTTCACAGACATTTGCAATTAAGGACTTCTGAGATTTCATCCACCTTTGTTTGTTTGTTTGTTTGTTTCCAAGTCTAATTTAGATCATGGAATTTCCTAGTAGTCTTCCCAACTGCAAGTACTAAATTTTTTAGATAGATCAATCTCAATTAGATACTGGGAAACCAGCAATGTCTGTATCTTGAGATAACCAACTGAAGCATTTTATCTTTTCATTTCAAGTATCATGTTTTGTTCCAAAAGACTATTATTTATGTCAGTAACAGAGAATTGAAAAGTTGAATACCAAAATAACAAATGCACAAGAATTCCTACTGCTTCTAGAATCCAGTGAATTCTGGAATCCAGTGAAAAATAATGATATAAAAAATGTCAGGAGACCATTGCTGGATCCAACCAAATGTATTCCTATTACTTATACTAGCAGTCAAATTGCTGCAAAAATCCAAGTTGCAGAACATGGACTTTCAAACCTGTGTTCTGCACGGATCCACTCTGGTTTGTAGATACCCTATCACATATTCAAATATCCCCCCCCCCCCCAGTTTTTAGAATTTCTGGCTTAGTCTTAAATAGTGATTGGTATTTTTCCTCTAAAATGGTGGAAGGTGTTATCTCCGGGTTTTGCTACTGCTCAGACTTCTGGATCTTCAACCATGTCACATCCAGATGTACATTCATTTTGTGCCAGCTCCAGAAATTTTAAGTAGTTTGGAGAACTGGTAAATACCACCTCTGACTGGCCCTGCCCCCATCTATTCTCTGCCTCCCGAGTCCCCGGCTGATTGAGAGGAAATGGGGATTTTGCAGTAACCTTCCTCTGGAGCGGGGAGGGAATGGAGATTTTTACAGTATCCTTCCCCTGCCATGCCCATCAAGCCATGCCCACCAATCCACACCCACAGAACCGGTAGTAAAAAAAAATTGAATTCCTCCACTGGCCAGCTCACATCACAACTGTGGATGATCCTCTCACATCATATTTAAGCCTTTACTTTCCAGCTTCAGGATGAATAAGTGATCACAGTTCACGGGGTCTTGTTGTTGGGCTACAAAACAACAGAATGATAGAATTGGAGGGGACCTTGGAGGTCTTCTAGTCCAACCCCCCCCCCACTCAAGCAGGAAATGCTACACCATTTCAGACAAACAGTTGTCCCATCTCTTCTTCAGAAAGCCAGGTGCACAGCATCTACATAGGAAGGCTTGGTTTGTTTACCAAAGAGACTTCAGAAGTTTGCCTCTTAAGGTCAACCGGCGCATAGAAGTCTTTTTTTCCCTCATCTTGAGCTAAATTGCAATCAATCTCACAACTGACATCAGATTTCCTCTCCGCCTCAATTATGTCAAGTTGTGCAGTGCCAGTAAACATTTTCTCTCCCTGCCCAGAATGTCTCAGAGCCAAACAGCCAACAATCCCACGAGGCAACCATAAGAGGGATGCGTCTTTCAGTATTCTGCTAATTGAGCGAAGGGGCAAAATGATCTATAGGGGGAAAAGAAGTTGCATCATTAACTTAATTGAGGGCAAAGCCTAATTAGAAGGGAAACGGAGGAGACAGAGGCGCAGCAAGCCTTCACGTGAGATGTCAACAAACAGACATTGTAACTCAAACCAGACAGCAACAGTGAGACTTCGTTTACATCATCGGTTTCAACGCAGAACATCCACCAGGAGAAACAAAAGGGGGGGAAAAGAACATGAGAAAGAAGAGAGATCAGACCTGAAAGAAGCGCTAAAACTGCCTCTTTTTTGGAAATGGGATAATCTAGCTCCATTTTTCTTAAGGGGAAAAAAACATTTTCTGTTGTTTATTAAGTAGACTCTCTTAGTCTTAGAATAACTTTATTGTCACTTTGAATGTACACTAATCAGCATACCTTAAGATGAAATATTGTTGTGTGCAGCTCTCCAAAGGTCACCACCTCCAATAAACACTGCATAAACATGACCAAATAAATAAATAAATACAAAATTATGCACATGCCCGGATATATTATATGACACAGAGAAACAACACAGCCTAGTTCGGACGTAATACATGTACGTGGTGAGAAAAACAAATCTTGAGAGTTTGCCAGATGGATGGCATAGAGAACAAAGCGGTTACAGAATCTGGAAGTCCTGCTAGAAATACTCTGAAACTTCCTCCCAGAGGGGAACTACAGAAACAGACCATAATGTGGGTGTGTGTAACAATGCTTTGATCTCTAAGCACATATTACTTTTTAAGCAGTATCCTGAATGACAGGAAGCAAGCTTCCTATGATCTTCTCAGCTGTCCTTACTACTCTCTGTATGGGCTTTCTATCTGAGGTGCTGCTGCCACCAAACCAAGCAGTGATGCACTGCTTCCACCAAATTAAACATCTCTGCTTTAAATGTTGTTAAACCTAAACTTCAGAGACGATAGAAAGCTTTGGCACTGCAGTCTCATTAAAAAGGAGACATACCTATCAATGATCCAACCTGAGCTAAATGGGACCACTCACTGCAGGACAGTTCAATAAATACAAAAGTTAATTTCAAGGGAACCGTGGGCAACAATAATGTAATAAAGAAAGTCAATGCAGAAATACAAGAGTTACAATAATTTGGACAAAAAAGTAGTCACTACCAATAAAAGTAACAGAATGAAGCGATTAATAAAACATGGATTTGTCCATGGCAAGTTGTCCCACAATGAGTTGGCCATGACATTGTCCAGTGGTGAATTAGCCATAGAGAGTGAGCGCAAGTTCCCAGAGATATTGAGTTAGATGGATCCACAAAGCCCAATGGTAGAAAATGAGACTTATTTTGGAATGCAATTAGATTGATCTGCTTAGATCATAAAATAAAGAATGTTGGGTAACAGAACATGGGAGAGATAGGTCACTGCCATAGTTAGCAAAATCAGACTGGACTAAGTTAGGTAACTTTGCGAAGACAGTTGTCTCCAAGCAAGTGGTAGTGAATATGTTAAGGCAGAGATGGGGGCTTGTTACTCTCTAAATGTTGTTGAATTTCAACTCATCATATGCTTCAGTGGTGGGTTCCGACTGATTCACACCGGTTCGGCTGAACTGGTGGTGGTTTGGCGCTGAAACCTGCAGCGGCCCAGGCCTGCCACGCCCCCGAACCGGTCCTCCTACAGTGGCACCATCGTGATTTTTGGTTCTGTACATGCGCAAAACAATTTTCTTTGCACATTTTAAAAATGTTTTGCACAAGTGTAGACCTATTTATGCACACACTGAACCGGCAGTAATGCCCGAAGTAACTCACCCCTCATATGTCTCCCTCTTAGCTTTCTTGGCTGCTGTTGCTGCAGTCTTGCCCTGCATTAATGGGTTTCTAGGAATATATTGGCTACATACCAGTTACTTAAGCGTCCTGGATCGATCATGCTCTTAAGTCAATATTCAGTTTATGTTAGCCTGAAGAAGCCCTCATCTGGGGAGGAAGTGAGGGAGTTACGTTCATAAGAATAACAGAAAGACACACTCACTGCTTTTAAAAGAACAGCTGTTTTATTAAGATGAAGAATGCAACCAAATATCCTCATTTTTTGCTAATACTGAGTATAGAGAAGCACTAGAAACTGACGGGCTACTGTTACAGCTAGGATATTGGTTTATATTTTAGAGATTTACATGTTACAACTGCATCGATTTAAATTGAATTATCTGACTTCCAAATGGTTAATTAAACACAGTTGTCAGGAATCTTGGGGGTCTTCTAGTCCAACGCCCTGTTTAGACAGGAAACCCTACAGCATTTCAGACAAATGGTTATCCAATCTCTTCTTAAAAACTTCCAGTGTCAGAACATTTACAACTTCTGGAGACAAGTTGTTCCACTGATTAATTGTTCTCACTGTCAGGAAATTTCTCCTTAGTTCTAAGTTGCTTCTCTCCTTGATGAGTTTCCACCCCTTGCTTCTTGTCCTACCCTCAGGTGCTTTGGAGAATAGCTTGATTCCCTCTTCTTTGTGGCAACCCCTGAGTTATTGGAAAATTGCTATCATGTCATATGCTATCAAATAAAGTGAATTGTCTGATATTTTCCTTTTAGATTCTGAAGAAGGTGCACATTTTTTTTCATAAGAAGGGAGGTCCACTTTTAAAGTATTTTTCATTCCCCACTTGTAATAATATTGAATTAAAATAAGATTACTGGGTAAGCAAATATTCTTTTAAGTCATTTTGGTTTTGCCTGGTTATCAGGGCTTAGCCAAATGTAGCCCTCAGCCTAATTGTAAAACTTCCCAGCTCAAATCCTTATTAAGATAAATCTGTCCTTCCCCATCAATTTGTTCTTTAATTTAAATTTGACTGTGTGTTGTATTAATCAGACAATTGGTTAAGCAGGTTAATAGCAAGGCATTTATGGGTAATGAAAAAGCAAACAATCCCAACCTTCTCTTCTGCTGAAAAACTGTTAAAAAAAAAAAGCTTATATTGCTCAGTTCAAATCCTGAAGCCAAGATTTGCCATGGTCTGTATAAAATGGCATCACTTATGTACTTCTGAACTTCTCTCAAGCTCAATTTTTTTAAAAAATACGACTATTTCAGCTGCAATTTAACCTTTCATTAGCAGCGTTGCACTCACTTGAGCCACTGGAAAATCCTGTCACCTCACAGGAAGAAATTCCAACACAAAATGAAGAAGCCAATGTTTACAGAAATACAGTTATACAAGGCTGAGGGAAGTTTAACTGAACAATAAATGTTATTACGGTCTGAGCTCTGACTATACCGTATTTTTCGGAATATAAGACGCACCTGAGTATAAGATGCACCAAGGTTTTGAAGAGGCAAATTTAAAAAAAAAAAAAAGCTTTTGCACTAGGCAAACCTCCCCCAAACGGTCCATTTTTCACAAAAATGGGTCTGTTTTTTTTTTCAAAAAAAGGGCATGAGTAGCCTTTAAGAGGTTTGTAGAGTGTTCCGGGGGGAGGGAGCCAAAAAACGGTCCATTTTTGCCCCCAAAAAGGGCATGGATAGGCTTTAGGTAGCTTATAGAATACCCTGGGGCCTGGGGTGGGGGCAAAATTGAGCAAAAACTCATTTCTGCCCTCCCCAGCCCCCAGGATCACTCTGAAAGCCTCTTACAAGCTATGCACGGCCATTTTGGTGAAGGGGCGGGGTTTCTGGAGGCAAAAAATGCTGTATTCAGTGTATAAGATGCACCCAGATTTTCATCCTCTTTTTTGAGGGAAAAAGGTGCATCTTATACTCCAAAAAATATGGTAACTTGTTATGGTGTTTAAGTTTATATCAATGCAATTCATTATCAGATTCTGGGGTACTTCTATGATATGGATATTCTATGAATATTCAATCTACTATGAAGGTAAATCAGGGAGCATGATAGCTCAGTGGTTAAAGGTAGCAATAGTTCTTAGACAGCGGTGGGCTTCTATGTGTTCGCCCGTGTTCAGGAGCACCCATAGCTAACATTATGGCTGGTTTGGAGAACCTCCAAATCCCACCCCAGCTGGCCCTGCCAGGCAGAGAACCCATTGCTGAAATTTTTGAAGCCCACCCCTGCCCTTAGACTTATGTACTTCTTCACGATACTTCACAGCCCTCTCTAAGCGGTTTACAGAGTCAGCCTATTGTCCCCAACAATCTGTGTCCTCACTTTACCAACTTCAGAAGGATGGAAGACTGAGTCAACCTTGAGCCGGTGAGAATTGACTCAGGCAGCTTGCCATTATCAGCTGAAAAGCTAACAACCCAGGCTTGAGAGCCGAATGCCGCATGACAGGGTGAGCTCCTGTTCCTTGCTCCAGCTCCTGTCCATCTAACAGTTCAAAAGCAGTTCGATGCAAATAGATAAATAGGTATCACTTCAGTGGGAAGCTCATAGTGCTCTGTGCACTTCGGCATATAGTCATACCGGCCACATGACTATGGAAATTTCTATGGACAATCCTGATTTCCTTGGCAGAGAAACAGAGATGTGCACGGACCATGACTGGATAGGGGAAACTTTTATCTTTACCTTTATGAAGGTAAAACATTTTTTTTAAACTGGGGTTGAATTTAATGTACTAAGAAAAAGTCCTCCATAAAATGGTACTCAGCTGAAGACATTTGTGGAAAACATATAAATCATATAACATGTAAATCATAACTATGGTAATCAATTAAGAGTTTTAATAAAATGTTCTTATTTGAGGATTATAGGACCGATCAATTCCTTGCAAGCATTACAGCCTTTCAGAAGTTGTGGCTGTTTCAGTGTCATTTATTTAATTCTTGGTGTGTCACTATCCTTGAGATGTCCTTGAAAATGGCATTTAGTATAAGGATCTTTCATTTTGGAAATATATACTCTATGCCAGGGGTGTCAAACTTGATTTCATTGAGGGCTACATCAGGGTTGTGTTTGATCTCAGGGAGGCATGGGGGCATGGCCAGCTCAACATCACTCATGTCAGGGGTGCCTGTGGTGGCCCCAGTGCTCTGCCAGCAAAAACAGGGTCCCGAGCTCCATTTTTGCTGGCGACGGCCTCTTGCAACCCTTTGCCAGTGAAAACAGATTGAGAGGGCCACTCGCAGCCTTTGCGAGCTCCATTTTGTTGACAGTGGCACCAGGGGCCAGTCCTATATTGTTTCCAGAGGGTCTCTGCGGACCAGATCTAAGCACCCCATGGGCCATATCTGCCCCCCAGGCCTTGAGTTTGACACCCCTGCTCCAGAGGTGGTATCCAGTCAGTTCGGACCAGTTCTGCCGAACCGGTAGTCAAAAGTAAGTGAATACCACCCCTGCCCTGCTCTATGCATCTGGTACCCAAGCATTACAATAATACCTGCAGCGAGGGTGAAGGAGGATTGTAGACAAGAAGTGGCATTGTTACCTTACACCTGAGTCCTTTTGGAGAAGGGCAGCATATAAATCCAAACAAACAAACAAACAAACACAGGAAGTTCTTGGAAAGGTTTAGTGAATTTACATGTAGAACTTGTATAAATGCAGTGGCCTTGCATGAACTGTTTTTGTTTTTCTTCCACACCAACTTTCCTGTGTTTTATTGACAGTCAGATGTTTCCATGACTTTCAGTGATCCATAACATCTGGGAATGGACAAAATATGCAGTTCTGCAAGTGAAATTGGACTGTGATTTAGTGAACTGTTTCTAGACTAAATTCATGGCTCTCTTCCCCACGCTGCTGAGGAAGCTAGTCCAATGGATTCGAATTTCATGGTAGATAGTGGTCATTCGAAGGAGAAAGAAGAAATAGTCGCATACACAAGAGTCTTTGGGTCTTTGTCAACCATTCACATATCTATGGTATTCAGAAACTGCCCGCTCTTTTACAATGAATTAAATTGGTAACAGTACAAATGGTACAATTAAGTGTTTGATACAAGCAAACCAATCTTAACAAGAAGACTTCAGAGATGATATTCAGCCAGTTCTGATCGGTTCTGGAGAACCACTAGTGGAAATTTTGAGTAGTTCGGAGAACTGGCAAATACCGTCTCTGACTGGCCCCGCCCCCATCTATTTGCTGCCTCCCAGCTGATTGGAGTCCCAGCTGATTGGCTGAGTCTTCTTTTGTTGCCCTGCACAGGAGAACGCAGCTGGAAAGCAGGTTAGTGGGATGGAGAGGGAATGGGGATTTTACAGTATCCTTCCCCTGGAGTGGGTTGGAAATGGAGATTTTACAGTATCTTTCCACTGCCACACCCACCAAGCCAAGCCATGCCCACCAAGTCACGCCCACAGAACCGGTATTAAAAAAAATTGAATCCCACCACTGGAAGATTTGTATACAAATCCAATACAGGCAATCCTTGACTTAGTCAAGGTGACCATTTGAAATTTCAACAGCACTGAAAAAAGTGACTTATGATTGTTTTTCACACAGCAGTCCCATGGTCACGTGATCAAAATTCGGACTCTTGACATATGGCTCATATTTATAAGACGGTTGCAATGTCCCAGAGTCATGAGATTACCCTTTGAGAATTTTTAACAAGCAAAGTCAACAGGGAAGTTAGGTTCACTTAACAACCATGCCACTGACTTAACAACAGCAGTGGTTCACTTAACAACCATGTCAAGAAAGGGCATAGAATGGGGCAATACTCACTTAACAACTGTCTCTCTTAAAGCAACAGCAATTTTGCCCTAAATTGTAAGCCATACATCGAGGATCATTGGCAATATTCTAATGATTCACAATAATATTATTTCAGTATTATTTTGATGAGCTAAGTCAGCTCAAAATGCTGAATGGAATATTAGATGATCCAAATTTTGTTTTGTTTTTTGCATGACTGCTAAGAAACAGGAAATGAAATAGCATTCCACGAGAAGTGGTAATTAGTCAAGCTTAAATGACTGGAAGGTACTCAAACCAATTTACCAAACATTTCCCTGTCTCATTTCATCTCAAATAATATTTATTAAATTATAGTTTTTTTCACATTTGTTTAAGTTTGCTGTGCACTGCAAATCATAAAAGATGTCTTCCTTGTTGGACAGAAAATTTGCTTTAAAGTTACATTTATGGGAAGTCTTACTTGGAGGAGACATTAGTACAATAACTGAAAAGTTAACACATTTATTATTGGCTGTCACTTTGCTATGAATGCATCTTTGTGAACACACTTAGATTTATTGCGCTGGCATTAATCACTGCTCGGAAAAAGAACAGGAAAATGCTGGTTAATTATTACTTCGTCAGACTGGGAATAGATCCATTGAAATCAGCATTACTTAGCTTTCAGTAAGTCTGTTTTACTCTGCTCTCAATTTGACTGTGTTCGAATCTGCTCATTGTATTTTTAAAAGCAACCAGATCAATTGTCCAATGACACAAATGCCTAACTGAGCTTGCACTTTTAAAACCAGTTTCCTCCCCTTCAACTCCATATAATTCAATGAGTCATACTAATCAGTGATGGGATTCAAAAAATTTTTACTACCGGTTCTGTGGGCGTGGCTTGGTGGGCATTGTGTGGCTTGGTGGGTGTGACTTGATGGACATGGCAGGAGAAGGATACTGTAAAATCTTCATTCCCTCCTGATCAGCTGGGACTTGGGAGGTAGAGAATAGATGGGGTGGGGCCAGTTAGAGGTGATATTTACTAGTTCCCTGAACTACTCAAAATTTCCGCTACTGGTTCTCCAGAACTGGTCAGAATCTGCTGAATACCACCTCGGATACTAATGTTGGGCAGCAATAACAGGGACCGAAAGCTATCTCCATGCCATGGAAATGCGAATGCTCCATTGGATATCGGGCATCTCCCTTCTGGACCACATCACAAATGACACCATTCGATAGCATTTTGGTTTGGCACCAATTATAGACATAACATGTCCTGGTATGGACATGTTCCTGAGAGCAGCACCTTCCACCGTAGCCAAGACTGCCTACCAAGTGGAAGTCAATGGCCAGAAACCTTGTGGGCGCCCAAAACAGAGATGGCATGACACCATCACCAAAGATACGCAATCTGTAAGCTGCACCCTGGAGACGCAGCTGACCATGCAAAGTGGCAGTCAATGATCCAAAAAGCGGACCCTGCACCTACAGGAATATTTGAGGAGGAGGAGAAGGAGGAAGAAGAAGAAGGGGGAGGAGAAGGAGGAGAGAAGAAGAAGGAGGAGGAGGAGGAGAAGGAGGAGAGAAGAAGAAGAAGAAGAAGAAGAAGAAGGAGAAGGAGAAGGAGAAGGAGAAGGAGAAGGAGAAGGAGAAGGAGAAGGAGAAGGAGAAGGAGAAGGAGAAGAAGAAGAAGAAGAAGAAGAAGAAGAAGAAGAAGAAGAAGAAGAAGAAGAAGAAGAAGAAGAAGAAGAAGAAGAAGAAGAAGAAGAAACAACAACATATTTAGGATTTTCCTAAACAATCTTCTTAAATTGCTCATGACATTTGCAGAGCCTTTCTTCCAGATTCTGATAATATCCAAGACAAAATGTGGCACAGAGTTTTTTCCATACTTTTGTACCTTGGTGTATAACAGAGTGAGAAGAGAGCCTGGAGATCTTCTAGTCCACATCCCTTGCTCAAGCAGGAAAGGTTACACCATTTCAGACAAATGGTTGTCCGATCTCTTCTTAAACATCTTCAGTTTTGGAGCACCTACAACTTCTGGAGGCAACTCCTTCCACTGATTAATTGTTCTAATTGCCAGGAAATGTCTCCCTAGTTCTAGGATGGTTCTTTCTTTGATTAACTTCCTCCCATTGCTTCATGCCCTGCCTTCAGGTGCTTTGGAGAATAGATTGATCCCCTCTTCCCTTGTGGCATTCCTTCAAATATTGGAACATTGCAATCATGTCACCCCTAGTCCTCCTTTTAATTAAACTAGACACGCCCAATTCCTCCAAGGATTCTTTGTGCTTTTAGCCTCCAGTGCCCTATTCATCTTGATTGACTTTGCTTGTTGGAGAGTCTCAAAAGGGATCAGGTGGCCCTGAGACAACACAACTGTCATAAATATGAATCAGTTGCCAAGCATCTGGATTTTGTTTACACGACCATGAGGATGCTGCAACGGTTATAAGTCTGAAAAATGGTAATCGGTCACTCTTTTCAAGGCTGCTGTAAATTTGAATGGTCCCTAAATGAAGTGTTTTAAGTCGTGGACTACCTGTGCTCCAGTAAATCAAGGAGGTGTGTTTGCTCAAGTTACTTCCAGATATGATGTAGTCAGGGAATGTTGCGTGTCCAATATACCTGGAGCAGTGGTGGGCTCTGGATCCTGGTGCAACCGGTACGGTGCAACGGGGCCCAGCATCCACCACATGAACTTGCACAGCACGTGCGCACACATGTGCAGTACACGCATGCATTCTTACCTCCTGCAATGCTCCACGATGCTCCAGCTGCTCAGTGGAGCGTCGTGCAGGAGCCACATGCTCTGTGTGCAGAAGTGCCGAAGAGTTCAAATACTGGTAAGGAGCGTGGGCAGGTGTGTGGACCCTCCAGAGCACTGTACCGGAACGGTACCCGGGGCATATCGGTCATAACCCACCACTGATCTGATGGGACCCAGAAGAAGGGCCTTCTCCATGGTGGCTCCTTCCAGGAGTGGGATCCTACCAGTTTAACGAGCGGTTTGATGATCGCTCACTTCACTCAGGCATGCACCTGACATGTGAGAAAATTTGCCTTCCACCTTACCGCTGGGGAGGAAAAGAACTGAGCCGCGGCAATCCACTCTGCTCTGTGACTCAGCTGAGAAGATATAGGTCCGTAAAGTGCAGGGGCAGGTGGGCCCACCTGATCATGGGAGCATTCCGGTTTGCTCCAGGAGATGTGTTACGGCAGCCACTACTGCAGGTTCACTCGTGGGCACGCAGCACGTGTGCACTTGATGTATGCTACACACACGTGTGCAAGCACAGTACAATAAAAATTGTTCTGCGCCTACGCAGAAGCCAAAAACATGGCACCGCCAGGAGAACTGGTTCAGGGGTGTGGCAGGCCTCGGTCGCTGCCAGTTCCAGTGACCCAGGCTGCCAAACCACTACCAGTTTGGCAGAATCAGTCCGAACTGGTAGGAACCCACCACTGGTTCGCTCCCAGCTGATTGTCAGAGCTACTGGTTCAGGAGAACCAGTCTGAACTGGTAGAATCCCATCCCTGGCTCCTTCTCTCTGGAAAATTCTCCTCCCAGAGATTAGAACGGCCCCCACGCTAATTCCCTTCTGGAAGGCGCTGAAGACCTGGTTCTGCCAGCGGGCTTGGGGAACCCAGAGTGGGATGGAGCCCATTAAATGGCTCGTATGATGTGTTGTCGCTGGGGCGCTGGTGGGGGGGTGGGGAGTAATTTTGTTATTTTATCATATAGGATTTTCTCTTTTATTAGTTTTATTGTTTTTTTATATGAGGTTTTATATTCTGTAAGATGCCTTGAGTCGCCAGGTGCAAATAGACGGCAATATGAATTTAATGCACAAACAAACATTGCTTCCCAAGATGTAAAGAGTGTCTCAATCTCTTCCCCGAGGCAAATGGCTCTTGCATATTTTTGATATCTCTTCTATTCTCTCAAGGCCTGCATTTTTCAAGTTCAGATCTGGTAGGCTATAAATTGTTGTTGTTGTTGTTTTCCCTTCCCCATGTTTGTTCAAGGAATAGAGTTCTGGCTGACTCAATGCCCTCAAAAATAGATTCAAGGAATGTGTGTCTTATGGCTATAGAATGGATATTGTACCTGGGGTAGGACAAGATGACCCTTGAAGTCAGTGTATAATTTATAAAAGCTTTGCTGGGCCAGACCTATTATAGGTAGAGGTATAAACCCATTGGTGGGATTGCCCAGGGTGTTACGAATAACAGATAATAAACGGTTATGTCATTTGTCTTTTGATTTTACTATGAGGGAGCATGTGAAACTCTAAATATAAGATTTATTTATTTATTTCTCTTTTTTCTCTCTCTCTCTCACTCTCTCTCTCTTTCCTTTCTTTCTCTTTCTTTCTCTTTCTTTGTCTCTCTCCCTCTCTTTTCTTCTTCCTCCTCCTTCCTTCCTTTCTTCCTTTATCTTTCCTTTCTCTCTCTCTCTCTCTCTCTCTCTCTTTCTTTCTCTCTTCTTTCTTTCTTTTCTTTTTTCTTTCTCTCTCTTCTTTCTCTCTTTTCTTTCTTTCTTTCTTTGATAGCAGTTACAAGGAAAGATGAATTCTGGATTATGTTTATAATTGAAATATTTTCTACCTGCATCCTATAAAAACCAGAGGAATGAGATATTTCACATTGCAAACTATCAATTTGTGTGTGTGTGTGTGTGTGTGTGTGTGTGTGTGAGAGAGAGAGAGAGAGAGAGAGAGAGCGAGAGAGAGAGAGAGAGAGAGAGAGAGAGAGAGAGAGAGAGAGCTTATTTCAACATCTGTGATTTATAGTGAAAAGCTCAGTAGTTTCCACAAAAGCTTCAAAGGGGGAATAACCAAACAGTAGGTCAAACCTTCGTTCACATGTTTTGTAATAAAAGGCTGACTGCAGACTTTGAGATGTGCTTCCAGTCACACACAATAGTAACTGCAAAGCAAGACTAATAATAGGATTTAGCAAAAAAAAATCCATAAAGGAAGTGAACAATTGTATTGGCAAATAATTAGTGGAGGGAACTTTTTTTTTTGTGGCAAGCTCAAGATGCCCCTCTGGCTTTTTTAATCAGCTTTGGCTGGTGTAATTGTGATCAAGAAAAAAGGAAGAGAAAGAAAAGAAGAAAGCAGGGGGAAGTTTGGAGTAAGAGCAAATACAGTAATTGTTGACATATGAAGATCTCCCCCCTCCCCTCTCATATAGATGAGAACCGGGCTCTACTTCCAACAGCAGAAAGAAGCAAGAGATAAAAAGTTCTTTCTTCTTTTCCTTCTGTGCTTAACTGCAAGGTGGTTATGTTTGTTTTGCATGCTAATAAGCAGATTCAAAGCAATACTTTGATGGTGAACCAAGGTCAGACTCTTCAAGTGGAAAGGCACCTTCCATCCAGGAGAAAGGCTGATCTGCATTCACAAATCCAACTTCATGCACAAAAGCATGTCAGAATTCCTGGTGTGGGTCTCATGACGGCTGGGATGCACTTCGACATGTTTGACAAAGTTTTTTTTTTTCAAACATGATTTAAAATAATAATAATAGTGGATGCTTCCTATGTCGTTTATTTACTGAGTTTATTTATTTATTATCTCACCTTTTTTTTTTACAGGTAACTCAAGGTTGCAAATATATCCAACATACACCTTCCTCTTATTTTCCACAAAACAAGAGAGTGTGAAGAGAGTTGGGCTGAGAGGGAGTGACTGGCCCAAGGTCAGCCTACTTGGTTTTCATGACCAAGATGGGACTTAAAGTCTTGATTCTACCTTGGTGTCTTAACCAGGGGTCTCCAAACCTGATGGCTTTAAGATTTAGGATCTTCAACTCCCATAATTCCCCCTCCAGCATCGCTGACTGAGGAATTCTGGGAGCTGAAGTATACAAGTTGTCAAGTTTGGAGACCCCTGCACTAGACCAAATTGGTGATGTCCTACAGGGAAGAGATTTGACGTTAAGACAACCTGGCATGTTTTAAGCCATTTTAATTGGGGTTATTGGAGGTTGGAGTCCTTTTTCTTGAAGGCAGGTTCAGAGGAATATGGAACAATAACCGGGATTCTTATACAGTACGCTTGGGCTGGTGAAAACTATTTCTAAGCATTTGGGAAAATTTATTAATTATGTACCCTGCCAGATTGCAGATTAACAGAGTTGGAACTTGGAAGGGACCTTGTAGGTCATCAAGTTCAAGCAGGCAGACCCTACACCATTTTTGACAGATGGCAGTCCAGTGTCTTCTTGAAAGCCTCCAGTGATGAAGCTCCCACAACTTATGAAGGCAACTTCTGTTCCATTGATTGATTATTCTCACTGTCTGGAAATGTCTCCTTATTTCCAGGTTGAATCTCTCCTTTATCAGTTATCATCCATTTTCTTTGTCTGGCCTTCGGGTGCTTTCAGAAATAGCTTGATCGCCTCCTCTCTGTGGCAGCCCCTCAAATATTGGAAGACTGCTATCATGTCTCCCCTGGTCCTTCTCTTCACTAGACTAGCCATGCCCAGTTCCTGTAACTGTTCTTCATATGTTTTAGTCTCTAGTCTCCTAATCATCCTGGTTGCTCTTCTCCGCACTTTTTCGAGAGTCTCAACATCTTTTTTATAGTGTGGCGACCAAAACTGGATGCAGTATTCTACGTGTGGTCTTACAAAGGCTTTATACTAAGGCTTTATTACTACCCTCCCTCTGAGCCACTCTCAGAGTCCTGTAATAATTAAAACTGTCACAAATATGGGAAATATAAGAAGTACAAATTCCTAATGGAGAAATAGGAAAGAGAGAAAATGAAAAAGAAATGTGGATTTGTTTTTAAATCTTGACATTTAGAGTTCAGATTTCCATATCTGGGTTGGTCTTGATCAGACAATTGACTTGAAGTTTATCATCCACAGGTACATCAGCAAAATAAGTGCTTCTAATATTTATAGTCCTTGACTTACAACTGTCTGTTCAAAGTTGCAATGGCACTGAAAAAGTGACTTATGACCATTTTTCACACCATGCATTGTAGCATCCCCATCGTCACCTGATCAAAATTCAGAAGCTTGGCAACAGGCTCATACTTATGACGGGGCCACGTCATCCCCTTTTGCAACCTGATGATAAGCAAAGTCAATGGGGAAGCCAGATTCACTTAACATAATAAGTTTATAAGTTTGAATTTATTAGCCGCTCCCTTTCCAAGTAGGACTCGGGGCGGCGTACAATGGGGCATATAAGACACAGAAAATATATAAAACACATAGGCGTACATACAGAACATACATACAGATACACAAACACGGACTCGGAGGAGGTAAACAATTTACATCATATAGACAGTTAAAAGACCCGCATTAAGATACCCCAATTGTAAAAACCCGATATAAAATTAAGATTTAACGTTTAAAATACAATTTAAAAACAGTTAGGAGGAATAAGAATAATTACGATTGAGCCAGGCCAGATAATTGAAAGAGGTGGGTCTTCAGCTGTACACGGAAGGAGCGGAGATCGGAAGTAATCCTGATGTCACGGGGGAGGTCATTCCACAGGGCTGGGCCCACCACAGAGAAGGCTCTGCTCCTGGGTGTCGCCCCCCGGCACTGTTTGGCGGACGGCACCCGGAGAAGTCCCTCTCTGTGTGAGCGAATTGGTCGTAGGGATGTGTGGGGCAGGATGCGATCCTGCATATAACTAGGCCCTGTGCCATGAAGCGCTTTAAAGATCATAATCAAAACCTTGAAACGCACTCGGTAGACCACAGGAAGCCAGTGCAGCTCGCGCAGGAGAGGTGTTACAGGGGAGTACCTAGTCCTCCCCATAATCACCCGCGCGGCCGCGTTCTGGACCAACTGTAGTCTCCGAGTGCATCTCAAGGGAAGCCCCATGTAGAGAGCATTGCAGTAATCCAGGCGAGACGTCACTAGCGCATGGGTGACTGTGCGTAGGGCATCCCGGTCCAATAAGGGGCGCAATTGGCGCATCAGGCGGACCTGATGGAACGCCCCCCTTGCCACGGCTGTTACATGGTTATCCATGGACAGCCGGGCATCCAGGAGGACGCCCAAATTGCGCACCTGTTCCATGGGGGCTAGTTGGACGCCCCCGATGGCCAGAGATGGAAACACCTGGTTGAACCGGGAGGCCGGAAGCCACAGCCACTCCGTCTTGGAAGGGTTGAGTTTTAGTCGGTTGCCATCCATCCAGACCCGTACGGCCTCCAGACACCGGGACATCATTTCGACGGCCTCATTGGGGTGGTTCGGGGTGGAAATGTATAGCTGAGTATCATCAGCATACAGATGATATCCCACCCCAAAACCACGGATGATCTCGCCCAGCGGTTTCATATATGTGTTGAACAGGAGAGGCGAGAGTACCGATCCCTGTGGCACTCCACATGTGAGTGGCCTCCGGGTCGAACTCTGCTCCCCTGTCAACACACGTTGCATCCGATCAGAGAGGTAGGAGCCAAACCACCGTAAGACGGTGCCCCTGACTCCCAGCCCCTCTAGCCGGTGCAACAGGATACCATGGTCGATGGTATCGAACGCCGCCGAGAGATCTAATAGGACCAGGATAGAGGAACAACCCCTATCTCTGGCCCTCCAGAGATCATCAACCAATGCGACCAAGGCCGTCTCTGTGCTGTGCCCGGGTCGGAAGCCGGACTGGCGCGGGTCTAGATAATCATTTTCCTCCAGGTGACGTGGGAACTGCTGTGCTACCACACTCTCTACAACCTTCGCTAAAAAAGGAAGGTTGGAGACTGGACGATAATTGACTAGGTCCGTTGGGTCCAGGGAAGGCTTCTTGAGCAGGGGCCTCACCACCGCCTCTTTCAAGGCGGCCGGAAGAGAACCCTCACCCAACGAGGCGTTCACCAGGCCCAGGAGCCAGTCGCGCGTAACCTCCCAGGATGCCAGTACAAGCCAGGAGGGACACGGGTCCAATAAACATGTGGTAGGTCGCAGACGTCCACGCAACCTGTCCAAATCCTCGATGGCAACCGAGTCAAACTCCTCCCAAAGCGGTCCCTCAAGACTCGCAACGGGCGTCTCTACTGAATCACTGAAAGGGGTCCATCCCATCCGGATTTGAGCGACTTTGTCCTGTAGATAATTCCCAAACTCCTCTGCTCTGCCCTGTAGTGGGGCTTCCCGTGGTCTCTCAAACAAGAGAGAGTAACAACCATGTTACTCTCATTAACAGCTGCAGTTATTCGTTTAACAACTGTGTCAAGAAAGGTTGTAAAATGGAGTAAAATTCACTAAACAACTGTCTCACTTAGCAACAGAAATGTTGGGCTGAGTTGTGGTCATAGGTTGAGGATTGCCTATTATTGTAGTCCTGTAAATTTCTCATACTTTTAGACTTATCAAAGGCATGTCCAAATTAGGCCATTCACCCACAGACTTGGACAATCTTCATTGTTTTCTGTTCATTGCTGACCAACTGCACTCAACGTGTAGCTCTCAATGGAACTGCATCTACACGGAGGGAAGTATGGAGTGGTTTACCCCCAAAGTTCTGTTTTAGGCCCAGTGCTCTTCAACATCTTCATCAATGATTTTGACGAGGGGATAGATGGGGAACTCATCAAATTTGCAACTGACACCAAGCTAGCAGGAGCAGCCAACACTCCTGAAGATAGGCTTAAGAAATGGAAGGATCTTGACAGACTTCCACATTGGTTGCTCTCTAACAAAATGAAATTCAATGATGAAAAAAGTAAGGTTCTACATTTAGGCAAGAAAAGCAAAATGCACAGGTAAAGTACATGTGGAACCTCGCTCAATGTGAGAGGGATCTTGGAGTCCTAGTGGACAATCATTTAAATATGAGCCAGCAGTGTGCAGCAGCTGTCAAAAAAGACAACACGGTTCTAGGCTGCATTAACAGAGGGATAAAATCAAGATCATATGAAGTGTTAATACCACTTTATAATGCTTTGGTAAGACCACACTTGGAATACTGCATTCAGTTTTGGCTGCCACAATGTAGAAAAGATGTGGAGATTCTAGAAAGAGTGCAGAGAAGAGCAACAAAGATGATTAGGGGACTGGAGACTAAAACATATGAAGAACAGTTGCAGGAACTGGATATGTCTAGTTTAATGAAAAGAAGGACTAGGGGAGACATGATAGCAGTGTTCCAATATCTCAGGGGCTGCCACAAAGAAGTTGGATTCGATCTATTCTCCATAGATCGAATCCAACTTCTTTGTGGCAGCTCCTGAAGACAGGACAAGAAGCAATGGATGGAAACTAATCAAGGAGAAAAACAACTTAGAACTAAGGAGAAATTTCCTATCAGTTAGAACAATTAACCAATGGAACAACTTGTCTCCAGAAATTGTAAATGCTCCAACACTGGAAATTTAAAGAAGAGTATGGATAACCATCTGTCTGAAATTTTATAGGATTTCCTGCCCAAGCAGGGGGTTGGACTAGACGACCTCCAAGGTGCCTCCCAACTCTGTTATTCTAAGGAGGGCCACCATCAGAGTCAGTCGGTTTGAATATGTTACACAATTACACTCCTGCTGCAGATTTAGCAGGTTTTCTGAAGTAACCAACTTTTAGCCATTTTTTGCACTCCTTCCCTGAAGGCTTTGAATGTTTACATTTTTTGAGTTCCAGTTCTGATGGAACCCTGATGTACACATTCTTTCAATGTGTAAGAATTTGGAATGCTGCTTCCATATCCATTTTTAAATATATTTACCGTTTTCTTTGGAGGGACCAACACAGGCAATCAAATTCTTCTAGAAGTATGTGTTCTGACCTAGGCTTCCCAAGATCATGAAGCAGACTCCTTGTCTCAATAAAACCTCTTTCATTTAGGTTAAAGGGAATTCCCTTCCAGCAAAGTCCCAGAAAACAATCTTTCATGAGATTTCACAACTACAGACCTTCATTAGGCTTGAAGAGTTGCCAGGCCGATATTTTCCAAATGCCATGCTGTAGCAGCAATTACTTGGCAAGAAGTCAGGAGCAGATCTTCACCCTAATGAATTGAACTAATTGTCTCCTGCAAACTCCCCTCCCCTTTCCTCCTCTTTATTCCCTATGGGAGGGGCCATTCATCACCCACCTGTGGCTTTACTCCTGAGTCGGCCCTTGTTCCTTAGCTGTTCCCGTCTCTTGGAGCTTTGTGCATGCACACATTGGGAATAGGTTTCAGCACTTTTTCTGCTCCACTGAGATCCGACTCCGAAGGCAGCTGATAACTGTCAGACGGCCCTAAACCCATCTCTGCTTCTGATGCAGAGCCCTCATCAGAGCCTTCCCCAGACTCCAGGACTGGCCCATGTTCCTCCCCAACCTCCTCACTGTCTGAGTCTGCCACCAGCTCCACTGGCTGATGATGGGCCACAACGGTATGGAGCTGTTCCTCAGTCTCTCCCATTTCTTCTGTCCCAGGATCTAAACATTCACTATGGACAACTGGAGAATATATTTTGAATTCAGGGGGAGCCAATTCAGTGTTACACATGCTCTTTGGAATGCAGCAACTGGCAGGGAAAGGGTTAAAGATGTTTCCCCATTGCTTTTCCAGTTTGATCTCTCTCCTGGGAGATGCTTTTCTTTGGGAAAATGTACTACTCTTCTGTTTCTGATTAGCAGTTCTTATTACACCAAGCTTTTAACACATCTTTCAAAAAAATCCAGAGAATCTATGCTGCTCTAAAAATACAATGGAGATGGGATCATAACGATGTACTGTCATCTATCTGTAGGAAATTGCTCGCCTTGGTATAAAATGTGGCCAAAGATCCTTGCCCTCTTTCTAGGCCTTAATGGGGAACTTCCAGCAATTCCCTGTTAAGAGCCAATGTTTGAAAGAAATTCAGTAGCGACAAATATAACAGCAATAAAAACAGTAATCAGGAAATAAAAAGGGCATATATGAAATGCTGAACCAGAAGGAAGGAGGGAGAGTAGGGGAGGGGGGAATGAAAGCAGAGCACATTTCCTTTGTATTTGTTTTCTATAGATCCTCTTTGCAGATTAAGTCACAAAGCATATGTTTCAACATATGCATTGTATTTAAGATTGATTAGTACAGTAACACAGAGCCTCAAGCTTTGGCTTTCTTTTAAAATTTAAAATAGTCTACAGGAAACACAGCAGGAGCAAAAAGCTCAACGTAATACTGTACTCCCATTGTTTCCCAAAAGGAACAATTTTCTAAAGTTATTTGATTTCTAAAATTGCTTGATTTTGCCCTAGGTAGGAACTGCAAAAGAAATCCAGAATTCTAATGCCACAAGAGGAATTGGATACTCTGTTTGTCTGTGTGTGTGTGTGTGTGTGTGTGTGTGTTTATAAGTCAACATCTGCATCAGTTGTAAATAAGCTTAGTTTCTCTCTACTGCCAGCTTTTGTGAAGGGACAACTTTGCCTCTGGTCTGGTAGGATTTCAGTCCTTAAGAATAAAGGAAAAGATAAAGGTTCCCCTTGCATATATGTGCTAGTCATTCCCGACTCTAAGGGGCACTGCTCACCTCTGTTTCAAAGCCGAAGAGCCAGCACTGCCCGAAGACGTCTCGATGGTCATGGGGCTGACATAACTAAACACCGAAGACACACAGAACGCTGTTACCTTCCCCCCAAAGGTGGTTCCTATATTTTCTCTTGCATTTTTACATGCTTTCAAACTGCTTGGTTGGCAAAAGCTGGGACAAGTAACAGGAGCTCACTCCATTACGCAGCACTAGGGATTCGAACCACCAAATTGCCAATCTTTCTGATCGACAAGCTCAGCATCTTAGCCACTGAGCCACCGTGTCCCTTAGAATAGCTCTCCATTAATTGATTGATTGAAAGACTGATTGGTTTTATATGGACAGTCTCAGTAAAATTAAAACACCTGCCATGAGTGTAACCTAAATATACAAATAGTGAAACATGCATGATAGTTAAAACATCCATAGCAAACACCAACTCTATGATAGCAATTAAAAATTAAATTATGATCAACCTTATAAGACTTGCCGTACAAAAGAGTATTTAAAAAAGCTTCCAAAATTAAAAAAAGCATTCTACAAAAAAGATTCTCCATCAATTGCCAATAGCCCTTGGGAACAATTCCATTTTTAAGGTTTTCTGGCAGGATAACACAATAACAGAGTTGGAAGGGAACTTGAAGGTCATCTAGTCCAACCCCCTGCTCAAGTAGGAAACCCAATGGTTGTCCAGTGTCTTCTTACAAACTTCCAGTGATGGAGCATCTACAACCTCGGGAGGCTAGTTGTTAGAGGCTCTCCTGCTTAAGCAGTTGGAATAGAAGACCTTAAAGGTCCCTTCCAGCTCTATTCTCTATTCCATTCTGTGTTCTGTCTCATTTTACAACTGAAACCTAGCTGTAGCAGATTCAAGAAGACTAGAATTCCATGGCAATAAAGTTCAACCTTACTCTGTAAATCAGCGACATTCCTATATGGGTTGGCAAGGTGATTCCTTCTCAGATGATCTCACCCCCATTCAATCTCAGTTTCCTCCCTCCCCTTTCTTTCTTTAGCCTTCCTAACCATCTGTCCGGTTATGAAATGATATCAAAGGGACTGAATTTTGTACCATGCTTTGGCGATGCATTTTCAAGTCCTCGGAAAAAGGAACTGGTGCAGTTCCATGACCATAATAAAAATTGAATGATTAAAAAAATCAACAGAGACAGCTGATGTGCAGGAGGAATCAGCAAATGTATAACTAAGACAGGATAGTGGTCAATTATAAATTGTATTTGATTATATGGACCCACGAAATGTATTTTTATATAGAAGTGAAGTAAATAATATCTAAGACACAATGACACTGTGGGTAATATAGAATTAGAGGAATGGCAAAACCTATGGGAAAGGAACTGTAAATTGACAATGGCAACTTCTTATAAATAAAATTTATACAAAATGTTTTATAGATGCTAGATTAGCCAATATGTTTTTTAAAAATACGTCTAGCGAATGTTGGAAATGTAACCAAAAAACGGGCACCTATTATCATATACCTGTGATGGCGAACCTCTTTTGGCTCACGTGCCACAAGTGGGGGGAGAGCAGGGGGGTCGTGTGCGGGCTTGCTGCACCCATAATGCAACGCGCGACCCCTCCAGTGCGCATGCGCGCATAACGCGCATCCCCCCATTTTTACATGCTTTTTTCGCCCTCCCCAGGCTCCAGGGGCTTTATAGGAGCCTGGGGAGGGCTAAAAGAGCCTCCCCTGCCCCCCCCCAGAGGCCCTCCGCAGGCTTCAGGGAAGCCTCGGGCAGTCCCTGAAGCCTTCGGAACGCTTAAAACCACCCTCTGTGCCCTGACAAATGGCTCCGCGTGCCACTTGTGGCACGTGTGCCATAGGTTCGCCATCACTGTCATATACGGTGGACTTGTGTTAAAGCAAAAAAAGTTTGGGTAAAAATACATGTGGTTAGAAAGTATGATAGGAAAACATGTAGATCTTAAACCTGAACTGTTTTTATTAGGTATAACATCAGAAAAAACTTGATAAGCAAAGTATATATTTAATATTGCATGTCTTAACAGCAGCAAGAATTATATTTGCACAATATTGGAAAAATGAAGAAACGCCGCAAGATGAAGAGATAATTAGGAAGATACTAGATTGTGCAGAAATGGACAGACTTACCCTGAAGACCAAACAGAAAGAAGACACAGAATATTATCAAATGTGGACTTTATTTTACCAGTGGTTGGGGAAAAGAGTTGGAGATTAAGAATGTAATCAGTATTGTTAAGCAAATTAAATCACCCCAACAACAGAGTGTTTATTAAGCGCTAACAAAATGTAAACAACAGAAAATCAATTAAAAAATTGTTTTTAAAAAAAGAATGTAATTCACAGATTGTATTTTTACATAGAAGTGAAGTACATCGTATCTACAAGTTCATCCAGCATAACTGTTCCTATTGCAGCAAGATTCACTCATTTTCCACTGGCATCCTTCCAGCAGGCCCGTGTTCCAGGAAGAGAGAGATTTGCTCTTTTAGCAATAATTACAGAGGAGTATTTCCTTTCAGGAAGGGCTGCATCTAAAATGTGTATAATCTGAAATAATATAGTTTCTTTTCTGATTAGATCTTGGGTGTGTGGGGGAATGGCCAACAGTGCTTTCCTGGAAATAATTTATCAGTGAGAGGTTATCGTAACCTCAGCAGGGCAAAAAGATTTGAGTATCAAATATCAAAAGTGTTGTTGACATCTATAAGTAGATGTTGCTGGTGAGGGAGAATAGTTGTAGCTGACTTCATCGGGCATATCTTCATTAGGTCAAGAACGTAGCGATAAATATGCAGCGGGACTTTAATCTTGAGTTTCTAAAACTCCCCTGCCAGGCGCTTTTGATCTGTGGTTTGGATGAGTTCAATAAGTGGGATTCAAACATATTTACTCAGCTTATTGATAAAAAAAGCTCTTGGCCATACCCAGTGCATGCTGTTTCTGGATTGTGTATAGCTTGGTACTCATCATTAATTGGTCTAAGGCAGGGGTGTCAAGGCCCAGGGGCCAGATCCAGCCCATAGGGTGCTTAGATCTGGCTGGCGGGGCCGCCCTGGAAACAGCGAGGAACTGGCGCACAGTCCTTCTGTCAGCAAAAATGGAGCTCGGGATGGCCCCCCGTTTTTGCTGGCAGAAGGCTGCAGGTGTCAGACATACAATCAACACTGACAGCAGGAGGTCATTGCAGCCGAAAAAACGGAGCTTGGGAGCCTGTTTCCTCTGGCAGAGCACTCAGGCCACACGGGAGCCCCCAACACAAGTGATGTCAAGCTGGCCATACCCATCCTTGCCACACCCACTTCACACATACCCCTGAGATCAAACACAACTCTGATGCTCTGAATCGAGTTGAACATCCTTGGTCAAGGAGCTACAACAATTTTTTTCCCCATAAGGAATGCAGAGAGCCACAAGGCAGCTGACACCAATAGGTTTCTACTTTGTGTGTTGAATGTCAAATACTGTAAATTATGAGTACCGGGACAAAATGTTCACGTCAAAATGCACTGAGTATCAAACTCAATGAGTTTCAAAGCAGTTGAGTAGCAAGATAGCCGTGTCTTGGATGAGGGATAAGGGAGATAAAACAAGCATCTCAGTCAGTTATGTACAGTAGATATAAAAAGGAACACGGATCGGCATTTCCTAGAAAATCTGATGATTTCAGTAATCATGACATCTGATTACTGATAAGTGTACTACATTGATCACTTGTCATGAAAACAGATCTGTCTTACCAGCAGGTATTCTGACAACATAGCTAGACTGACTATGATATGTTGCCAGAAAAGGAGGACAAAAGAATACACATTTCATCAAATGTTCCTCTGCTAATTTGCAGAAAATAGACTCCTAATAGCTCAATTAAAAAAAACTCTTCATACAGTAGTAGAGAAGATGGTGTAGTTGTAAAATCTACTGTCCTACCTGATCCCAATGAGTTTTTTTTTTCAAAAGACAACTGGACTTTCTTTGTTTTTCCTTGAAGGTGTTTTGCTTCTCACCCAAGAAGCTTCTTTGGTTCTTCAAGAACTGAATATGCTTCTGTGATGAGAAATGAAATGACTTCAAGGAAAAACCAAGAAAGTCCAGTTTCCTTTTGAAAAAAGCACCTTTGTGACAACCATGACCTGGATGATTGAGATCTCCATAGAGATCTATCTCCATAGATATGTCCTACCCCATGTTGACCAGCATCTTCACAATCTTACTCTCATCTTTTAAAGTGGATCTGGACTATGTAGCCTTTCTCATAGAAGATACATTCAAACAAAAGATTTTCTTAGCTTTCAGGTGGAGGATTGCTTGGACTTTCTACCCAATTTCAACCATAGTCTCCAAAAGTCATTAAAGTAGAGGATTACCATCTCAGGATCTGAGGTGCCATATAGTCATTGGGATTCCAGCAACCTCAGTTGATTCCTATATTTCAGAATGCTAAACAAATGTTTTTGTTTTGCTTTAGCAGACTTTTGCTATCTGATTTCTTTTCTTTCTGTATTATCTCCAGAATATTGACATAGAAACTAAATTAAAACTCATTCCCTGATCTACCATAACTAACTGAATAATTAACCTAACACAGTGGTGGGCAACCCGCGGCTCGCGAGCCACATGCGGCTCTTTACACCCTTTAATGCGGCTCTTCTGTGTGCCGGGTGCCCGCTCCCCTCCCTCCTCTCGGGCTTCGGAGGGAAGCTTCTGCAAAAGCCCGGGCGAGTGACAACCAATTTTGGTCCTATGACTGCAGAATGCTGCAAAATACCATAAATGCAGGCCAGTTGTTGAGTGTTTCAAATGTGATTGGAACACTCAACAAGGTGACCACAGTGTGTGTGTGTGTGTGTGTGTGTGTGAGAGAGAGAGAGAGAGAGAGAGAGAGACAGACAGACAGACAGAGAGAGGAACAGAGAGAGGGAGTGAGGGAGGGGATCAGAGAGAGACTGACAGACACACACACACACACACACACACAGAGAGACAGAGAGGGGGAGGGAGGGAGAGAAAGATAGACAGACAGAGAGACACACACAGAGTGAGTGATTAAGTGAATGAGTGAGAGACAGACACACACACCCACATACACAGAGTGACAGAGAGAGAGGAAGGGAGGGGAGAGAGACAGAGGGAGAGACAGAGACAGACACACACACACAGAGTGAGTGAGAGACAGACAGACACACACACACACAGAGTGACAGAGATGGGGGAGGGAGGGAGAGAGAGACAAAGAGCCAGAGAGAGAGAGAGAAAGAAAAAGAAAAAAAGAAAGTGGGAGAGAGAGATGAAATTAAAAACAACAACATACAAACCTGACTTACTCAAACTATCCAAGGAAATGCAAGGCCAATGTTCACATTAGTGGTTTTGACTTTGTCAGTCAATGTCAGGATGTAATTTTCTCTACATTGTAAGGCAAATTTTACGGAATTTAACGTTATCGATAAATAATATCGTTCTAAAGTTTTTGTTTTATTAGTTGTGTTATTTGTATCCTCCCGACCTATGTGGATACTTGCATGCAGAATATTCTCAATAAAAACTTATTGAAACTAAAAACAGTGTACCATCCTATGTATTTTCAGTTTTAAAAATGTGGCTCTCAAAGTAAATTTCAATTGTGGTTTTGGCGAGATTTGGCTCAGTTGAAAAAAAAGGTTGCCCACCACTGACCTAACACAACTAACTAACTAACTAACTAACTAACTAACTAACTAACTAACTAACTAACTAACATAATTCTCTTCAGAAAAACAATTTAAAGATTTCAGGAAGGTGTTTATGTAAAAAGATCCTATGAAATTCTAATTCTTTTCAGCCACCACAAATGATGCCTTGTTGGCAAAAATGGGAGAGAAAATGAAGAGAAAGGAAGGAAGGAAGGAAGGAAGGAAGGAAGGAAGGAAGGAAGGAAGGAAGGAAGGAAGGAAGGAAGGAAAAAAGAATGAAAGAAATAAAGAAAGAGAGAGAAAGAGAGAAAGAAAGGGGGAAGGAAGAAGGGAAGGAGGGAGGGAGAAAGAAGGAAGGAAGGAAGAATAGAAAGGAAGGAAGAATGGAAGAAAGGAAGGAAGGGAGAGAGAAAGAAAAAAGAAGGAAGGAAGGAAAAAAGAATGAAAGAAATAAAGAGAGAGAGAAAGAGAGAAAGAAGGAAGGGAGGGAGAGAAAGAAGGAAGGAAGAATGAATGAAAGAAAGAGAGAGAGAGAAAGAAAGAAAGAAAGAAGGATAGAAAGAAAGAAAGAAAGAAAGAAAGAAAGAAAGAAAGAAAGGAAGGAAGGAAGGAAGGAAGGAAGGAAGGAAGGAAGGACAATAACTACCATTCTTTTGTCATATAAACACATGCATAATGCATTGGTTTCTGGGTGCTATTGGATCTAATAACTTTTACTAGGAAAGTGGCCAAACAGGATTACTTCAGTATGGATGATGAATGGATCAGAATGAAATGTAAAACCAGACAAAACTTTTCTGAACTTGATATGACCCAGAGGCTAGTACTATCCAACCTTTATAAAAACAACAACAGTTGGAGTAATTCTTTACCCTCCACACCCGCATATCCCCACACCCACAGATACACATGCTATGGCCCACAGGAAAAGAAGGATTGTGTATTAGCACTGTTTTCAAGACAAGCCCATTGGTGGGTCTGGTTCATTTTCCACTGTGGGAACAAGAAGCTATTCATGCTTTTGGCCAATTGTACGTTGTGTTGTCTAGAAATAGTGAAGAGTTAGCTGAAACAGGTGCATGTCATAAAGAAGTCAGGAATAAAGAAATGCAACAACTGGAGTGAATTAAGCAAAAGCCTATGAATCCGAGTTGTGTAAATATTTGCCATCTCTTAATCACCTCCCCCCCCCCAAAAAAAGACTTAAGCTCTCAAATACTCACAATACTGAGTTTTGAAACTTGCAACTCCTAGGCACTACTGCCTAACCAAAGAACACACCATACTCAGAATATTTCTGCAATAAAAAGTAGCATTTAGACAATAGACGTGTACCAGAGGACAAGTGTACAAGATAATAAGAATGTGAAGGAGAAGCCAACGTCATGACGATATGGACTTGCGGTCTTAATACTCTGAGACCACAGCTGATACTTTTGCTGCTGGGTGGTCCAATCGGACCTAAACCGTCCCACAGAGACGGTGAACAGGAAGAATACATCTTGCTAATCTCAGGGACATCACAAAGTCCCTGATCGATGCAAGAGAAGTTCTTCAAGCCGGCGACAAAAAATCCAGCCAAGGCTGATGAAGTCGGGATGGCTCCAAAATGGAAGGATATGGAAAGAGAAAGTATTTCCAGCTGGTGAGGAGACTGCCTATAAGAAACTTAAAATTAAATTAATTTGGAGAACAGAAGAAACAAGTGGCGGAATTAAGTTTGGAATGGTTTTGGACAGTGGGTTATCTTACTTTTTAAATGCTATGTTCATGGATGGAATTTATGCAAGCCTTTTAAAATGAATGGATTAAGTTTTCTTCTTCTATTTTTTTCTTTTATTATTATTCTTTGTAACCTATGGACTAAAATTCTCCTTCTTATTACTGTGGGTGTTTCCCCCTTTTCTTCTCTAACTCATTCAAGAATGTGACTTTTTTTTTAACTTGGAATATAAAAAAGATACAAAAGGAAACAAAGAAAATTGTAACAACAGGGGGAAAGAAAAACACTGCTACTTGGAGGCTGGAAGTTTGTGTATTGGAAACAAAACACTTCCACTTTCCTCACTGATTATTTTGGCTTGGCACTTAAAGGTTTCACTGTATATTTATAGAGAGTGATAAGAAGAAAAGCATACAGATGTTCCTTTGAAGTGTATCTTTAAGCAGAGAAAACTGAAAATAAGACCTTATTGTGAATTTATGCTTAATTTTGTAAAAACCTTTCAAGCCAGAGCAGCAGTGTTTGTCAGCTGGAGATAATGGCACAATTTCAACAGCAGAAAGAAACGTTAAGCCTGCAAAAGATATTCTTAGAAATTCAGAAATTATCAAACACATTTGAGAGGACGGAGAAGAAGTTGGAAGACTTAGAGCATCTAACGGTAAAATATGATGAAGAAGTTGGAGATGTTTATCAAGTGGAAAAAGTAGAGGTTAGAATCGAAAAAACCAAAGAGGAAAATGACCATAAAGAAATTAAATCTGCTGATATTTATGGTGATTGCTTTGTTTCTGGAAATGGAAAGAGTGGAATACTGAAAGAGGAATTAAATGGAGGGAAACTCTACCCCAGATGGCAAGACACAGAAGAAGAAAAAACAAAAGAATTTATGGATTTAAAGACAGAAATTTTATTAGCAACATCATTGATAACACTACTGACAATTAAAGATAAGCTGACTAAGGAAACAGAAGAAGGGCATCGAAATTACATGAGAGATTTTATAAGCAAGGAGCTGTTAAGAGGAGTCCATACAAATTTGATTAAGGAGATGACTAGAGGACTGATACCACAAATGGCAGAAGACATGAGATTGTTTTGCTACTGGAAAGATACAGGTTAATAGATGGAAGTGTATAATTTAAAACTAGTTAAACTTAGTGAAATTTAGTGACAATAGATATAGTTAAATAAATAATTGATAATGATAATAATGTATACAATGTATAGTGTTATGATAAGTAATAATTGGATATGAATATTGAATGGTACCCATGAAAGGAAGATTAGAAATCCTTTTGGATTATATATAAAGGTTAATAAAAAAGAACTAAGTTAGATTCAGTTAAGTCTTGATTATTAGGGGGAAAAAATATTATGATACAGGATATAGTCAAATAAAGGAGGGATAATGATAACAACGTATATATAGGTATGGGTACAACATAAGGAAACTGGATGTAAATTGTAAATAGTGATTTGGAAAGGAGGATTAGAAAAGTTTGTTCCTAAATATTATGAATGTTTAGCTAGAATAGGACATAAGGATTCAGTGTTATTGGAAGATTTTAGAAGTAGTAAATGAAATGCCAGTATGTGGTTATGTATTAAATCTTGGTATATTTTATGATGAAGGACATTTAAACAATTATAGTGAAATGAAAATGGAGGTATGATGATGGTAATACGTATAAATATCTGAATTAAAATACTTGAGTTAATATGAATTATGCTTGATGACTGTGGAAGAGATGCACAAAAGTCTTTTGTAACCAACTGATACACTTTCTACAGTATGTAAAGAAGGAAGATTTTTTGTGTTGTGTTTGTTTTGAAAATAAAAAAATAAAAAAAATATTTAAAAAAAAGATAATAAGAATGTATTCATCCCAGTTTGAAAAATAATCTAATTGACTTCAGCGGAAACCCACATTCCTAATTCAGCAATCCACAATCTAGGTGTCCTCTTGATTATTTTTGGGGGGAAATGAACCCTTCTGACTTTGGGAGTAAGAAAAAGAGATTATCTATGTCCCTTATACATACACGTATGTATATACATATACATGTTTGTAGATTTCTTACCTAGAAACAGGAAGGCCTGGAGGAACATTGTCCATGGTGTTGTGATGAGTTGGACATGACTACACAACTAACAACAACAAAAATCTATACCTATAATGCTCTTTAGTTTCAAGTGGGGGGGTTGCATGTGGTGTGTGTGCACAATTTCACAAATGAAATAAATGAAATGTTATTTATTTCGTTTGTCATGCATGTGTGTGCATCTCTCTCTCTCTCTCTCTCTCTCTCTCTCTCTCTCTCTCTCTCTCTGCCTGTCTTTCTATCTTTCTTTCTCTCTGTCTCTCTGTCTCTCTCTCTCTTCTCCCCCCCCCCCCCTCTCATTATGTGCATGTAAAACATTTTTGGCAACATACCTATTGAAATAAATGCAGGAAGGAACCACCCAGGATTAAAATGCAAGTAACTTGAAATGACCATTGTAGAATTTGATTCCCATCTTATATGTATTTCTATGTCTCAGGAACTTGAGTTAGGCCTAACAGAAACCAGAAGCTGATGATGGAACAAAGGCTCACCTAGAACCAGGGCAGATTGTTGTTGTAAAGAAGCCAAGAAAAGACTATTGGCTATTCTGAATAATTCAGTGAATTTTTAAATGTTCCTTGGTTTTTGTCTTGTATCAACTTGTTACAAAAGCTTTTCTTGGTGGGTAGGATGTATATTTGTTCCTTTCTCACCTATCATTATTCAGTTGCTTCCTTGTGTTTAGCACTTCTTTATTCTTATATCATTGGTTACACCAGAAGTAACACAAGTCTTACAATCAAATCTGAATCCTGGTGGCTTCACGGACATACCCATGTAGGTTTCTTGACAAGAAAGTGGAAGTGGCTTGCCAATGTCTCGGTCAAGGATTTTTAATCCCCCCCAAAAAAAAAATTCTTAGCAGATATAACCTGGGGATCTTACATTAAATGTCTAACAAGAGTTGGCTTCCAGTCGGGAAATGGCTTCTGGTGAAGACTTGACCCAGATTGTCCCAAATCCAGACATGAGTTGCTAAGTGCTGCCACCTGCTGAGTCAAACAAGACAATGCACCAGGCGAACAAGTAGCTAGCTACTGTTTGGGGTGAAGAATAGTATACCTCCAAGTAGTCTCTGTAACAAACTGGGAGCTATTTATTCAACTGAGTACATGTAAAGCAGGTTTCTCCCAATATTTGAGCTCCAGATGTATTGGAATCACAGTTCCCAGAATTTCCAGACAACGTGTTCATTGGTTCCAACTTATCTGGAAAGTCCCAGGTTGGGAAAAGTTGGAATAGATGGTGTTTCTTTTAAAGGACATCGGATACTTATGTAGAACGTTAGCACCAGTGGTGGGTTTGGGGAGGTACGGCCCGGTACAGGCGTACCGGTGGTAGATGGGAGCAGCAGCTACCGTACCGGAATGGTGGGCTATTTGCCCTACTCACCCGCCGGTGTTCCTTACTGCTCTTTGAGGCAAATGGGCCAACTGCGCATGCGCGCACAGTGTGCAGCACCTGCACGACCTCCTCCCAGCAGCTGAGTTGGGCACGTACGACCTCCACCCAGCAGCTTGTTGGGCACAGCATACGTGCCCAACAAGCTGCTGGGTGGATGGCGTGCGCATGCATGCACAGCATACATGCCCAACAAGGACATCCATCCCCATCGCAGTGTACCAGTTGCGATGGGATCCATTACTGGTTAGCCCCCGCCCCTCTCCTAGGAGAATGAAATAGTTTGAGAAATATTAAAAAGGCAGGATATTATATTTCCCTGGATGAGAAATGAAAATCCTAAGGGAGGCAGAAACTCAGAGCTCCCTGCCCCAAGCAGATGCTAAACTGAGGCCAGCTTTTAGAAATGCAGATTTGGTAATCCATTACTCCCCGCAGCAAGGTCTGAACAAAGGTAGGATTAATCCGCTACCATCCAGCAGCAGAGATCACCACATTGCACAATCTCCTAAGGACATTGCACCACTCCCGGCAAACGTCAACCAAACTTACCTCAGGCAACCTGCAGAGCCAGCTATGACCCCTACAACAGCCAATAGAATGCATGTTCTTGCACAGGAACAGGAAGTTCAAGTTCAAAGCCTAAGAGAAGAAATAAATACCCCCTCACTCTCAACTCCATGAGGTCAGCTGCCCAGAATCCTATGTGCTTGGTGGTTCTGGCTTCACCATTAAACCATCTTTCCAATCAGCCTCCATGTTTCCAGTGTCTTTCTCCCGACTTGGAATCGAACCAAATGGATATTTCTCCCAACGCTTCCATTCCAGTTGTCCTGTTTTTCATTTGCTCAATGCCCACAGCTCAACCCACTGCTGAACATCGTCTTCTGTCGATAGGAAACAGATATATCTGGAAGATCTGAGCGGAGAAGAAAGGCAGAGGCAGATGGACCACACAGATGATTTTGCGCCGTTCCAGGCAAATATTTGTATCTGGGAATAGAAATATTTTATAATTCTATTAATGATCACCAGATTGTGGTTGAAATGTTGGGAAGGAAATATTGGAAAAAAGTCAAGATAACGAGAAAAAATATAGTTTGGAAGGTAATGTCTGTAGATAAAAAAAACGGATGAGACTTATTTTCATGAGGAAAATAAAGCCCTTATGGTGTTGTAAGTTTAACAGTGTCTGCTGTAAATTTGGGCACTGTGGATTAGAGTCCAGTTCATCAGATGAAAGCAGAACCTCACTTTCAGCCTTTAAGATGCCACAATGTCAGAGTTGTTTCTATAGCAGCAAACCTCATGGGATGCATGGCTTAACTGCCATGCTATTTTCACTTCTCAGGAGACTTTGACACAACCTATGTCCCACGTGTCCCAAAGGCAGGAGTGAAATGATACCGGTTCGGACCGATTCACCTGAACCAGTAGTAAAAAATGCCACCAGTTCGCCCAAACTGGTAGTAAAAAAAATGCTAGTTTCGATGATCAGCTGTGCGACAATCAGCTGTGCCGTGCGATTTACCATATTTTTCGAAGTATAAGACGCACCTTTCCCCCCACCAAAAAAAGAGGGTGAAAATTTGGGTGCGTCTTATACACTGAATGTAGCCCCACTCACCCACCGGCCCCAACCCTTTGGCCTCCGCCTCCAATTTACCTCTTTGCAGCAAATGGGGCTTGCGGAGGCTTCAATAAGCTATAGCAATCCCTGCAGCCTGTAACAGCTGATGATCGGGAGAAATTGAAAGTGAAACTTGCTATTTGCTCTACTTGGCAAATTGCTGGGAGGCAGATTTTTTTTCTTGCGCTAATCAGGCTGTTTGCTACAAGGAGGTAAGTCAACAACTATAAATGCCTATAGAATGTTCAAATTATTAGACTTATTTTTTAAAGACTGCTTTATTATTATTCTACACAACTTAACAAAATGAAGAAGCTTTTTAAACTAAATGCTTGATCTGAAGAGGCCCCATTCTATTGTTTTAAAAAGTGCTATTCTTTTAAATAGCAGAGAATAAATATACTCCCAGAAAGCACATCAATTTTAACAGCGTCTGTACAAGTATAGTCTGAAATATAACACTACAAACAGTGTATATTGTCTGTATTGTTTGTTGCAAGGAGGCAAATTGCTAGGAGGCAGAGGCAGATATTTTCCCCTTGTTTTCCTCCCAAAAATCTAGGTGCGTCTTATACTTCGGAGTGTCTTATACTCTGAAAAATACGGTATATTGCAATAAGCTGTGCCGCCGGGAGAACCAGTTCGAGGGTGTGGGAAGCCTGGGTCGCTGCTGGTTCCAGTACTACCAGTTCAGCTGAACCAGTCCCAACTGGTAGGAACCCACCACTGCATTGCTGGCATCTGCTAAGCAGGTCCAATTGTTCCACTCTGATGTTTTATTGGCGTTAGATGGAAACTAATATTGCCTTGAATGTAGCTTTGCTGGAAGGTAACCAATGCTAACAGAACTAGCCACATTATGCAGCATTTCCTTCCTTTATGATCCCATCTAGTTTCATTGGAGAGCGTTAGAGAACCAGAGGCAGGGAGAGAGATTAAAAGACTTTATTTTTCGGTTGAGGAAGGAAGCAATCTCCAGCTGTGGCTTCCCAACAAATCCTTCTCCAATATCCTGAGCCCAGCTGTCCCTTTCCTTCTTGAGTAGGAGAACTTTGGCCTTCCAACGGTTGAGCTGCTTCCTCACAAGGGGTTAACCAGGCCGGGCTGAGAAGAGGAGCCCGGCGGATGTTCTCTTTCCTGAACAATGAATGTGACACTCTCTGATTATCAGTAGCAAATGTTTGAGCTTATCAAATAACAGAGGAAGTTGTGTGGTTACAAATAAACCCGACTCTCTCGTAAATAGAAGTCTCCGCGGCAAGGTGATTTCATTGAACTGGAGGCGGCGAAAGGCCACTCGCAGGCACGGCTCCCACTCTTGTGTACATTTGGAAACAGACCCACAATGATTAATGGACAGCCAAGCTGGTGCGTGGGGGGGGGGAGGAAAGGAGGAAGCGGAGTCGTTGGGACTCTGGCTGAGAAGCAAAGCTGGGCTCTCTATCAGCAAAAGAGCAATAAATAAGCATCTCAGGATTACAGCTAGGAAGTGACTCATCCTTTGGAACATAACAGGAGTTTTGCTCTCCCCCCAAACACACCCCCTCATTCCGGTCGTCCTCCCTTCCTCCCTCTCTCTCTCTCTCTCTCTTTCCTTCTCCCTTCCTCTCTCCCTCCCTCTCTTTCTCTCCCTCCCTCTCCCTCCCTCTCTCTCTTTCCTTCTCCCTTCCATTCTCCTTCCCTCTTTCTCTCTCTCCCCCCCTCTCCCTCTCCCTCCCCCCCCCTCTCTCTCTCTCTCTCTCTCTCTGACATTCCTCATTCTCATTCTCCATGGTAAAGGTCAGTGTGTCCCAGAGTCCTTTTGGCACTTGCTGTATTAAAAACAGAGAGACAGAGAGAGAGAGAGAGAGAGAGAAATCAAGAGAGGAAAAGCAGAGCACAGATATGTGAGTGTGATGTGGCTCTGAGAGGATATTTTTATAAAGCCAGAATAAGCTCTGCCAGAAAGGAAAAAATCTGGACCTTGGACCAAATGATGCTTTCAAGGCTGATCATATATATATGATCTAATTCAGAGGGACTAACCTTTTGACAGATTGCATTTTCCTGGGGTCCAAGATCACCACAGATGGGGACTGCAGCCAAGAAATTAAAAGATGCTTGCTCCTGGGGAGGAAAGCTATGGCAAATCTAGACAGCACACTAGAAAGCAGAGACATCACCCTGTCAACAAAAGTGTGTATAGTCAAGGCTATGGCTTTCCCAGTTGCAATGGATGGCTGTGAAAGTTGGACCATAAGGAAGGCTGCGCACCAAAGAGTTGAGGCCTTTGAACTCTGGTGCTGGAGAAGACTCCTGCGAGTCCCTTGGACTGCAAGGCGATCAAACCGGTCAGCCCTAGAGGAGATCAACCCTGACTGCTCTTTAGAAGTCCAAATCCTGAAGATGAAAGTCAAATACTTTGGCCAGCTAATGAGAAGGAAGGACTCACTGGAGAAGAGCCTAATGCTGGGAAAGATTGAGGGCAAAAGAAGAAGGGGATGACAGAGAATGAGGTGGCTGGATGGAGTCACCGAAGCAGTAGGTATGAGCTTAAATGGACTCCAGAGGATGCTGGAGCACAGGAAGGCCTTGAAGAACATTGTTCATGGAGTCATGATGGGTTGGACACGACTTCACAACTAACAACAATCTTTTTAGAGTAGATGTAACATTTGGAATTAAGTGGGTACAAGGCAGCTCATGGAAAGATTGGCTCACACACAAAATAGTTGTCCTGGGTGACTTACCCGGTTCCAAAGCCCAGGTTACTAAAATGCTACCTTCCACCTGTTCTAAGTCCCCCTTCCACAGGGCGTTGTAGGTTACCTTTGTTTTGTTTTCACAGGTGCACAATCTGCCGAGCCAAAATAATAGGGGGGAAATGCACAGAGTGTTTCTATGATCTAAGGAAGATATGTTCTGGCACATCTGGGGTCTGAAGGTGTATATGCAAATGTGGGTGCATGCATCGAGGGGAGAGATGTGCAGAGAGTGCCCAGGAAAGGGTTTTTATGCACATTGGCCCACATGGGTTGATGTTGAGACTTTGGAAAGAAGAGCAACTAAGATGATCAAAGGCCTGGAGACTAAAACATATGAAGAATGGTTGCAGGATTTCAGTATGGCAATCTAGAGAAAAGAAGGACTAGGGGGTGGCATGATAGCAGCATTCCAGTATTTGAGGGGCTGCCACAAAGAGGACGGGGGTCAACCTATTCTCCAAAGCACCAGAAGGCAAGAAAATAAACAATGGTTGGGAACTAATCAAAGAAAGAAGCAACCTGAAATTAAGGAGAAACTTCCTAACAGGGAGAACAATTAACCAGTGGAATAGAAGTTGCCTTCAGAAGTTGTAGGTCCTTCATCACTGGAGGTTTTTAAGAAAAGACTGAGCGATCCAAAAGTCAGTAGAGATTCTCAGTCATCCGGGTCAGGGTTGTCTCAAAGGTGCTTTTTCAGGAGGCAACTGGACTTTCTTATTTTTTTTCTTTTGAAGACGTTTCACTTCTCATCCAAGAAACTGGTTCAGTTCTGACAGGATAGTGGGGAACAATCAGGGGTGAGCAGCTGAGGATTCGCAGCGGTTCGGGAGAACCTCTAGCTAAATCCTGGCTGGCCCCGCCCACCCCTCCCCTCCCAGGAGTCCCCACGTGGCCCATTTTGGATGCAGGTAAGTAAGTGCAGGGCATGCACTGCATCCAAAATGGAGAGGGTGAAAAATGGGCCTAGCGGAAGTTCGCAAAGAGCCATTTTCGCCCTCCTGGAGGCTCAAGGAAAGCCTCCAGAGCCCAGGGGGGAGAAAAACACCCCCACCCCACCCCCACACACACTGCCATGGTGCAGGCTAACTAGGTCACGCCCACCATGGCCACGCCTACCCAGCAACCAGACAGAGAACCCATTGCTAAAAATTTTGAAGCCCACCCCTGGGCACAATGCACCTGGTAGGGTCTCCTGATTGAGTAGGAGTTGAACTAGAAGACCTCCAAGGTCCCTTCCAGTTCTATTCTGAGAAAGATTTCTGTGCCACATTGGAGACTCAGAATCTTTATTATTTTTAACTTTGATACGACATGTAGACTAAAAAAAGATAACCTTGTGATATCAAATGATCATCCCGCACTATTCAAAACAATTCTGAAATCAGGTTTGCATTATTTGCACAGTCGGGTGTCGGGTGATTTATTTTTATACTTAGCACTTTTACTTCTTGCCTTTCTTTAATGCAGATAAAGAAATTTCTGAAAAGCAGATGAAATGCATATACTATTTGCCTACACCACACATCATTTTTATATGGTAATGGTCAACATTTAGTGAGAATGCAAATAATGCAATAAAACGTGCACCATAAAAGTTGACTACTTTTTAGTTCCTCGGGAATGATGTCTGATTGTTAGGCACTCCTATAAACTCAAGTTGCTTTGTACAATTAGCCAAATGGAGCTAATTTCCAACAGGAAGAAAGATGCCATTGACCCCAGACAACACACAAAGGTGGAACTGGCACTTCCTGATTCTTGATTAATTAAATGTATTTATTAGCTTGCCTGCTATGCCACTTAATTTCCAAAGATTGATTGGTTTGCAACTAACAACACAAAAATCAAACTAGGGTAAATTAGCGATGCTTAATTGCTACCATTCAAAGCAGAAGAAATGATCAAATGCCTTTCTGAAGAATAATATTTTCATGGCGATTTTAAAAATGTAATAGGGAAGGGGTGTTCTGAATATTGGGATAAGCTTTTCCAGCTGCCCCTTCACATTGTTACTAAGAGGTCTTCAGGACCACCATGGCTGATGTGATTACCTTTGATTAGATAATTACACACCTTTTAGTTAGGATTCAGGCATATGTATGGGACCAAAGCAAGATTGATGGTTCTTACAGAGGACCTGGTAGGAGCAAGATGGGAGGGGGTGGAGCCATCCTTGCTCTTCTTGACCTCTCAGCTTTTGATACCATCAGTCATGGGGTCCTGGGGAATTGGCTGGGAATGGGCTGTATAATGATGCTGTTGTGGCCCGCCAGCGGTCAGCGGAGCTGGAAACAGATTCAGACAGCGAGGAGGTTGGGGAGGAACTTGGGCCAGTCCTGGAGTCTGGGGAAGGCTCTGTGTCAGAGGCAGAGAGGGGGCCAGAGCCGTCTTCCAGTTATCAGCTGCCTTCAGAGTCAGACAGCTGGAGCCTGTTCCCAGTGTGCGCATGCACAGAGTTGCCAGTTGAAGGAAATAGCTAAAGAACAGGGGTCAACTTGGGAGTAAGGCCATAGGTGGATGATGGATGACCCCTCCCAGAGGAAATAAAAGAGGAGCGAAAGGGGAGTAGAGTTTGCAGGAGACAATTAGTTTGCTTAATTGGTTCGTGACTCCTTGCCAAGTTTTGCAGATATGGGCCTGGCAGCTCTCCAAGCCAGATAGGTTCTGTGACTGTAAATCCTCCCTTGAAAGACTTTGCTGGATGTGAATGAGCAGAATTCATAGTAAATTAATAAAAGGGTTTTTGTTAGGACAAGGAGTTTGCTTCATGTTCTTAGGAAGCCTAGGTCAGAACAATTGCACTGGTTCTCTTCCTTTCTCAGGACTGGTTCCAGTTAGTGTCGATCAGGGGATGGGAGGAAAGTGTAGCCTGTGCCTCCTGCTTTATGGAGTTTCACAGGGTTTGGCACGCTCTCCACTTTTGTTTAACGTTGCCATGAAGCTGCTGGGTGAGGGCCTCCGAGGGCATCTTTCCAGCTTTAGTTCCGAAAAGGGCTGCACTAGAAAGTCATGAAGTCATAAGGAGCCAAGCTCAATGGGAACAAGCTGATTGTATCTCCTAATAATAGATCTCAAGAGTTTCCATGAAAAAAATGGAAGCGTCCTGTCAAGGGTTGGGGATGGATGGGAATTATTATATTATATAATTAGAATATAATTATATAATATAATAATTATTATATTATATCAAGATCATGTGAAGTGCTAACACCACTTTATAATGCCTTGAGAAAGAAGTTTGAGAAAATTAATTCAGTCCACACATCCATCCATATTTAACCCTGAGAATTGGGGTATAGGGATAGAATCAAGATCACGTGTTAATACCACTTTATAACGCCTTGGTAAGGCCACACTTGGAATACTACATCCAGTTTTGGTTGCCATGATGTAAAAAAGATATTGAGACTCTAGAAAGAGTGCAGAGAAGAGCAACAAAGATGATTAGCAGGTCTGGCATAATTACAACTGTCCCTCCTGGCAAATGTATTATTATCTGGTTATTTTAGGGTTTTTTAATCTGTTGTGTCTGTTTTAGGGATTTTAAAAAATTATATTTATTCAGCTTTGTACAGTTCTTTTAATTGCATTTTAACCTCCTCCAAACTGTACATATTTAATTTTTTATTGTATTTTTGTGATATTCTTTATGGACTGTACACCGCCCCGAGTCCCTTCTGGGAGAGGGGGCGGTCTAGAAGCACAAATAAATTGAATTGAATTGAATTGAATTGATTAGGGGACTGGAGGCTAAAACAAATGAAGAACGGTTGCAGGAACTGGGTATGTCTAGTTTAATGAAAAGAAGGACTGGGGAGACATGATAGCAGTGTTCCAATATCTCAGGGGTTGCCACAAAGAAGAGGGAGTCAAGCTATTCTCCAAAGCACCTGAGGGTAGAACAGAAGCAATAGGTGGAAACTAAACAAGGAGAGAAGCAACTTAGAACTGAGGAGAAACTTCCTGACAGTTAGAACAATTAATCAGTGGAACAGCTTGCCTTCAGAAATTGTGAATCCCCCAACACTGGAAGTCTTTAAGAAGATGTTGGATAGCCATTTGTCTGAAACGGTATAGGGTTTCCTGCTTGAGCAGGACCACTTGTCTGTAATGGCATAGGATCTCCTGCTTGAGCAGGGGGTTGGACTAGAAGACCTCCAAGGTCCCTTCCCATTCTGCTATTGTAGTATTGTATGACTACACAGTGCTTCACATAATTCCCGTGGGATCACAGCAGATCTCCAAAAACTGGCCTGGAGATTTTGTCTGAAGAGCAATGATGTGTTCAACCACATTTCACCACTAAGTACACAGGTCGTGTATTTTCACAGCAATGCCTCTGCAGTATTTTTAAAGCATGATGGTGAGTCAGAGGAAATCCAGAATGAGTGAGGGCAATGCACTGCGTGACAGTTTTTAACAGCACTATCCTTAGCTCTGGGCAATTTTAGAGTATGCAGGTCTCATCTTGTGCTTACTGGCAGGATGGCATTTACTGTCAGACAATTTCGGTGTTCCTTTGTAAACAACACGAGTGAAACTTAAGGGGATCGTCTTAATCAGAAAAATAAGAAACAACTTTCATGTGGGATAGGCGGCCTCCTAAGTTTCAGTTGGGCGATTTGCATGAACTGCCATTATCTACTTTATTTGTGCCCCTGTTAATTATTTTGCAATGGTACAGCAAGAGGAATACAGGCTAAGAATTCAGGATTGAGGATCAGAAATGATACCTGGTTCATAAATGGACAATCACTGAAATATGAGCCAACAGTGTGCGGCCAATGCAATCTTAGGCTGCATAAATAGAGGGATAGAATCAAGATCCCATGAAGTAGTAGTGCCGCTTTATAAGGCATTAGTACAGCCACACTTGGAATACTGCATCCAGTTTTCAATCAATCAATTAGAATAGAGCTGGAAGGGACCTTGGGGATCTTCTAATCCAACCCCCTGCTCAAGCAGGAGATCCTATACCATTTCAGACAAGTGGTTATCCATTTTCTTCTTAGAAACTTCCAATGATGAAGCACCTACAACTTCTCACGACAAGCTGTTCTATTGATTATTGTCCTCCCTGTTAGAAAGTTTCTCCTTAGTTCTAAGTTGTTTCCCTCCTTGATTAGTATCCATCCATTGTTCCTTGTCCTGCCAATAGATGCTTTGGCAAATACATTGAGGCCCTCCTCTTTGTGGCAACCCCCCAAATACTGGAATGCTGCTATCATGCCACCCCTAGTCCTTCTTTTCATTAAAAGCATATGAAGAATGGTTGCAGGAATTGGGCACGTTGAGTCTAATGAAAAGGAGGACTAAGGGAGATATGATAGCAGCGTTCCAGTATTTGAGGGGCTCCTACAAAGAAGAATGGTTCAAATTATTTTATAAAGTACCAGAAGGCAAGTCAAGAAACAATGGATGGAAACTAATCAAGGAGAGAAGTAGCCTAGAACTAAGGAGAAAATTTCTTAGGTGAGAACAATCAACCAATGGAATAGCTTGCCTTCAGAAGTTGTGGGTGCTCCATCCCTGGAGGCTTTCAAAAAATAGATTGGATGGCCATATTATTTAAAATGGTATAGACTCTGCTGCTTGAGCAGGGGATTGGGCTAGATCACCTCCGAGATCCCTTCCAAAACTGTAATTTTATGTTCTATGTTTTCTTTTTTTAAAAAAAATGGTTTTCTCCATGGAATATTTTAAACAACCCCAAAATCAAAGTGGTTGAAAATGCTGCTTCACAGCTGATTTATGCTAGGCAATTGGAAGTTGACATCCTTTCAATCAATGGCGTATTATCCTGGAATCTACTTGGGGATTCTAATCAACCTTCTTACAATCTTGAAGTAAGGTTTCCCCTCGCACATACAGAATGTGCTAGTCATTCCCAACTCTAGGGGGCGGTGCATCTCCATTTCAAAGCCAAAGAACCAGTGCTGTCCAAAGACGTCTTCGTGATCATGCGGCCGGCATGACTAAACGCCGAAGGCTCATGGAACACTGTTACCTTCCCACCAAAGGTGGCCTCTATTTTTCTACTTGCATTTTTTACGTGCTTTCAAACTGCTAGGCTGGCAGAAGCTGGGAAAAGTAATGGGAGCTCACTCGGATACGCAGCGCTAGAGATTCGAGCCGCTGAACAGCTAACCTTTCTGATTGGCAAGCTCGGAGTCTTAGCTACTGAGCCACCACGTGAATCTTGAAGAATCTTGAAGTAGAATATATATTAACTGATTTTGTACTCCCAGAAGGTTTTCTGGTTGACGATTTAGAAGATGACCAGTTACAAGTGCAACAGTGGCAGTCCTGTTCCTTTCACAGCTATGTGGAAGAGATAAATTTTGGCAAATCCATCTTATTTTGCAGAGGAAGGAAAGTGACATTCTTCTATCCAACCATGAAAAGGAAAGGAGCACCACTGTTCTTGGCATGGAACACAACTTGCAATAAGTAAGTTTTAGTCATTGCTTTCATGTTTCAACAACTGTGTGCAAAATGAGTACATAGAACTTTGAACTTCCTTTCATAAAAAAAATAAATCTTTTACCCATTTATAATCAACTATCCAGAACTTGGACTGCTGCAAAAAAAAAAAAAACCCTCAAAAGATAAGGGCCACTTGCAAAAATGAACACTATGAGTGGAATATAATCACAACTCTCTTGCTTCTCTGTTAATCAAGGACATATAATGTATTTTGAAAAGAGCCTCAACCTGTCTCCTAGATTTCTGAAGTGGTATATAGATAATTAACTCCCGTATTGAGTTCAGCAAAAGGAGAAAAAGCTTCACTTTTCAGCCTTGAGCCTGTATAAGAAAGGATATTTCATCTTAACACAAGATTTCAAAGAAATAACAGAATATTATTCTCTTGGAAGGGACCTCAGAGGTCTTCTGATCCAACCAGAATCAGTTGCATAGCATGGGCAGTTGAAGATCCTTCCCTTGCATATCCTATTTATATTGTTTTATTTGTTTCCAAGTATGATTTGATTGCATATAGTAACTTATGACTATCACTAAGTGTTGTATCTTATGATTCTTGATGAATGTATTCTATTTTATTTTTCGTTGTGTACACTGAGAGCATATGCACCAAAGACGAATTCCTTGTGTTTCCAATCACACTTGAACATAAAGAATTCTGTTCTGTTCTGTTCTTTTCTATTCCTATTCTATTCTATTCCATTCCATTCCACTCCACTCCACTCCATTCTATTATATTCTATTCTACTAACCAACCTCTTTTTTCTGTCTGCTCTGTGGCACCTTACAACTGACCTTTGGTGCATACCTTAAATCAGGGGTGTCAAACTCAAGGCTCGGGGGCCAGATCTGGCCCACAGAGTGCTTACCCCAGTGATGGGCCAACCCATTGTGCTTCGGTTAGCAAAAACGGAGCTCAGGAGTGCTGGGTGTGGCCCTCTTGAGCTCCGCTTTCAGTTGCAATTGCTTCCTGCAACCCTCTGCCAGCAAAAACAGCGCTCGGGAGGGCTGAGCTCCATTTTCACTGACAGATCACTTGGGCCACCAGAGGCGCCCCCCCCCCCCCGGCATCCTATTTTGCACCTAGTAAACCTCCCTTCAGCCTCGTGGGAGCAAAAATGGGCTGCAAAGAGGCCACGCCACCCCCACCCCCTTATGCCCCATTTTGGGCCTAGTAGGCCTCCCTGAACTTACCTGGGAGCCAAAATGGGACATGTGGGGATTCCTGGAAGGGACGGGTCTGGAAGGGGCATGGCCATCCAGCAATTTAACAACCGGTTTGCCCAAACTTGCCCAAACTGGCTGAATCCCACCAGTGTAGATAACCCTTTAAATTGAGTGGGGGGGAAAAACCTCTTCAGTGTGCTTAAGGGATCTTTTGATTGTCTCTCTGTATTCTGCAGCTTTATTTCCAAAGTATAATAATAGCATATACCACGTTATAATAATGACATGGGATCTGTGTTCACACAATTCAAGTCAGTTAAATACTAAAAGCTGCATATGACTAGCTTCTCGGTTTTATTTAAACTTTAATATATAAGAAAAAAATAGAAAGAAAGAAAAAGAAAAAAGAAAAAAGAAAAAGAAAAAGAAAAAAGAGAAAAACATAAATCTTTTTAAAACAGTTTAGTTCTTTAAATAAAATCATTCATGCCTAGGAGATTGTGCATCAGCATTTATGTTGTTTCAATAAATGAACAGTTTATAACTAGAGGAAAAAACCACAATGTACTATCATCACCATAATCTATTGTTACAGAACATGGAATAACAGAGTTGGAAGGGACCCTTAGAGGTTTTCTAATACAACCCACTGCTCGAGCTCTGTCCTACATCATGTTAGACAAATGGTTGTCCAGTCCCTTCTTAAAAACCTAAAATGTTGGAGAACCCACAACTTCCAAAGGCAAACTCTTCTACAGGTTTATTTCTCCTTAATTCTAGGTTGCTTCTCTCTTTGTTCAGTTTCCATCCATTGCTTCTTGTCTTGCCTTCTGGTGCTTTGGAAAATAACTTGACCCCTTCGTCTTTGTGGCAGTCCCTGAGATATCGGAACCCATGCTATCTAGTTCTTCTTTTCTCTAGACTAAATATAACCTCACTCCTATATTTTTTCTTCGTAGCAGTGGTGGGTTGCAGGCGGTACGCCCTGGTACGGATGTACTGGAGCCTGCCCATAGCACTGGATACCGTTCCGGTGCAGTGCTCCGAAGGGCCCACCCACCCACCCGAGCTCCTTACCGTGTTTTAAACTTTCGGCGCTTCCGCACGTGTGCATGCCGCGTACAGCCCCTGTGTGATGCTCCACTGAGGAGCTGGAGCATCACAGAGGCTTGCGGAAGCATCGTTTGAAGCTACAATGCATGCATGCAGCCCCATGTGGGGGATGCCGGTCCATCTGGAACCCACCACTGCATCTTGTCCTCCCACGTGCATCCTGTCCTCCCACGTGCACCCTGTCTCCCCACGTGCACCCTGTCCCACCACATGCATCTTGTCCCCCCACGTGCATCCTGTCCCCCCGTGCACCCTGTCCCCCCACATGCATCTTGTCCCCCCACGTGCACCCTGTCCCCCCACGTGCACCCTGTCCCCCCACGTGCATCTTGTCCCCCCATGTGCATCTTGTCCCCCACGTGCACCCTGTCCCCCCACATGCACCCTGTCCCCCATGTGCACCCTGTCCCCCACGTGCATCCTGTCCCCCCATGTGCATCTTGTCCCCCCACGTGCACCTTGTCCCCCCACATGCATCCTGCCCCAATGCATGCACACGCATCTCCCTCGTGTGCTCTGTCCCCCGCACATGAGTGGCAGAGACCCAAAAACTAGCTGGCCAGTGGAAAGTGCACGCACATGTGTGGTGGAGCTGAGCTGGGGCGACGGCTCTCATGCCCGCAGAGAGGGCTCTATGTGCCACCTGTAGCATGCATGCCATAGATTTGCCATCATGGTGCTAGGGGTATTACCATTGAATTGTTCACTTCTCAAGGAGGTAAAAATATCTCCCTCCTCCCTCCTCCTATCACCAATTATCAGGTTCTGAAGATGTTGAGAGCTAACACTGAGGCTTTCTTCATGCAAAGTAGGTACTTTACTTTAAATTACAGTGTCTACCCAAACACCGTATCATACTGAGGAACATTCCTTGGGAAATTGACAAAATAAAATTGATTGAAAGCAGGTCCTTGAAATTAGCAATAGGACCATGCTTTAAAAGATGACTTCTTATGCTTCCTCTCTTATGATTGCATAATTGCCTTAAGTTTGGGAGGAATTTTTCTTGCATTTTTTTTTTTTTGTACGATACATCATCATCATTACAAAAACAACTATGTGTTTTCTTGAATGGCTCAGCTTTGCAGATAGCTTCAGTTTTATTTTACAACTATAGATAGTACACAAACAGTACTGTCAACAGTATATAAAATCGTATGCTGGGGCATGCTTGTCCCTCCGGCCACTAGATGGGGCTAGAGAGCAACAACAGTATCTAAAAGTTATATGCTGGGGCATGACACTTCTACTTATAGCAACCTCCATGTTTATTGAAACCCTCTGAGAAGACCTGCTCATAGTTGTCCGGCATTACTCAGAGCTATATGATTTCCATTGCTGGTCCTGTTCTTTGGAAAACGGAGCTCCTCTCTTTATCAGTTGTTAAACTGATGCAATGCCATTTCACTGTTGATTTTAATTGATGCTCCCCTCTCGATTTAAAATGTATTCCTTATTGCAAATGGTAACTTGAGGAAGGTTGATTGTTGCCAGTGTACCAAATGAAATAATAGATAAACTGTAAAAAAAAAAATACTCAGCAAAGTGGTTAGAGTGATCCATCAAAACAACAACAACAACAATAATAACCCCAAAAGTCATGGATGGGATCATAAAGCGGAAAAAGTTACTGAAAATGAGGTGAAGATCTCGTGGGACTTTCGAATACAAACGGATCGTCATTTAGAGCACAACACATCAGATATCACGGTTGTAGAGGGCCGAAGTGTACAGTTTATTGATATCGCTGTTCCTGGAGATGCCGAAGTCGAAGAAAAAGAACTAGAAAAAATAATGAAATATCGCGACCTGGTCATCGAAACCACACGGCTATGGATGAAGCATGTAACAGTGATACCCATTGTCATCGGAGCACTTGGTACCATGTCCAAGAATTTTACAAGCTACATCCACAAATTGCAGCTTCCTGCAATAACACCAGCGGAGCTGCCAAAAACTGCGCTACTCGGAACATCTTATATTTTAAGAAGGTCCTTGGTTGATACCTAGGATGCTGGTGGCAAACCGTATCAACCATTAGCACCAGTCACTGGTATTTGTAATGCATTTTTGAATGTTCAGTTGGCTGAGATTCATGTTTCATGAATAAAGTATATAATAAAAATAATAAAAGCTTCGTTGCCATGCCAAAAACCTTTTCTGCATTTGAGGGACATCACAATGCTCCATTGTGATCTAATAAAGATTTGTGGCTGTTGTTGATGGAAAGAAGCTGCAAGCAATGTGGTTAAAAGAAACAGAGGCTTTTTTTAAAAAAAAAGAAAAGAAAAACCTGCTCCCTTATAAAGATAACAGGGGCACAGAGCAGATGTTGCATGTGGAGACACTTAGTTTTATGGTTCCACCTGTGTTCATTTAATGCTTTTAAAAGCCATCTCCTGCTCAGTTGTGTAAGCAGCTAGAAAAAAAATAGAGTTGTTAAGGCATAGGGTATGTGTTGCCAGTTTTAAAGGCATTCTTTTCAAGTGTCTATATTCTATCTACATAATGTGTGGCTATGGAAGAGAAACCAAAATAAGGTTTTCATGTTTTTTTCTTTTTAAAATACAAGAAGAGGAACCTCCTTTCGTCAGATGCTTGGTGGGTTCAGCTTGTTTTATATAAGCCACCTTTATTATTTTTACAATGATAGATCATGTTTGATTTACAAAATAACTAATGTTCAAGGCTGTGAAGGTAACCAGCACACCTTCCTCCTCCTCTTTTCCCCACTGTGAGGTGGAGGTGGGTAAAATCCAGAGGTGAGTTGCTCCCAGTTTGGCCCAGTTTGGGCGAACCGGTAGTAGTTGTGGTGGGAGGCTCCGCCTACCCTTCCGGACCTTCTGCATATGAAGTGTCACACCCGCATGAGCGCAAGCACAAGCACGCGCAAACCGGCTGTAAATTGGTTAGCAACCCACCACTGCTAAAAGCCCAAGGTCACCCAGTTGGCTTTCATGGCTAAGACAGGACTCACAGTCTCCTGTTTTCAGTCTGGTGCCTTAACCGCTGGACCAAACTGGCTCACATATGCAGGTAGTACTCAACTTACAACAGTTCGCTTAGTGACTGTTCCAACTTACAAGAGCACTGAAAAAAGTGACTGATGACCATTTTTCACACTTATGACTATCGAAGCATCCACATAGTCACGTGATTTACATTTGGATGCTTGACAACCGACTTACATTTATAATCGTCACAGCGTCCCGGGGGTCATGGGATCCGCTTTTGCGATCTTCTGACAAGCAAAGTCTAAGGGGAAGCAAGATTCACTTAACAACCAGGTTACTAATTTAACAACTGCAGTGATTCACTTTAACAAGTGTGGCAAAGAAAGTTGTAAAATGGGGCAAGACTCACTTAACAAATTTCTCACTTAGTGACATAAATGCTGGGCTCAATTGTGCCATAAGTTGAGGACTACCTATATAAAAGATTATCTGTCTGTCTGCCTGCCGGCCTGCCTACCTATTTATCTATCTACCTATCTACTTACTTACTTACTTACTTACCTACTCACCTACTTACCCACCCATTCATCTGTCTGTCTGTCTCTGTCTGTCTGTCTGTCTGTCTGTCTATCTATCTATCTATCTATCTATCTATCTATCTATCTATCTATCTACCTACCTACCTACATACATACCTACCTACCTAGTACCTACCTACCTATCTACCTATTTATCTATCTATCTATCTATCTATCTATCTATCTACCTATCTAAATATCTATCTATCTATCTATCTATCATCTATCTATCTATCTATCTATCTATCTATCTATCTATCTATCTATCTATCTATCTATCTATCTATCTATCTATCTATCTACTTACTTACTTACCTACTCACCTAGCCACCTACTTACCCACCCATCTGTCTCTCTGTCTCTGTCTCTGTCTATCTATCTATCTATCTATCTATCTATCTATCTATCTATCTATCTATCTATCTATCTATCTATCTATCTATACACACACACACACACTTACCTACACACACACACACACACTTACCTACACACACACACACACACACACACACACACACACACACACACACACACACACACACACACACACACACACACACACACACACACACACACACACACACACACACACACACACACACACACACACACACACACATATATATATATATATATATATATATATATATATATATATATATATATATATATATATATATACTTTTCCAAATTCCATCCCTGACTAGAAATACTAAGGACCATCTGACGTGTAGAGCATCTAACCCACTCTTAACCTATGAGCAAGCTACTATTTCATTACTCAAAATGTTTCCAAATGACTAGCCTTTCTGTTTCCCAATCCTTATGATTCTGAATGGTCAGATAGTAAGTCTTGATGGATCTATTCCCTATCTTCCTTTTCTTGCAAGTCTTCATGCACATTCCACAGCCTAAGAGAAAGAGAAAAAATGACTTTGAAAATGCAGTCTATATTTATTCATCCATTTATTTATCTTTTTTTCTCTCTCTCCTCATCAGATTCTGTGCAAAAACTACCAGTGAATGAATCTCACCTGGAATTGTATTCATTCTATTTCATTCTGTCTAAAAATTCCTCTGAGCAGCTGGCAAAATATGAAAAGAAAAGAAATCTAAATTGAAGAGAAAAATATGAGAACTTGAAGATCCCACTGGAAGTGGAAATTATGGAATGAGATCTATAAATAATAGGTTTTTACTGTGTTTCCTGTTAGTATTTTTTTTTTCCTTTGAGATCCTCCTTCTCCAGCCTTCATTCTTTCTGTTTTCATAGCAAAAATATCTCCAGTGAAATTATACAGGAAGACAATTCCGACAATACAGTTTCTTTATATCTGGAACTCAGGAAAGTACTTCAAGTTAAGAAACTCTCTGCTTCAAATCTGCAGTTCTCTAGAATGCTAAATGAATTTAAAATTTAAATGAATTTTAAATTATCTTCAAAAGGCCACATTAGGTATTATATTACATTTATTGAAGGAAGAATGACTTTTTGTTCACTATGTTGCATATACAAGCATGTCCATCTCTTAAGATTTGCAGTATTGTAGGCTACTTCTACAGATCACTGGCTGCCAGCAGTTTGGCAGTTCGAATCTCCCCAGGCTCAAGGTTGACTCAGCCTTCCATCCTTCCAAGGTGGGTAAAATGAGGACCCAGATTGTTGGGGGCAACAGGCTGACTCTGTAAACCACTTAGAGAGGGCTGTAAACCACTGTAAAATGGTATATAAGTCTAAGTGCTATTGCTATTTGGCAGATTTGGGGAATCATGAAAATTATCACCTTTTTTGTAATTTTCCTTCAAAGAAATGAAGATATGCATGGTCTCTCTCTTGCCTTCGCCTACAACATTCTTTGACTTTTGGCTAAGATCAAGTCTTAAGTAAGTGTCTGACAGCAAGACTCAAGGTCTCGTTAATTTTGTAACTATGAACAATATGGGCCAAAATAAGTTGATGGTGCAAGTTGTCATTCAGTTGCTAAGTCATGACTGACTCTTTGCAACCCCATGGGCCATAGCATGCCACACACCCATGTCATCCACTGTCACTTGGAGTTTGCCCAAATTCTTGTTTATTGCATCAATGATCCTCTCTAACCATCTCATCCTCTGCTGTCACCTTCTCCCTTTGCCTTTAATCTTTCCCAACATCAGGGTCTTTTCCAATGTGTCTGCGTGCTCATTAGGTGACCAAAGTGTTTGATCGTCAGCTTCAGTACCTGTCCTTCCAGATAACAATCAGAGTTTATTTCCTTTAGGATTGACTGATTTGATCTCCTTGCAGTCCAAAGGACTCACAAGTGTCTTCTCCAAGACCACAATTTGAAAGCATCAATTTTTTGACTTTCAGCCTTCCTTATAGTTGATGATGGACAAGGGTAGCAATTAATTTTAGAGCTGTTGTGAGTGGCATGAATGTGATTTTCTACTAAAGCTGATACTTGCATCTGAGCTTACAGTACTATGAATTAAACAATGCCATATGATCAGAGTTGGTATTGAGCCGGTTCGGCCTGGTTCAGGTAAACCGGTAGTGGTGACTTGCCCACCCTGGCTCCATGACGTCCTACGTAGCCTCGTTTTCGACGCCGCGTGAGCAAAGCGCATGTGTGGAAGGCTGTGCGCATGCATGGAAGGTGCACGTAGAAGGCACAGAAAGCTGTGTGCAGGCACAGAAGGCACACATGCATGATGCAAGTATGCGCACATGCGCACTCACATCTGCAAACTGGTGGCAGACTACTGTGAATCCCATCCTAATACTGGCATCATGAAGGATATAAAACCAACTTTAGAAGAGTTTTATTTCTATAGACTCTCCTTCTGCAACATGTTCAGAGGTGGTATTCAGCTGGTTCAGACTAGTTCGGGTTAACTGGCAGTGGAAATCATGCCGACCCATCCCGGCTCTATGTGGTCCTATTTCACCACATTTTTGAGGCCGGGCACATATGCGGAAGCTGCACGTGTGTGCAAAGTGAGCATGTGAACTGGTGGTAAAAGTAAGTGAAACCCACTGCTGGACATGTTGTTCTCCAACCAAGATTGATTACACATCCCATCACGCCAAACCAACCTCGCCAAACTGTGGTGTTGCCTACTGGGAATGATGGGATAGGAATTTAGTTTTAGAAAGGTTGCTGTAGATGGTCAAAATTATACATGAATGAATCAAAAACTGAACGTGGGTGGAGGAAGAGACGGGCGGGGGAATCAGGATATTCACATCTTGTTTTAGAGATAGCAAGGCCCCTTCCTTTCCCTGCAGCCATTACAAAAAATAATTGGGAACAAATGTAGTTAAACGAAAACATGTGCTGCCACAGATACAGAGAGAAGTTTCCAGATATAGAGCAGAACTGCAATTGAACAGATCATACTGGAAACTAAAATTTAAAAAAGAAGAAGGAAAGGCATGCAACTACACAGTCCAGGTATATGCCACGGCAAATCTGCAGAAGATTTCTGTTGCAATTGCAGGAAGAACATACTTCTGCAGCTACAGAGAACGGTGATCGTGAAAATAAAAATTAAAAAAGGTTTAGTTTGCAAGGGCAGGTGGAAGTGTTGGCTTTGAAGGTGTCTGTATTCTGACCCATCCTATTGGTAAGGCTGAAGAAATGACCCAGATCAGGGGTGTCAAACTCACATCATCAAGGTGGCATCATGTGATGTCTCGTGACTTTTTCCCCTTTTGCTAAAGCGGCGCATGGCTTTGGCCAGCATGTGACGCATCCGGCCCGCGGGCCACAAGTTTAACAGCCCTGACCTAGATGATTAATTGGCCATTAAAAAATAAATCTGGTTTGGCAAATATTTGGATAAGTAAAAAAAAAAAAGCAGGACCTCCAGAAAATATGAACTTTTATTATGACCCTGAAAATTGTGCCTATTCCTTAGAATCTTGATGCTAGTACAAAGGGTATCTGGAGTTTATCAATATATTACATAATATCTCCTAGCTGGGAAGAATATGGATAACCAAATGATGGCTTGCAAGTTAGTTTCTGTATGAGATATCCAAGCTTGCATAGAATATGATGAAGGTACTTGCAAGTAAAGCTTGACTTTATTTGGGCTTCTATATTATTTGTATGGCTGTGAAAGTTGGACCATAAGAAAGGCTGAGCACCAAAGAATTGAGGCCTTTGGACTGTGGTGCTGGAGGAGACTTCTGTGAGTCCCTTGAACTGCAAGGAGATCAAAGCGGTCAGTCCTAGAGGAGATCAACCCTGACTGCCAGATCCTGAAGGTGAAACTCAAGTACTTTGTCCACCTAATGTGAAGGAAGGACTGGAGAAGAGCCTAATGCTGGGAAAGAGTGAGGGCAAAAGAAGAACGGGACAACCGAGAATGAGGTGGTTGGATGGAGTCACCAAACCAGTAGGCGTGAGCTTAAATGGACTCCACAGGATGTTAGAGGACAGGAAGGTCTGGAGGAACGTTGTCCATGGGGTCATGATGGGTCGGACACGACTTCTCAATTAATGACAACAACAAATTTGGGCTTGTGGTGTAATGACCAAAATGTATAAAAACCGACTGGACTCTATTTGGAGGGAGTGTTGCATTGTGAGAGATTATAGGTATGATTAAGCATAATGAATTATTTCTTTCTGCTAAAGATATTTTTGTGAAACCTTTGACAACAATAGGCCCAAGGTGATGATAACCACAACATATGGAAGGAATATCACATTCTAATAATATTTAGTGAGCGGAAAAGAAGTGATTGGTAAAGAGCCAGAATTAGTGTTTAAGTAAAACTAAGAGAAAAGAGAAGGATAGGCTAGATCTGAAAAAAAACCCTGGTCTGATCTAGTGGTATGGGGCTGGATGATACATATGGTGGAAGGTGAAGGTTTAATTCTGGAAAGTATGAAGCGGTGTCTAGATTGCTGGTGGTACATATGAAAGAGGAATTGATAGGAGGGTAATAATTACACAATGGTTGGTAGAAGTAAAAAATGAAGAAATTTAGGAAAATACTGTGCAACATCTTGAATTAATGTGGGGTGGGAGAGATATTATTTCAAAAATCATTGTATCATACAGTCTATTTAGTACTTGCTATATTCTAGTTTGGAGCCACCAACATAGTATCATGCACAAAATTCAGATCTTTCATCATGTCCTTTATCAACACACCTGGATCATTATGACCTTCAGAAAAGTGGTGAAGACTTTCTCCTTAGGCTTTCAGGGCAGGGTAAATAGATTGTCCCATCTGCAGAGAGTGGTTTTCTGCCCACCTTGTAATGTTTTGGATCCTAAATTTTAAAAAAAGACGCGCGAAAGAATACCTTTGTCTTCATATTAATACACTTCTGTATCATTGCTATGCTGGTGCAGTGGTTAGAATGCAGGTTAATTCTGCTGACTGCTAGCCAACTGCCAGCAGTTCGATTCTCACCTGCTCAAGGTTGACTCAGCCTTCCCATCCTTCTGAGGTTGGTAAAATGAGGGTCCAGATTGCTGGGGGCAATGTGCTGACTTTGTAAAGAGAGTTCTATGAAGCACTATGAAGTGCTTTGTAAGACTAAGTCCTATTGCTATTGCTGTGTTATCTAAAACAACCCTTCTCATCTTTAGCATCAATAAAAGTATTTGACATAAAGGCATCCAACTAGATTTGGCCTAGTTTATTAGATCAGGGACAGACTTCCTGTTGTTTCCACATTTCTGGGATGACAGAGGAGCTAAAGTTAAAAAGGGCTATGCTTCATCTTAAACCCCAAATTCTATAGAGCTTCACACACACACACACACACACACACACAAACTTAAACTGGCCTCCTTCCCGGCAGGTTTTAGAAAATGATTAAAAAATGAGTGTCATTCTTATATTGTACTGTCATACTTAAATAACTTTATGCTATGCTTTTGTGATTTAAACTGAAATTATTTAATCCTGTTGTTCTTACTGTAACATCTATCCACTTAGAATTGTGAGATTGTAGTGGAATAAAAAATTAATAGATTAATAGCTAACATTTTCTATCATTTTAGAAAAGTTCTGATTAGATAAAATTATTTAATTTTGGCCTTCCTCTGGAAGGCCAAAATGAGAATAAGATAGCAACAGCAACTGGCCTTCAGAGATATTCTATCTTTGATGTGATCAACTACAAATAGTAGAGTAATATATGACCAACAAAAGTCTTATCTTTGATTGCATTTAATCTCTTTTGAAAGCTAGTAGTTATCATCACATCCTATGGTAGCTGAATGGTAGGATGAGAAGCACTTAATTTTTTGTCTGTCTTGCTCTCCTATGGTAAATCTACTTGGATACCGTTAGATACCCTTGAGTTCAGTTCTCCTCCCAGACCATCATTTGCTAAATGCAATATTGTATAGAAGTCATTTGTCTGGCTCCATGAATAAATCTATAAGTAACAATGTTGAAATCTGTGTTGTTGTTAGTTGCAAAGCTGTGTCCGACCCATGGACAACATTCCTCCAGGCCTTCCTGTCCTCTACCCTCCTCTGGAGTCCATTTAAGCTCATGCCAACTGCTTCAGTGACTCCATCCAGCTACCTCATTCTCTGTTGTTCCCTTCTTCTTTTGCCCTCAATCGTTCCCAGCATTAGGCTCTTCTCCAATGAGTCCTTCCTTCTCATTAGGTGGCCAAAGTATTTGAGTTTCCTCTTCAGGATCTGGCCTTCTAAAGAGCAGTCAGGGTTGATCTCCTCTAGGACTGACTGGTTTGATTGTCTAGCAGTCCAAGGGACTCTCAGAAGTCTTCTTCAGCACTATAGTTCAATGGCCTCAATTCTTTGGTGCTCAGCCTTCCTTATGGTCCAACTTTCACAGCCATACATTGCAACTGGGAAAACCATAGTCTTGACTATACACACTTTTGTTGGCAGGATGATGTCTCTGCTTTTTAGTATGCTGTCTATATTTGCCATAGCTTTTCTCCCCAGGAGCAAGCGTCTTTTAATTTCTTGGCTGTAGTCCCCATCTGCGGTGATCTTGGAGCCCAGGAAAATAAAAACTGCCACTACTGGCTCCATAGTTTTACTATTGTGAAGTCGGCATGGACTTTTGTGCCTCCACTACACAGGCTCATTTCACAATGAAAAGTCTAAGTCTTGTCAAATCTCTCTGGAATCCAGTTCAACTCTTGATGATTTCATAAGTGTTCCCATGAAATTTCTTGGCAAGTATATGGAATTTTTGCCATGCTGTTGCCTTCTGGATATTTCTTTGACTTGCTGAACTTAAATGATCTCAAAAAAAAAAAAGTAAACCAGAGTCAGACCTGGTTCATACTTGAATCTGAGAAGAGCTAGACTGAAAAGTCAAAGAAACTTCTTGGCTGGAAACAACCATAGACCATGACTGATTATTGTGAAATAAACCACATTGTTTTCCATTAGTTCCCAGGAATCGAATTTAGGTACACAGTTAAATAACATTTGCTTCAGTGGCCCCAAACATTGAGTTGCAGATTCTAAGGCCATTTACCAAAGACATTTTTTTTTTGAGTTTTCATATCTGTTCTGACCAAAAAGATGGTTGTTGTACAGTTAAATTGTTTTCCATTAATAATTTTAATCATTTTGATTTTTAATAGGACAGAGGGACTTGCGAATGTGTCTTCTTTCTTTCCTAAAGTCAGTGGGGTGGGTGGGTTTGGATGATCCTCTAGCTAGGAATCTTCCCAGTTTGGCGAACCCACAAATTCCACCCCTGGTTAGCCCCGCCTGCCCCTCCCCTCCCAGGAGTCTCCGGGTGGCCCATTTGGGATTCCAGGTAAGTAAAGGACCCATGCGGAGGCTCAGGGAAGGTGATAAATGGGCTTTCCAGGAGTTCCAGAAGTCCAGAAGTGGGGCAATTTTCGGTTTCCGAAAGGCCTCCGGAGCCCAAGAGAGGCTGTTTTCTCCACCCCAGAGGCTCGAGGAAAGCCTCTGGAACCCGGCAAGGGCAAAAACACCCCCCTGCCATGGTGCAGGAGGCCAACTAGGCCCTGCCCACTATGGCCATGCTCATCCAGCAACTGGACAGAGAACCCATTGCTAAAAATTTTGAAGCTCACCCCTGATGTTGATGGTTAGTTTAGGGGAAAGGCCTTTTCCACATTTTCCAGAGAATAACTGAGTGCTCTTTGAGACAAATCTTGTGGATAAGTGAGATGGATTTGGTCTTACAAAATGGGGGTGGGGAACCTTCCAAGAACAATGCTGGTAGCAAGACAGAGACAGGCATGGGAAGTTTAAAAGAGTCTTCCGATTTTTGGTTTTAGTCTATGTGTGCTGGCTGGGGAATTCTGGGAGTCGAAATCCATGCATCTTAAAATGGTCACGTTTAAATAAAAACACTGCTGCCTTACTAACATCATGTCAACATTATGTCTCTGAGGTTCATTGTTAATCCAAATCTTTACAAATCCTTCCAAAAAAGAAGCTTTTTACCCTGTGGCACTGGACTTTGAATGCTTCCCATAATTGGCCATTTTTAGGAAAGCTATGTTTAAATTCCTTACTTCTCAAATTTTAAATACAAAGGTTCCCCCGTGTGTGTGTGTGTGTGTGTGTCCTTCAGAAACAAAGCAGCCTGCAAAAACAAGTAATGAAAATCTTGGATGCCACTGATGCCCAGACACAACAAATTATCAACAAAATGTAATGTCCCATGTTAAAGGTAAAGGTAAAGGTTCCTCTCATACATATGTGCTAGTCATTCCTGACTCTAGGGGGTGGTGCTCATCTCTGTTTCAAAGCCGAAAAGCCAGTGCTGTCAAAGATGTCTCCATGGTCATGTGGCTGGCATGACTAAATGCAGAAGGCGCACAGAACACTGTTACCTTCGCACCAAAGGTGGTCCCTATTTTTCTACTTGCATTTTTAATGTGCTTTCGAATGGCTAGGTTGGCAGAAGCTGGGACAAGTAACGGGAGCTCGCTACGTTACGCAGTGCTAGGGATTTGAACCACTGCACTGCCGACCTTTCTGATCAACAAGCTCAGCTAATTGTGTCGGTTAATTGTAAATAAAATTACATTTTTGATTTGATTAATATTTTTCTCCAATTTTTTTTTATCTCAGACCACTAACTCAAGCACACACTGCCATTGGTTATAAGAGGAACAGGTAGTTATTTTCATAGCAAAATACTCAGATATTTACAACTAATTTTGTTGTATTTAAGTACAATGACAATAAAGATTATACTTATACTTACTTAAATGAAATTCCACACATTAGATTGGGGGGCAAAAGCTCTCCTCTTTTGCTGAGAGGATAACAAAAATGGATATACTTCTACATTTATTTGGCTCAGTTTTTAGAGGATTGAATATCTTTCTTATATTAATACATACAGCTTGCATCTATGTTATGACAAATTGGTGGATTCAATTTCATTCAAGTCCCAAACCTTAAGGAGAAAAACCTCAGGATCTTCAAATATTGTTGGACTATACATTCTAATCACTTGTTCAGGCTAGCTAAAAGTAATGAGAGATTAAGCCCAGCAATATGTAGGATGTTATAAGCCATCTATCATGACTAAGAAGACATATCAATCATTCTTTGCTCATCATCCTTTAAAGGAGTTGAATTTCTATAACCTCCAGCTAGCAGTGCTGTTGGTTACGTTATTCTGAGATCATGGGAACTGATGTTCAACCCAACTTACAGTCACTGGCTCACGAAGCAACACTTCTCCTAACTGGCTCAGGAAGCAACACTTCTCTTAAAGCTAACTTAATTAGCTTTGACGGTGAAATAGTTAACGTGGTGAAAAGATAGAACTGGATTGAGCAGTGGAGTGAAGGCCAAGAGCTCAACCTTGCCCCAGGCAGCTCTCGGGTCTCAAACGTGGGTTTGGTCCAGCATTCCAACCAAGTGAGTCACCTGCTCCTAATAATCTCATTAAAACGTATATACAAATAGATGGTAAATTTACATATACAAAAGCCCTTTCAAAGATGGAACAGACAATATTTTTATTTACATTGGGAGCTTGATTATTTCTGGGTTGATTTCCTGGAGTGTTCAAGCATAATTTTCACCAAAACCCCAGTTAGACAGCTGCTACAAATTTGTTGAAGTATTAGAATCAATGCAGTTTCTGAGCATGTAGCAATCTTACTGAGAAAACCTCAGTAAGCCTGGAAAAATTATTTGCCAGGTATGCTTAAACTGCATTTGGGCTCCATATTCACTATTATTTTTTCTGCTACTCTACAGCAAAATGCCCCACATCTCAGCGGGTAGTACTGAATCATCTATGCTGAAATAGAAGAAACCTAGTGAATGACAAGCTGCCCCAAAGAACAGATGTGTCTTTGAGGGTAGTTATTTAAGCTGAGCCTGATCAAAACTGTCATATTACTACCAACTCCAGCCGACCCAAAGGCTGTTTGCTTCCATCAATCACAGGATCCAAATTTGTACCTCCATTTTGTTTGTTTGTAACCGAAGAGGGTTGAGCCTGCAATACCAGGATGGTCTCTATAAAAGAACAAGCTTTATCCCCTGGCTGGGGAATTCGGGGAGTTCACACATTTTCAAGTTGTGAAGGTTGATGTATACGTACTATGTTTGTATTATTTGCATTTAAAAAAATAAAAATAGGTAAATAAATAAAAGTTGCTAAGGTTGAGAAACGCAGCTCTAGTGGTATAATGTACATTCCATTTACATAATATTCTGTTCATAATAGCAGATGAAAGATCTGGAGATTTCATTTGGTAGTGTTGGGCTAATTAGAGAAATATGATTTAAGTCATCTTCTATGTCTTATCTCCTACCATATCTCTCCTCTTCTCTATGTCTTATCTCCTATCCCTCCTATTCTCTCTCTCTCTCTCTCTCTCTCTCTCTCTCTCTCTCTCTCTCTCTCTCTCTCTCTCTCTCTCTCTCCCTATCCTCCCTCCCTCCCTCTTCCTCTCCATCTCTCTCTGTTTTATTTCTGGGTAAGTTATTGATGGGTAATCATGCAGTGGTGGGATTTAAAATTTTTTATTACTGGTTCTGTGGGCATGGCTTGGTGGGCGTGGCAGGGGAAGGATACTGTAAAATCTCCATTCCTCCCCACTCCAGGGGAAAGTTACTGCAAAATCATCTGTCAGCGTTCCAACTTTCATCCAGAATTAAATCAGAGTTCAAGACATAACTTTCATCAAATTTCCAATTTAATAAGACAGACAGGTTGGCACATCTGAGGAAATCCAAATCTGAAGGCTTCCTGGGTTTCCGCCCAGTTGACAATCCATGAACCTGTCCCCACACCCACAAGTCCATCACATGGTCCAATCTTCCTCTGCCACGTTGGCATTTCCACCCATCTAGTTCCGGTCAAATGCAGAGGTGCAGAGACAAAAATGACCTTGATTTCTAGAAAGGAATTTTTTATTTTGAAAACAAACACATTCTATTCTTACCCCCTCCCAATTCCTCACTAATGAAACAGCATAGTAAAGAAAGAGAGAGAGTGTGTGGCAGGCCAAAGATCCTAAAAGGAATATGATTGCAGGCCTGACATTGTCATTCCCTCTTTATCAGCTAGGACTCAGGAGGCAGAGAATAGATTGGGGTGATTGCGGTGGGGCCAGTCAGAGGTGGTATTTACTGGTTCTCTGAACTACTCAAAATATCCACTACAGGTTCTCCAGAACTGGTCAGAACCTGCTGAATACCACCTCTGTAATCAAGTGTCCTCATTTGTTTTTTTCCCAAAATAACCAAGAAAAACTTATTTGCCTGCCACTGAGCTAAGTATTGTGAGCTGAGGAATGTTGTTGTTTTCCATTCTTCCTTCATCGTAATCATCCAGATACTATGTTCTAAAACTTGTAAACATCTTCTTCCTCATCAACCAAAACTCATTCATGGGTTTTGAAAGATAGCACGATGTTTTTTCTGATTACAGAATGTTTCTAACCTGGATATTTCATTTATCTAGCCAAATATATTGATACCCTGCAATGGACCTGAGGAAACAAGTAGAAAAAATGCCTTGTTATTGAACAGACCATCCAAAACAATAATTTTATAGCTAGGAAGATATTTATTTAATCATTCATCACTAAACAAATATCTGGTTTCTTTAAACCAGGCCACATTGACCCAGAAGTGAGCTTCATGCAATTTTTTGACAGCTTCCTAAAATGGAATGTAGAAAAAAAGAGTAAAAGGGGGAAAAGTCCAGCAGGGGATTAGAAAATAAAGATGAATAGAATAAAGGTAATAAAGGAAGAGGACATTTGAAAAGATGACTGCAAAATGAGGCACCTCCTGAAAGGGATCAAGGATGGGATTTGTTTTACAGCAGGAAACACAATATTGCCACAATAAATCATGGGATTGTATCATAATCTGTTGGAACTGAGTCACTCTTTGCAAAATCCCATCATGACTCACTTAGTAACAATTTGAAAAAACCTACTAGTGGGAAAATTTGAAATGGCAAAGTGCTAATTCTTCTCACCGCCACCACCCTTAGCCCAATAAAAATGTACGCACTGTGTTTATAAGATGAGCAATTTTTTTTTTGCTTGGCATGAGTTGTGTGATGACCAAGAAAACAGTCCAGCTCACAGGAAAGTATGAACAGTCTGACCAGGCACATGGCGTACAAGCAGTATTCCATTCAGACATAAATGATGTAATTTTAGAACGTGTTGGCAGAAACATTATGGCAGAGTGTGTGATGTGGCCACCAAGGAATGGCAATGCAAGAGCCAGCCTTTAAGTATTCTGGTGTGGGAGGGAGGAAGTGGGAATGGAATAATAAGAGGAATGAGGGGAAAATAGATTCTGGTTTCCTTAAAGCTGTGATCAGTCACCAGAGTTGACATGATGGTTGGGAAAGACCTTCTTGTGTGCCAGTGAATATGCTGAATGAGTCAGATTAAAAATCTCACTTTTAGAGGAAACCAAAACTCGTGAAAACTTCTGGCATTTTCTAGTGCATTAAAAAATGAGAAAGAGGGAGGAACAGACTTGAAGAAAATACTTCATAGCTGTATCACATCTTTCTTCTGGATTGCTGTGGAGGATGTATATAGAATCATTTCAGTGCAGGTTCACAACTGATTTGTGAGGTAGCTTCAGTGGGGAATGGGTTTTATAATCTGTCCACCAGAAGTCCACGACAAAGAGAAGGGGGTGGGTGAGAGAGGAACAAAGAAAGAAACTGCACAAATAGAATATTTGTGCATCCAGTTTTGGACACTACAATATAAAAAAGATATTGAGATTCTGGGAAAAGTCCAGAGAAGAACAAAAAAGATGATAAGAAGGATAAACCATATGAAAAACGGTTGTAGGAGTTGGATATGGTTAGTCTAGAGAAAAGACAGACTAGGGGTGGCATGATAGTAGTGTTCCAATATTTGAGGGGCTGCCGCAAAGAAGAGAGGGTCAACCTATTCTCCAAAGCACCTGAAGGCAAGACAAGAAACAATAGATGGAGAAAGTCAAGGAGAAAGGCAACCTAGAACTAAGGAGAAATTTCTTGACAGCGAGAACAATTAACCAGTGGAACAGCTTGCCTTCAAAAGTTGTAGGTGCTACATCACTGGAGGTTTTTAAGAAGAGATTGGATATCCAATAATTCTTTATTCTCTTCTGTTAATATTTATATGGAATGCACATACATGGAAGTGAAAAAATTTGTGTGCCTAATGCATCTGGATCATGTAGTTAAAAATCTTGCACATGTGAAATCCCCCTGGTAAGTCTTCACCTTTTCAATAGCAATATCATTTAGACTTAGATACCACTTTACAGTGCTTTATAGCCCTCTCTAAGTGGTTTGCAGAGTCAGCCTATTGCCCCCAACAATCTGGGTCCTCATTTTACCCACCTTGGAAGGATGGAAGGCTGTGTCAACCTTGAGCCTGGTGGGATTTGAACTGCCCAATTACAGGTAGCCGGCAGGCAGCAGAAGCAGCTTGCGGTACTGCACTCTAACCACTGCACTACCCTGGTTGATGGAATCTTCTTCCAAATAACATTTAATTCAACACAGCTGAATGACAAATTACTGGATGCAGTTAAAGCCAAGGACCGCTGAATCGGTAATCACGTGACTTCGGAAGCTGACTAGCTCTGTGCCAGAATTGTACATGGGGCCTTAATATGGTACATGAATGGGTATAAAGATCAGGATTATGTCATCAATGTGTCATTCTAATCCTTTGATCGGTCACAGTGGCATTCTGTCACGAGTCCCAGATTTTTTTGGCAACCGACAGTAATGAGAAACAGATTTGTCATCAAGCAGGAAAACAGGGGGGGGAAAAGAGATATGGCATACAAATAAAATGCAATGCTTTAAGAAGGTAAAGTTCTACTTCAGAAGGAAAGGAAAGGAAAATATTTCTAGCCTTTGTGGCTGCAAAGGTGTAATCTTATCACTTTCCCTCCGTGAGCAAACCTGCAGAATTTCTGAGTTTATATGAATCAGAGCATTACTGCGCTGACTAAATAAAACGACTGCCAATGTGTTATCTTTTAATGCAGAGGTCCCCCATCTTTGCAGCTTGGCGGCACAGCTGTGGCGCGCAGGGGTGGGTTGCTGCCGGCCATACTGCCAGTTCAGCACACGGACAAATTTGTGCATGTGTGCACGCTTTGCTCGTATGCACGCCAAATGCGCCTGTGCATCTAAAAATGTCTGTGCTTGTGCAAAACGTTAAAAGGAGGGGGGAATATGTTTCAGCAATGAAAATTGTTCTGCACATGTGCAGAACCAAAAATCAAGATAGTGGCGCCATAGGAGAACCAATTCAGGGGTGTGGTAGGCCTGGGTCGCTGCTGGTTCCAGGCTGCCAAGTTACTACCCATTCAGCCGAACCGGTCCGAACCGATAGGAACCCACCTCTGGGAGAGGGGAACTGGGCCTCATGAGTGGCAGGTTGGTGCAGGCATGTGCACACAACTCAGTTTGCACAAGCAGAGGACCGGCATGCATGTGCATGCAGGTGAATGTCCGCAAGTTGAGCTGTGCATACACAGGCATGCCAGCTCACCGGTTGCACGAGCCACCCTGCCATTTCAAATAGGCCACGGCTCAGTCGTAGTCCATGGCTTACAGGTTGGATACCCCTGCCTTAGTGGAGTTTAAATAGTTACTCGCTAAGACTGACAGCATCACCTTGACTAGCGGTAAATGCATCTTTGGAGTCATCAAATACTGTTGGGAAGGTGACCGATTATTGGGTTGGGCTGCCTTAAGTGTGAAGGTCACAAACTGTACAAGTCTGTTTAAGACAATTCAATCGATCAGAATAGAACTTGGAAGGGATTTTGGAGGTCTTCCGGTCCAACTCACTGCTCAAGCAGGAGACCCTATACCAGGGGTGTCAAACTCGATTTGAGGGCCACATCAGGGTTGTGTTTGACCTTGGGGGCAGGGTGGGAATGGTCAGGGGCATGGCCAGCTTGAGATCACTCATGTCTGTGGTGGCCCAAGTGCTCTGCCAGAGAAAAGGGGCTCCAGAGCTCCATTTTCAGCTGCGATGGCCTCCTGCAACCAGAAGGCCACACACCCCCAGCTCCATTTTCACTGGCAGAGGGCTGCAGGAGGCTGAAAATGTAGCCTGTGGCCCTCCTGACCTCTGTTTTCGCTGGCAGAAGCACCATGGGCCAGCCCTTTGCTGTTTCTAAGGCAGCCCCACGGGCCAGATCTAAGCACCCGGAACTTGAGATTGACACCCCTGCCCTATAGCATTTCAGACAAGTGACTGTCTAGTCACCAGATAAGTGACTGTCCAATTAAGCATTTAATCTTCATAAAAGGACATACAAATTGGTTATGGTATTCTGCTGCTTTTTTTTTTCCATGAGCATCTGGAGTGCTATTTTATTACACAAGATTGGCTGCTTTTTGAGAATTTGCTTCTTCAACGTGCCACCACCAATTCCATTGCCAGTGGATCCAAGGGTCTTCTTGAAGATTTTTATTCTATTGATTTAGTCTGTGAGTACTTGTAATATGATAAATATGTGGAGACTTTAAAATGGTATGTTGTTTACCCTCCTTTGCAGCTGCCAAAACAGCTGCTATTGAGTTTTCTCTTCCCCCAGCCCACCCCATGGGTGAAAGAAACAAGGGCCTCTTATCTGACGGCAAAGGAAAACACAAGTATTCCCACAATTCTTGTAATGCATTTCGAATGTGCATGCGGGAGAAAAATGATGTTGCAATGTTATAGTAGAAGATGAAACATGATAGAGCAAAAATAGATTATAAGATACAAGGCTTTTCAACTCTTTAAAAAAATGTCTTCTAAACAGGAGAACTACAAGTATTTAGGAATCATTAGACAATTTCCCCTGTTTTTGTTGCTTTCCTTATGATCTAGAAAATACTTTTTTAAAAAAAGCAAGCGATCAAAGGCAAGTTTTAAAATCTTTTAAGCAGTTGCATGCACCAAATAGGGAACCTATAAGTTGAATAGCTTTGCAAAAAATAATGCAGAATTGGAAACATGGTAATTTATGAAAATGCACTCAAATGTGCACACCATACCTGTGGTTTGAGTACAGTTGTGTAAGTTCATAGTGGAAAAAAGTAGACTTTGTATCCACTCAAACTTCTGACCAGGTGCTCAATATTGAGGGACAGCCTCAACTTCAACTGTTTATGCAAATTTACACTTACAGGTAAGAGAAGAGAATGACACATACATGGCCTTTCAAAGCTTGTGGAAGGACAACGCCCAGCATCTATGCCCACTGGCCATGTTGATTAGCTAGGCTGAAAGTTCTAGTATAGCATCATCTGGTTGCCTGTTACCACCCTTAGCAGGAAAACTTTCAATTTGTTATCTTTCAGAATGAAGCCAATACTGAGCCACAATCAGATCACAAATTGCCCCAAAGCTGTTGTTATCTTGGAAATGTGATGTGTTTTTTGAGGGCTGAAAGTCATTTCAAATATGCAGGTTATTTTCTTGAAGATGGAAGTAAGAATGCTGTCCTTTGCCTCTTTGACCCCTCTTGCAAACCAGCGGTCCTCTCTATCCAAAATGTGGACTTCATTGTCTTCAAAAGAGTGGCCTGTGTCTTTTAAATACAGGTGGATGCTGAATCCGGTCCTGATGTGCTTGTTCTCCTTTGTTGTGCCATGCGCTTATGAAGTGGCTGTTTTGTTTCCCCAGTGCACAGATCTGCACTCAGCTCGCTGTATTGAACTGCATATACCACATTGCTCAGTTTTTGCCTGGGTGTTTTATCTTTGGGATGGACAAGCTTTTGCCTTAGTGTATCCTTGGGTTTGAAGTGTGCATGTATGTTATGCTGACTTCAGTTTGTTGCGCACTGATACTAAAAGGTATGGTAGTGATGGGTTGCGGTTGTCATTTTAATTTCATTTCCTTCGGTAGAGTTACCTTCACGAGAGGAAAAATTCAATTTGTGGCTATGTCATGCACCACAGACTATTCGAACTGTGGTAAAGTTAATTCAATTATTCTAGCTACAATTCTAGTATGCTACACATTCTTTCGAATCTGTTTGAGATTAGGCCTAAAAATAAACCGAAATAAGAGGAATGCTTTTGTGTTCATCTATTAGGCCCAGCTTGAGCTGGAGACCATCTTGGCAAAACTGGATGGACCTCCCTGATGTTTGAGGAACTGGAAGATCCATTTCGAATCCTTTCGGAAATTGCCGTTTTGATACAGTAACATTACAGGCAAACTCTTAAATTTAGTATGTTTGTTTTATGTACTGCCAGTCACTTGCTGGCGCAGTGACAGATCCTCCAGGGCAGGTCATGGCTTAGAAAACACAGAACAATAGATTTAGATTACAATAAAGATGCTTTCTCCGCCTTTTGAATGGAAATGTGTTTTCTCTCTCTCTCTCTTTTCCTTTCTTTTTGGGAATGAAGGCTCAAGTTGCCTTATAATATATCCTTTGCTGGCAAACAAATTGTGTGGATTTAAGAGCAGCAGTGCTTCATTAAGGAATCTTTGTGGTCTTTGCCAACGTGGCAAAGAAGTATTTTCCATTGTTTGAGTTTCAATAAAATTTCAAAACCCAAATCATGATTTTTGCTCAGATTGGCAAAGGATAGAGTGGCTTTGAGCCCAGGTCTTCTGAGGGCTAAAGCTTCAGGAAAGAATGAAAAAAGAACAAGAAAGAAAGAAAGAAAGAAAGGCTGCAGTTCTAAACAAAGAATTTATTCCCGCTGAACTCTCACGTTGTTTGTCCATTCTTAATCCCTTCAACACAACTCAAAATCAACTTGTGAACATCTTCTCTTCTGCCAGATAGGGAACACTAAAAACAAATAGAGATCATCACAGTGAACAAGCCGTCAACGCTGACTCTACCGTCGTCAACTGAACGCCTTGCTTCATCAAGCTGTGGAGCACAGACTAACAAAAATTACCTCAGCACCATTTTATGTGAAATGGGAAGGAATGGCTGAGGTAGGCTTGGCCCTGGTTTAATGAAGGCCCATTTGGGAAGTCTAGCAACACAGCAGTGGTAATCCTGCTCTGTATCATGCCAAGATTTAATTTATTAAGTGACAAGAAGTCATGCTTCACTCCAACATTTGTCTGATGCTTTCTAAAAACAGCAGTAGCATTAATAATGATAGCAAAGTGTTTCCTATTGGGGAGAGCTTCCCTGCTTCAAAATCATAACAACACCCCCCCCCCCAATCTTTAAACTTGTACTTATTCTGGACTGTTTTAGGGCTGAAATAAAGATTGTAGTTGGAATGCTTTTTCAAACTGTGAAAGGGAAATAATTTTTCCATTCAAATCCTTTCCTCATAATCTTTAACTGTGGTTGCCTTCTGCTAAGGCAACTGGAGCAAGAACGAATGGAAATACAGTGTCTTTTCTCATCATGGAACAAATATCCTGGCAACATATCTTTCCTAGCATGATCAAATGGGGATTCTTTTGCCTTTATATGTGAAGGAGTATACACACACACATAAGCACATGCACATGCACACACACACCAAGGGAAGGAAGTCTGTTTCTCATTTAGGCCAGTCTGTATCTTTCCCTGACCCACTATTTTTCCAAGTTTCATAAATCCAACCAATTGACGGATACTCCTGATATTAATGTCTATAATTCAATTGAATGCAGAACTGATTGACATTGAAAATCATCTTTCCTACTCCCAACAAGCCACATGTTTATTGCTAGAATCTATATTTCACCAGGCTCAAGGTTGACTCAGCCTTCCATCTTTCCAAAGTGGATAAAATGAGGACCCAAATTGTTGGGGGCAAGATGCTGACTCTGTAAACCGCTTAGAGAGGTCTGTCAAGCAATATGAAGTGGTATATAAATCTAAGTGCTATTGCTAAGTGCTCTTGTTATTTTCCAAGCTTCTAACCATTTTGCCTTTAACTCGCCTTCTTCTATCTCCACTTCACTCTGTCATTCTCAATGCAATAGGAATGAGTTTATTTTACACCAATTCTAGCCATTCAGGATGTGTGATGAGTGCTTTGATTCAATAGAAAGGAAAGACCTGGAATATTTTAGCAACTAGCAGATCTCCATCCTCTGATGGAAACCACATCCTAGGTAGCTATGTACCTCTGGAAGTAAATTATCAGATTAAAAGAATTGGGAAAGATCTGGGAAGATCTTGGGAAGGTCTTCTAGTCTAGCCCCCTGCTCATGTAGGAGAGAAGTGGTTGTCCAATCTCTTATTAAAAATCTCCAGTGATGGAACACCCAAACCTCTGAAGGCAAGCCGCTGATTAATCATTCCCACTGCCAGAAAATGTTTCCTTAGTTCTAAGTTGCTTCTCTCCTTGATTGATCTCCATCCATTGCTTCTTATCGTGCCTTCAAGTCAGGGATGGGTTCCAACAGGCTCTACCGCCAGTTTGCTTCTGGGTGCACGGCGCACACTTGATGCGCACTGAACACACATGTGCAGTGCAATAAAAAATGGTCTGTGTGTGCGTAGAAGTAAAAACAAGATTGTGGCACCTACGGCATTGACCAAAGAACTGATTTGAGGGCTTGGCAGGCCTGGGTCACTGCCATATCCAGCGCCTCAGGCCGCCAAACTACTACCAGTTCGGTTGAACTGGTCCAAACTGGTAGGAAGCCACCACTGTTTCAGGTGCTTGGCATAATTGGTTAACGTCCTCTTCTTTGTGGCAGCCCCTTAAATATTGGAAGGCTACCATTATGTCACCTCAAGTCCTTTTTTCCACTAAACTAGACATACCCACTTACTGAAACCATTCTTCAGATGTGTTAGCTTCAGCTTACATAAAATGGAAGTTGCGTTTCCTTCTTAGCTATACTTACAAGTGTTCCTGGCACCTTTCCTTCCACTACAATTTCTGAAGGGAAATTCCCAGGGCTCTTGATTCCCTGTTGAACTTCCCCAAATCTCTTTTTTTATTTTTATTTTTTCCTCATCCAAGGAACCAGACTCCCAACGCTGAGCTTTATGAAGGGCAGGAAATTGATCTCCCACATCTGTCAGACAGGTATGAAGCTCCTGCCAAGGACAGGGTTATTGTTAGGAGGCACAGGTGCATGGCTGAGAGGAATGGCTGGTGATAGTATACGCAGAGCAGGGCTGTCCTTGAGGGTGGGGGAGAATTTCCCCCTTCGCCCCGTTGAAGAAAGAAATTTGTCAAGTGACAAGAAAGATGACTTGCGTGCCTGACATTCCTCAGCATGAGAAATAATGAAAGAAGGAAGGGGAAGGAAGGGGGGGGAGGAGAAATCAAATTTCAACTAAGGATGTCAGCAGGAAAGTTAGCACAGGTGCAATATCCCTTTAGACAAAGAACATTTTGTCTTTTTCTTCGGCTGCTCCATGCTCCGTGAAGGATTTCCCCCTCCCTCCCCCTTAATCAACGTGCAAAAGACAAAAATGCTGATACCCTTCCTCAGTGAAAGGATTTTTACAGCACTCATTCAAACGATGGTGAAAGGATTAATGCTCTACAGAACTTTAAAAAATAGCTTTGCTGGGTGCCATTAAAAAGAGGGGGTGGGTTAGATACATTCCCATTCAATTGTCCCCACAGAGTATTTGATTTCATTCTCGGGAAGGGAAAACACCTGAATTTCTTAGGCTGCTGCACACCTGGAGAAGCTAACAAGATTTTTTTTTGCAGGTTCAGAAATCCTTGTAAAGAGACTGCAAGAGGGAGTAACGACAACTAGTTGCAATGGCCACGGTGCTCTTCCCATACACTTCATTCCATTCCTCTCCCAATGGCTGTTTACCATTGTCAGACTACCTGAATTTAATCAGTCTTTATTTTATTTTTTCTTTATCAGTTTTATTGGCCATTCATCTTAACCACCAGATACTCTGGGCAATTTGAAATGTTATTAAAAATAAAACCATATACATAGAATGCTACAAAGTTATAAAAATACAAAATGCAATAGCTATTGCATTTTATTGGACCTTTTGGATATTAAAAATATAAAACTATATAAATAGAATACTAGGTAAAGATAAAGATTCCTCTGCACATGCGTGCTAGTTGTTCCCGACTCTAGGGGGTGGTGCTCATCTCTTTTTTTAAAGCCGAAGAGCCAGTGCTGGCCGAAGATGTCTCCGTGGTCATGTGGCCGGCATGACTAAATGCCGAAGGCGCACAGAATGCTGTTACCTTCCCACCAAAAGTGGTCCCTATTTTTCTACTTGCATTTTTACATGCTTTCGAACTGCTAGGTTGGCAAAAGCTGGGACAAGTAACGGGAGCTCACTCTGTTACGTCGTGCTAGGGATTCAAACCACTGAACTGCTGACCTTCTGATTGACAAACTCAGCGCCTTAGCCACTGAGCCACTGCATCCCTGAACGTAAAAAAGACAAAAAGCTTGGCTCAGTTCTTTCCCCGGTGTGCTAGTTTTCTCTATGATTTTAACTTTTCCAAACTAGAGTGGATCATTCAAATTGTAGCCCTTGATCTTTGCTCCAGGATAATATCGCTCACAACTCACTACAGCCCCTCTCTGAAGATTTGCACAGTCCCATCGTCCAACCCTTAATTCAACATTAAAAACATGGCAGCCTTGAAAGATTGAGAGGAGAGGGAGGAGAAACTATCTGTTTTTGTCTCTATGATTTACTCTCTCTTGGATGACCTCTGTGTACTGGACTTTATTTCATTTTTGTCTAAGAACAGAAAACAAAACAAAAAAAACACCCTGTTTTTAGTAATTGTCAGAACTGTGCAGCCTAGAACTCTGAAACATAAATAAATATAAGCAAAATACAAATTTCCTCTCGTGGTTCTGAATTGTGGAAAGCGGCGCTGATTTCCTCTGAATCAAAGCCAGCGTATGTAGCTGGTCTGGTGTTGGAGCATTAAGCCATAATGCTCTTCTCATAATCAGCTCCTCTGAAATCCATAAAATACAAGGTAATTGTGAAGAGCCAAATGTAAATATTTGCCGAATAATTTCAGATCCTTCACTCTGAAACAAGTCTGGATCCTGTGTTCTTTCCTAGGCTGCAGTAAATTTTCATCCCTGACATTTAAGAAGTTGGGCCTGACATTTTTCAACTTAATGGTCAGGACAATGTTTCTTAAATTTCCACATCTTTCCATCTGTTACAGCTTATAAGATATAAACAACAAATGCTAGACTCCTAGATCTCCCTACAGCGTTTTTTTTTTCAGATTTAGTTGGCCTGGAAGCTTATGGCTTTCAACCAGTGCTATGGATTCCATAATTACGTTTGTATTATACCGTTTTTTCAAGAACCACAGGTGTTGCAAATTTGTAGCGTATGTTAGTGTAATTGTATTATGAAAGGTGATTCTCAGATCTGGTGTTCAGACGGAATTCTAGAAAGTTACTTCCCAACCCATCTCCTACCCCCCAAAAATAGTCTCCTCCGCATTTAAGATGCGATGAATGCAAATTCAATTGAAGAACTTTGCTCTGGATGAACACTGGAAATCGATTAGAACATAGCCGTTTCAGTCTATTGGACAGACTCAGCTGTGGATGGTACACTTTAAGCAGAGGTGGTATTCAGCAGATTCTGACCAGTTCTGGAGAATCAGTAGTGGAAATTTTGAGTAGTTCGGAGAACTGGGAAAGAATGCCTCTGACTGGTCCCATCCTCATCTATTCTCTGCCTCCCAAGTCCCAGCTGATTGGGAGGAAATGGGGATTTTGCAGTAACCTTCCCCTGGAGTGGAGAGGGAATGAAGATTTTACAGTATCGTTCCCCTGCCATGCCCATGAAGCCACGCCCTGAAGCCACACCACACCACCCTCAAGTTTAAGCACAACCTTGATATGACCCGCAATGAAATCAAGTTTGACACCCCTGGTCTACTACAATCTGTTGTCTACTTGACAACAGCTGGGTTGTCTGCTAGTGCTGGAATATAATAGGATGTACATTTAGAAAAAGTACCATATGTCTCCACAGTATGGAGAACCAGCTGTATTTCTAATTGTAGCTTGCATTGGAAAACGTGAATGGATGTGTGTTGATTTATGGTAGAAGACATCTATCTGAAATGATTCAAGATCCTCCTATCAGTTAGCAAGGCTTATCTTCAGCTATTTCGCCTGGGTGGAATAATCTATTTTGATTCAATCCTGAGCCAAATAGCTTCATTGGTAAAAAGTATCAGCAGAGAGCCTAGTTGTGATAGGACTTCCTCTGTTTCCAAGTGGTTTGTGCTATTTCTACTTGCATTGCCAAATTTCCTCCTACTCACATAGAGATAGCCCTTGACTTCCAATCACAACTGAGCCCAAACTTTTCATTGCTAAACAAGAGCGGTTTTAAGTGTGTTTTGTCCCCATTTTACAATCTTTCTTGCCGCAGAGTTGTTAAGCAGATCACTGCCGTGGTTAAGTTAGTAACATGGTTGTTGAGCGAATATAGTTTCCTCATGGACTTTGTCATCAGAAGGTTGCAAAAGGGGATCATGATAGTTGCCAAGTATCCAAATTCTGACTCCAAAGCACCAGAAGCCCAAAAAGAAAAATGGATGGAAATTAATCAAGGAGAGAAGCAACCTAGAACTAAGGAGAGATTTTCTGACAGGGAGAACAATTAAAACCAGTGAAATGGCTTGCCTTCAGAAGTTTTGGATGTTCCATCAGTGGAGGCTTTTAAGATGAGACTGGATAGCCCCTTACCCGGAATGGTGTAGGGCCATAATTGTGAACCTGGCACACATGCCACAGGTGGCACATAGAACCCTCTCTACAGGCACATGAGCCATCATCCCAAGTCAGCTCTACTGCGCATGTGCATGTGCTTCCCAGCGGCCAGCTGATTTTTGGGTCTCTGCCACACACATGTGGGGGGGGGCGAAGTGCATGTGGGAGATGTGTGCACATGCTTGGGGGGAGGGGGCAGCGCTCCCCCCACGCCCTGTTTTCGGTCCCAGCAGGCTTCAGGGAGGCCTGCTAGGCCCAAAACAGGGCTGGGGGGTCACAGGGGGGGCATGGGGTCTCACAGGGGGTCACACATGCATGCACAGGGGGCGGGGCACATGGGGGGTGTGAGCACGCATTGCATTAGGGGCGTGGGCTCTTGCCTGCGTGTACACGCTTTCGCCACGCAATGACGAAAAGGTTAGGCCTCACTGGTATAGGGTCCCCTGGTCGAGCATAGGGTTGGACTAGATGATCTCTAAGGTACCTTCCAACCCTGTTATTCTATGTCTAAAAGCACCTTTCCCTCCCTCACTTTTGTATAAAAGGCTGAGGTTTTTCAATCCTCACTATTGCACAATAAATAATTGATTTATTATGTCTATCTAATATTTCTGGGTTAAGGTGATTAATCCCTCTTGTTGGAACTTCTTGAATGGAACCAGTTCTTGTGTCACTGAATTAAACAACAGAGTTAATTCAGGTCTCCAGAAACTTCACAGTAATTGTGTGAGATGGCTTGGATGTTGATGTCTATCAGTTCTTACTTTAATCATTACCAGAAACTTATCTTTCTAGTAATTCTCTCTCTTCTTAAGACCCAAACATACAGTACCATTCACTCATATCAAACAAATCATTCTTTCTCATTAGTAAAGAAAGGATTGTGTATCTGTAAATATGAGACTGAGAAATCTTTGGCAGAATTAGGAAGGTTACACAATTCTGCTCGCTGATTGCATTTTTAAAAGAAACTCGATGGGGGGGGGGAGAGAAGCAAGGGAAATACAATATAGAATACAGTGATCTGATCCAGTTAAGATGCTTTCATTTTCTTTTCTTGTCAAACTTTCTCATTTAGTACTGCGCCAAGTTTGAGAAAATTAATTCAGGCCACACATCCATCCATATTTAACCCTGAGAATTGGGGTATAGGGATAGAATCAAGATCACGTGTTAATACCACTTTATAATGCCTTGGTAATGCCACACTTGGAATACTCCATCCAGTTTTGGTTGCCATGATGTAAAAAAGATGTTGAGTCTCTAAGAAGAATGCAGAGAAGAGCAACAAAGATGATTGGGGGACTGGAGGCTAAAACATATGAAGAACGGTTGTAGGAACTGGGTATGTCTAGTTTAATGAAAGAAAGACTGTGGAAGACAGGATAGCAGTGTTCCAATATCCCAGGGGCTGCCCCAAAGAAGAGGGAGTCAAGCTATTCTCCAAGGCACCTGAGGGCAGAACAAGAAGCAATGGGTAGAAAATAATCAAGGAGAGAAGCAACTTAGAACTAAGGAGACATTTCCTGACAGAACAGTTAATCAGTGGAACAGAAGTTGCCTTGGGAAGTTGTGGGAGCTTCAACATTTGAGACTTTCAAGACGAGAGTGGACTGCCATTTGTCAGGGATGGTGTAGGGTCTTCTGCTGGGGATGAGTTTGGACTAGATGGCCTACAAGACCTTCCAACTCTGTCAATCTATCTATCTATCTATCTATCTATCTATCTATCTATCTATCTATCATCTATCTATCTATCTATCTAAGGTGGAATAAAACCTCTTTTAAAAGACAGAATAAAAATCTTTCAAAAATTGTAATGCATGCCCTGTTTATATTCCAGGGGTTTCCACATATTTAGATATTGTACAGACTGCTTAGCCACCATCCTGTATTTCATACTTCCATCAACTTTGAAGTTAAATTGGCCTGAATATAACTAACATTGGTGCTAAAAAAGAAACTTAACTTGACTCTTACTTACATATGTGAACTATGACAGTAGACTTACAGAAGCCAATATCTTTCGGCCTTCAGCCTCTACGACATGGGAACACTGGCTATTCTTTTTTGAATTTTTTATAGATGCTACTAAGATGATGATGCTTACAAAAAGCAGATGAATATTTGATAAGTGCTGAGTAAGAGCCTCCTAGGCAGTATGTAATTGCTTGATTTATCTAAAAGTCCTTAAAAGATTGTTAATTTCAGCTCTAAGGGCACATGTATCTTATTTCTGTTATCAGTTATCTACTGTTAGCCCTTGGGTCATTAAAAAAATGTAATCCTTGACTTATGACGACAATTAAGCCCAAAATTATTGTTAAGCAAGACAGTTGTTAAGTGAGTTTTGCTCCCTTTTACAACTTTTCTTACCCAAGTTGTTAAGTGAATCACACAGTGGTTAAGTTAGTAACACGCTTGTTCAGTGAATCTGGCTTCCCCATTGATTTTGGTCACAAAAGGTGATCACATGACCCCGGGACACTGAAACCATCACAAATAGAAAGAAAGAGTGCAGAGAAGAGCAACAAAGATGATTAGGGGACTGGAGGCTGAAACATATGAAGAACGGTTGCAGGAACTGGGTATGTTTAGCTTAAGAGAAAGAAGGACTAGGGGAGACATGATAGCAGTGTTCCAATATCTCAGGGATTGCCACAAAGAAGTGGAAGTCAAACTATTCTCCAAGGCACCTGAGGGTAAAACAAGAAGCAATGGGTGGAAACTAATCAAGGAGAGAAGCAACTTAGAACTGAGGAGAAATTTCCTGACAGTTAGAACCATTAATCAGTGGAACAATTTGCCTCCAGAGGTTGTGAATGCTCCAACATTGGAAGTTTTTAAGATGTTGGATAGCCATTTGTCTGAAACGGTGTAGGGTTTCCTGCCTAGGCAGAGGTTTGGACTAGAAGACCTCCAAGGTCCCTTCCAACTCTGCTATTGTATTGTATTGTATTGTATTGTATTGTATTGTATTGTATTGTATTGTATTGTATTGTAAATACAGGTAGTCCTTGACTTACAACAGTTCATTTAATGTCCTTCCAAGTTGCAACACCATTGAAACAAGAAACTTAAGACTGTTTTTCCAAACTTACGACGATTGGAGCATCCCCACGGTAAAATCCGGATGCTTGATCGCTGACTCATATTTATGACGGTTACATTGCCCCAGGATCATGTGATCCCCTTTTGGGGTCCTTCTGAAAAGCAAAGCTAATGGGAAACATTTGCTTAACAACCAGGCTACTAATGTAACCACTGCAGCCATTCACTCAACAACTGTGACAAGAAAGGTTGTAAAAGGGGGCAAAATTCATGGAAACGTTTTGCTTAGCATCAGAAATTTTGGGCTCCGTTTTCGTCGTATGTTGAGGACTATGTGTGTGTGCACCCGAATTTTGATCATAAGACCATGAGGATGCTTCCATGGTCGTAAGCGTGAAAAACAGTCGTAAGTCACTTTTTTGAGTGCCATTGTGTTATGACCCGGGGGAGGGAGGCGCGTAAGCAGCACCAGCGAGGCGAAGGATGGAATCCCCTTTTATTGAATCAACCTTACCCCAAATCCCCACAGCTCACTGTCAGCTCAAGATCAAGGCCTTAACACAGGGGTCGGCAACATTAAACACTCAAAAAGCCACAAAGGTCATAACCGGAAGCCCCCCCCCCCCCCCCCAATTCAATGCTTGAGCCAACCGGAAGTCCGGTTCCTCCACCATAGAGCCTCCTCCTAGCGTGGCGTCCTTTTTCCTCTACCTGTCCTAACCGAAATCCCTATCAGTGGTGGAGCCGACGGGTGACAGAGAGCAGAGGGATAAAAGAGCCACATGAAAGAATTCCACAGCCATGGGTTGCCAACCCCTGCTCTAAGTCAGAGAGAGAGAGAAAGCAGCATAGTTCTGAGAACCAAATAGTTCAGGACCTTTGGTCGCACGAGTCATCGTCACACAGAGAGTTCGCCGGGGCCACAACCGGAGCCGAGCAGGGTTCACTGCAACCCACACACGGTGAGGTGAGGTGAAGCAAAAAAAGGCCAAGCAAGGCAAAGCAAAACAAGACAGCGAGTCAGTGGTCACAGTAAGACAGGGGTGTCCAAAGTTGGCAACTTTAAGACTTGTGGACTTCAACTCCCAGAATTCCCCAGCCAGCTCTGCTGGCTGGGGAATTCTGGGAGTTGAAGTCCACAAGTCTTAAAGTTGCCAAGTTTCGACACCCCTGCAGTAAGTCTTCTTCAAGTGTGGCAACCGTTGCTGACAAGTACCACACTTGTTTCCGACAAAAAACCCCTCTCCCCTGGCATCTCCTTAACTCCTATTCTCCAGGGGAGCCTTGTCAAGTGGGGCGGGTTGTCCTGCACTGACTCCAACAATCCATTCTCCATGCTCGGGGATGGGGCGGAGGAAGCAGTTGCTCGTCTCCAGAGATGCGATGCTCCTCTCCTCCACTGCCTGCACTTTCCATCTCCTCCCCTGTAGTCAGTCATTCTGTTCTTCCTCTCTTCCTCTCTGGTGACCTTTTGAGGTCCGAGGGACACGGGACTGCCTCTTCCTGCTGCTCCCGTCATTACTCCTGGGTCATAGAGGCTGAGCCCTCTTCCTCCATCAACTCCAGCTTCTCCTCCTCCTCCTCCTCCTCCTCCTCCTCCTCCTCCTCCTCCTCCTCCTCCTCCTCCTCCTCCTCCTCCTCTTTGGAACTGGAGTCCGAGGGGCCATGACACATTGTAACTTTGGACACTTACAATTGATTGTAAATCAACGACTACCTGCATTCATATTCTACAAACAGCAGCATTCATGGTTGAAAGGAGGCGACATGATACTGTAATATTTTTATAATTAAATTAAGGCAACGTAGAGGTGACTTTATTCACACACTGAGCAGTTATTTGTTTTTCTTTCTTTTTTGAAATAAATGGCAAGATGCGAGCTGGCTGCAGGTTAATCGTTAGCTAATACGGTTTGCATAAGGAAATTCATGCTGCATTCATATGCAAATGATACTCACAATTACAGAGGGGGGGGCGGGGAAAGGAAGGTCGAAGCTCCTTTGCTTAGATCCATTTTCAACCAACACCCCCAGGGCTGCAATGTCAGTTTCTTTTTCTTTGTTCCAACTCAATGGAATGTTAAAGAGAAATTATGTGCATCTGTCTGTACCATCAGCTGGATAACTCCCTAAAACCCAAAAGAATAGAACTAAATTTTACAGGAGGGGAAGAAAGAAATAGCAAAGGGAATGCCAATTTTTTTAAAAATGACCTAGAGCCAACTGAGGACAGATGCAATGGAGGTGTGGGGAATCCAGAAAATCTTCCCTACGGGAAAGGCATTTGGGCAGTGGCTCAAAGGCTACCAACTGCTTCTTCCTATTCCCACTTACTCCAGGTGCAACTTACCCTGTGTTTCCCATGTCAACGTACACACAAACACACACAGCTGTGGGGAGAGCCAACATATACACCCAGAGAGGCAATATTATGCATTCTTTTAATTACTTCCTTGGAAGAAAGTGCAGATTAGCAATAGCACTTAGACTTATAGACCACTTTACAGCCCTTCCTAAGCACTTTGAAGAATCAGCATCTTGCCCCCAACAATTTGGGTCCTCATTTTACCAACCTCGGAAGGATGGAAGTCTAAGTCAACCCTGAGCCGGTAAGAATCGAACTACAGAGAGTCGGCAGAATTAGTCTGCAATACTGCTTTCTAACCACTGCAGTGCCGTGACTCTTCCTCAATGGAAGACTGGTATCAATTCTGCAGTTCTAACTATCTGTTGAAGACTGTGTCTGTCTTGTTTGGTTGCAGTGCCAAACGAGCGCAGACAGAAACAGCATACACTGAGTGACACAAGCAAGCAGCTGGTGTTGTGAAGAGAAACATCTGCCCAGTCTATGGACTGTTCCCTCCCAATTCCAAATGGGAGAATCCACAGAAGGTCATGGAGGATAACAGGACTGAAATCATGTGGAATGTCCAGATAGCGATAGCACTTAAACATATATGGTAAAGGTTCCCCTTGCACATATCTGCTCATCGTTCCCGACTCTAGGGAGCAGTGCTCATCTCTGTTTCAAAGCCAAAGAGCCACGAAGATGTCTCCATGGCTATGTGGCCGGCATGACTACACGCCAAAGGAGCACGGAACTCTATTACCTTCCCACCAAAGTGGTCCCTATTTTACTATTTGCATTTTTACGTGCTTTTGAACTGCTAGGTTGGCAGAAGCTTGGACAAGTAACGGGAGCTCATTCTGTTACGCGGCACTAGGGATTTGAACTGCCGAACTTTCTGATCGACAAGCTCAGAATCTTAGCCACTGAGCCACGGCGTCCCTAGTTAAATGATAGTTAAACTTATACAACGGCCCATATTGCTTTACAGCACTCTCTGCAAGGCTTGGTCCAGATGGACAAAAGCAGATATTACAGACAGTCTTCGACTTACAAGAGTTCATTCAGTGACCATTCGAAGTTACCCCGGCACTGGAAAAAGTGACTTATGACCGTTGTTCACACTTACGACCATTGCAGGCTTTCCATGGTGACGTGATCAAAATTCAGATGCTTGACAACCAACTCATATTTATGACGCTTGCAGTGTCCCGGGGTCATGCGATTCCCCTTTTGTGACCTTCCGACAAGCAAAATGCGGAAGCCAGATTCCCTTGACAGCCATGTTGCTAGCCTAAGGACTTCAGTCATTCACTTAACAATGGGGACAAGTAAAGTCGTAAAATGGGGCAAAATTAACTGAGGCAAAGTTGTCCAAAGGCCTCTGGAAAATTAGCCAGGTTTAATAAGGCAAAGAGGAGCTGCTGTGCGGTAAGAAAGGCTGGCTTGTCTTTGAACAAGAAATTCCTTCCCAAGCAGAGGAGCAACAGGCTCTCCTCAAATCGAGCCTGATAATCTGGAGGCAACAGCCTGAAGTCAGCTGAAAAGACTAAGCCCAAATAGGAAGTTCCTGCGGTCAGACAGCCGATATGGTCAGGCTGGAAAACCTCTCTGCTGTTTCCTGTGGTCAGTCAAATTCTGAAAGCTCGCAGAGCCTTCAGTAACTCGGTGTCAAAGATTTCTTAGAATTCGGTGGGCATCAGGCAGGCAATTTGAAAATGGTTCAATGATTCAGACCAGGTTCATCTCACTTCCATAAGCATAAGATGATGATGATTGCCCTTGTTTATTCTTGGGTAGCTACCCTGGCTAAGATGTGCCAGCTACCCAAAGCTTCAGCAAAGGCATACGGTAATCTCTCTATTGACTTTAAATAGTACCAGGAGTATTTCATACTACTTGGTACCCAATGAACTGATGGAGGTACTTTTAATATATTTATTATTCCTGTAGGTATAAATGTATTCAAAGATTTTTGAAGGGCACAAAATGAAAATCATTAAGTGTTCTTTCTTATGATTCTTAATGAATGTATTTTTTTTAATGTACACTGAGAGCATAGGTACCAAAAACAAATTCCTTGTGTGTCCAATCATACTTGGCCAATAAAGAATTCTATTCTATTCTATTCTATTCCTTTCAATTCCATTCTATGACAATGAGACAACTAAAACTCACTTTGCTAGAATATTCTGAAAAACGTGCAGTCAACCAGCTAAAAGAGATGAATGTGACTGTCTTTGATTTTTATTTGGGAATACATTTGTTTGGTTGCTTTCTGCTTTTCATCTCTAATTCATCTCTCTTTCAAGTACAGTTTAAAGGGAAAAGGAAGGAGGGAGGGAAGGAGGGAGGGAAGGAGGGGGGAGGGAGGGAGGGAGGGAGGGAGGGAGGGAGGATTGATTTTTCCCAACAGTTTTTTTTTCCTTTTTCTACTTCCTCCGCTTTCGAACTGCTAGGTTGGCAGAGGCTGGGACAAGTAATGGGAGCTCACTCCATTATGCAGTGCTAGGGATTGGAACTGCCGAACTGCCGACCTTTCTGATCGACAAGCTCAGTATGCTAGCCACTGAGCCACCACGTCCCTTTATAGGTATGATTGGCTTTTGATTCCAGAAAGTTCCTGTTTCTTTTTGCATTTTATTGCCTGTGTAAGAAATCTGTGCTGAAGAGATAAACAATCAGGAGCCCAGATTGCCAACCATGTGGCATAAGACTCATTCTTCAAGCTATTTCAGTCTGTTAAATTGCATGGTGATATTTGGCATCTCACGAACGCAACATGAATGCCTGCAGATGAGAAACATACTGTATTCCTCAACAACTGATGTCATAGTATGCCTTTTCATATGGGAGGCATTTACCCAATCCCTGGTTGGTGGGTAAATGCCATGCTCGAATACATTTCATGAATGGAGCTAATATTAGCATCGTTTCTTCACCTTTGTTGATTTTCTCCTGACAGCCTAAGCTTCTGTGATTCACAATGAGGGCCCACTTATCCAGTCATTTTGAGGGGTATGTCCTTTCCTACTGATGATTACTCATGAATGAGTAGGAGGAAATGCCTTCCCGAGAAGAATGAGGGATCCTTGGCAAAGTAGGACTTTTTCCTCTCTAGGACTGAAATCATGATTCTGCAATGTTGAATAGGACAGCTCATCTAATGCATAGTGGGAAAGGCAAACAGGTTATTTTGGCTATGCTTTATATAGCAGTGTTAAGGTGACTGTTGTGGCCCACCAGCTGTAAGCGGAGCTGGCAGCAGAGTTGGAGAGTGAGGAGGTTGGGGAGGAACATAGGCCAATCCTGGAGGCTGGGGAAGGCTCAGACGAGGCTCTGCATCAGGCAGAGATGGGGCCAAGACTGTCTGGCAGTTCTCAGCTGCCTTTGGAGCTAGACAGCAGTGAAGCAGAGAAGCAACTGGAGCCTGTTCCCAGTGTCTGCATGCACAGAGCTGCCAGAAGAAAAGAACAGCTAAGAAATCAGGGTCAACTTGGGAGTAAAGCCACAGGTGGATGGTGAATGGCCCCTCCCATAGGAAATAAAAGAGGAGTGAAAGGGGAGTGGCCTTTTGCAGGAAACAATTCATTCGTTCATTCATTCATTTCAGGAGTGTGAAGATCTGTCCGTGAATCTCAGAGACTCTGTGCCAAGTCTTTCCTTGCAGAGCACCTCATTTGGAAAATATTTACATGGCAGCTTTCCAAGCTAGATAAGGTCTGTGGTCGTAAATTCACCTTTGAAAGACTGTTTACCAGGCCTTTGCTGAATGTTAATGAGAGGAATTCACATTCATTTAATAAAAGGAGTTTTGTTGGGACTAGGAATCTGCTTCATGCTCTTTGGGGAAGCCTAAGTCAGAACATTGATGCTTCCTCCAAAGGATGTGTGTATGTTTATATATACAAATATGTGTGCTTTATTCCCAGAAAGCCATGTCCAGTGGTCCTCCCCTTTGCATTTCCCTGACTTGTCTCCTTCGGGTATATCAAATTAAAAATTTAAAATGAGATTGAGCAGAGTTCATAATACATTGTGTGCTTTGCTGACTTTGCAGATTCCTGTAGCTCTATATTCCCCTCCCCCCCCAACCCCTAATTTCTAAAATGCTACAGACTCTGTTATGCATCTTGGTTCGGAGAACGTATCACAGGTTTCATCTGCTTCCTTATCTTTGCCTAATTTGCCAGGAATTACTTTTTATTAGAATAATTCATATTAGAATTAGATTAGGGGGCTGCAGCTAAAACGTACCAAGAACGGCTAGAGGAATGAGTACGTCTAGCCTTACGAATAGAACAGGGGTGTCCAAACTTGGGAACTTTAAGACTTGTGGACTTCAACTCCCAGAATTCCCCAGCCAGCTATGGAATAGAATAACTAAGGATGACATGATAGCTGTCAGGCCTGCAGTCATATTCCTTTTAGGATCTTTGGCCTGCCACACTATCTCTCTTTCTTTACTATGCTGTTTCATTAGTGGGATAATTGGGAGGGGAATAGTAAGGAGTAGAATTGTAGAATGTGTTGTTGTCAAAATAGAACATTCCTTTCTACAAGCCCAAGGTCATCCTTTGTCTCTGCACCTCTACACCTGACCAAAACTAGATGGGTGGAAATGCCAGAGTGGAAGAGGAAGATTGGACCATGTGATGAACTTGTGAATGTGGGGGGGGCAAGGTCTTGAACTTTCAACTTCGTGGAAAACCCAGGAAGCTTTCAGTTTCAGGTTTTCCACAGATGTACCAACATGTCTCCCTTATTAAATTGGAACTTTGATGAAAGCTATGCCTTGAACTCTGATATAATTCTGGATGAACGCTGACATTAGCACTGTTCCAATATTTCAAGGGCTGCCACAAAGAAGCGGTGGCTTATGCTAAGCTTGTTGATCAGAAAGGTTGGCAGTTTGGCAGTTCGAATCCCTAGTGCTGTGTAACGGGATGAGCTCCTGTTACTTTTCCCAACCTCTGCCGACCTAGCAAGTAGAAAAATAGGGACCACTTTGGTGGGAAGGTAACAGTGTTCTGTGCACCTTCGGCATTTAGTCATATATATATTATATATATTATTCACACTTATAGACCGCCCCCTCTCCCGGAGAGGACTCGGGGCGGTGTACAGTCACTAAAATACGTTGTAAAATATATACATAAACAATTAAATTAATACTGGTGAAGGAGGTTGTGAGACTGTAATAGAATAATAAATATAATACGTTAAAAGCCTATAAAACCCCAAACCCAATTAAAATAAATAAATCCCGGGAGGTAAAACTAAGAAAGTGCCAGGCCAGCTGATTGAAATAGGTGAGTCTTTAACTTTTGCCGGAAGGAACGGAGGTCGGTGGTAGTTCGGATGTCTGGGGGGAGGTCATTCCAGAGGGTTGGGCCCATCACAGAGAAGGATCTGCTCCTAGGTGTCGCCCGCTGGCATTGCCTAGCAGACGGCACCAGGAGGAGCCCCTCCCACATGCCAACCACATGACCATGGAGACATCTTCGGACAGCGCTGGCTCTTCGGCTTTGAAATAGGGATGAGCACCACCCCCTAGAGTCGGGAATAACTAGCACATATGTGTGAGAGAACCTTTACCTTTACACAAAGAAGAGGAAGACAAGACAAGAAACGATGAATGGAAACTAATTAAGGAGTGAAGCAACCTAGAACTAAGGAGAAATTTCCTAATGGTGGGAGCAATCAAGCAATGGAATAGCTTGCCTTCAGAAGTTGTGGGAGCTCCATCACTGGAGGCTTTCAAAAAGAGACTGGACTGCCATCTGTCAGAAATGGCATAGGGTCTCCTGCTTGAGCACGAAATTGGACTAGAAGACCGCCAAGGTCCCTTCCAACTCTATTATTCTATGTTCTACTCTCTGCCTTTTCAAAGGCCTGTCTAGGTATCAAGAAGGAGCAATGGGTGAATATGGTTTCAATTTAAAGGCAGGCAGGCCAGCATTATTGCTTAGGATTTTAAACAAAATCTTTTCTCATTGGGATTCTGTTGGGTTTGGATTGTCCACGAACTGGACAATTCTGAATTTGAGCAATATTGTCTACATGCCGTTTGATGATCTTATATTGATCCATAGTAGGAGTATGGACATTTGGCAATCAGCGGGTCCTACTGGGTTTCAACCTAACTCAAAGGAAATTCCAAAGATACTGCTACCTCCAAACAAAAGCAGTAGACCAAAGAGGAGGGGGTCAGCCTATTTTCCAAAGCACCAGATGGCAAGGCTAGAAACAATGGATGGAAACTAATCAATAAGAGAAGCAACCTAGGACTAAAGAGAGATTTCCTAACAGTGGGAACAGTTAACCAGGGGAATGGTTTGCTTTCAGAAATTGTGAGTGCTCCATCGCTGGAGGTTTTAAGAAGAGACTGAGCCCCTTGTCACTTGTCTCAAATTGTATAGGGCTTTGATGGTGGACCTATGGCATGCATGAGAGGATGCTGACTCCTCTCTGTGGGCACACGAGCTGTTGCCCAACATGCACGCCTCCCGCCAGCCAGCCAATTTTTCAGGTTTGCCCTGCAGCCGGGAGACATGCGCACATAGCTTTCTCCTCACTTTCTGGAGCTCGGGCCTTCTCAGATCTCCAGAGATTTCCCCCCCAGAGCTGTTTTGAGTTGCAAGGCTTTTTCACCCTCTCAGCACTGTTTTGAGATGGGAGGCTTTCCCTCCTCCCCAGTGCTGTTTTGGGATGGGAGGCCAAAAGGGGTGGTTGCACACACATGCGCGGGGCGAGTGTGTGGGGGTCACATGCATGGGAAGTGAGGGGAGCATAGGGGGTCACATGAAGAGGACCTGAGGAGGGCTCATGGGAGGACCATTGCATTATGGGTATGGGCACATGTGCACGCATGACAGCACACATGTGCATATTTTCATTTTAGTATAAGGTCTCCTTCCTTGAGCAGGGTGTAGGACTCAAAGACCTCCAAGGTCCCTTCTGACTCTATTATTCTATTTTGCAAAAGTAAATGAGTTATATTCTCTACTGAACATCAATAATACAATAGTAGAGTTGGAAGGGACCTTGGAGGTCTTCTAGTCCAACCCCCTGCCTAGGCAGGAAATCCTACACCACTTCAGACAAATGGCGATCCAACATCTTCTTAAAGACTTCCAGTGTTGGGGGATTCACAACTTCTGAAGGCAAGCTGTTCCGCTGATTAATTGTTCTAACTGTCAGGAAGTTTCTCCTCAGTTCTAAGTTGCTTCTCTCCTTGATTAGTTTCAACCCATTGCTTCTTGTTCTACCCTCGGGTGCTTTGGAGAATAGATCGAATCCAACTTCTTTGTGGCAACCCCTGAGATATTGGAAGACTGCTATCATGTCTCCCCTAGTCCTTCTTTTCATTAAACTAGACATCCCCAGTTCCTGCAACCGTTCTTCATATGTTTTAGCCTCCAGTCCCCTAATCCTTTTTGCTGCTCTTCTCTGCACTCTTTCTAGAGGCTCCGCATCTTTTCTACATCGTGGTGACCAAAACTGAATGCAGTATTCCAAGTATTCAAGAAAGAACGAAAACCCACAATCATATATGTAGTATTTTAAAAGAATTAGAACTGATATCTGATGATAGCCAAAAAAATAACACATATATTTCACGTTCAGTTGATATTCTGGCAAAAATAAACTATAGGTCTAGCTGTCAGGGATACATAGTTAAAAAAACTTAAGTTAGCCCATTTGCTTGTTTCTTTTTTTAAATGCTGCCCTATGATGCACTGTTTTGTCCAGTTAAAGATTAAAAGAACAAGAATTGTAATGATATCTAGACCAAAGAGATACTGTAAGCAGAAGCATGTTAAGCATATGGTAGTTTTATTTAAACTCTTATAATAATTGACCCCAAAACCTTGAACAAATAACACGCTAATTTTAATTAAAGTCAGTGCTTTCTTTGTGAAATATTGGGTTCATTCCTTAAATGGTATTTTTTTTCAGCAGAAAAGTCAAAAATAAAACATTATTTGCTTATTTAAATTATTCACTCTGCTTTTTTATAATTAGAATTCATTTTTCAATAAAAATATCTTTGCTGTGCAATTAAAAATTCAGTTACATAAACTTGAAAATTAAAAGCAGCCTACAGCTTGGGAACATATGGCCATAATTATAGCCCTGGTCAGTTTTTTTCAATGTCAGACTTTCTATGACAAATAAAACACTGTATATGTTCCGCTTTTCTCAAGGAAGTCTTGTAAGATACACTTATAACTACATTATATAATGCGCCTACATATAATGCAAACAGAAACATACGTAGCAGCAAGGCAGATTTTATTCCATTGTTCAGCTTTTATATAGCCAAGATATTGCTGAATACTGTAGAAAGGGGATTCAAAAATTAAGTAGGAAATAATTACCTATAGGGCAAAGAGAGAAATATGTAAAATCTATGTATCCAATAAACATGAGGTTTTTTTATTGTACATATATTCTTCATTTAGAACAGTGGTTCTCAACATGTGGGTCGGGACCCCTTTGGGGGTCGAATGACCCTTTCACAGGGGTCGCCTAAGACCATTGGAAAGCACATATTTCCGAAAAAATAAGGAAAACATAAAATATTTTATGGTTGGGGGTCACCACAACATGAGGAACTGTATTAAAGGGTCGCGGCATTAGGAAGGTTGAGATCCACTGATTTAGAATGTCAAACGAGCACTCAGTAGTTCATCGAGGCATTATTAATGTGAGAGAGCCAATTTGGTCCAGTGGTTAAGTCACCTGGCTAGAAAGCAAAAGACTGTGAGTTCAAGTCCCACCTTAGACATGAAAGCCATGTGGATGGGTGGATGTCCTTGGACCAGTCACTCTCCTTCAGCCCAACTCACCTCATAGCAGGGGTGAAATGCTACCGGTTTGGACCGGTTTGCCTAAACCAGTAGTAAAAAAATGCTACGCTATTTCCGACATTCAGCTGGGCAACAATCAGCTGTGACACACGACTTATATTGGCTAGAATCGTTGGATTTCCTGCTTTCTAGCTAATCTAAATCGTGTGGCAGAGCTGATTCCTTTGGTGTTCCCCCTTCGGTGTTCTACTTACCTTTGCAGACTCGGAAGGCTTCAAAATGTTCCTTTTTTTAGTGTTGTGTGGGGACACCTTAGGCACTCACTCGGTAGCAGACTCACCGAATCGGTAGCAGACTTCAGAGGATTTCACTGCTGCCTTACAGGGTTATTGTTGTCGGGAAATAGGAGGAGGATGGTGTGCTGGATATGTTGGAGTTATTTTTGAAAATAATAAAGGTGGGATATAATTGAATACATAAATATGAACTATCAAAATGACAATTGTGGAGCAGGTCGTCTTTACAGTGATCAAGAAAGATAAGACTTTTCCCAAGGGGCTTCCTTCCCTTTTTAATATATGGCATTGCACAGTGGCAGCTATATCATCTTTTGATATTTTTTTAACTAATGATAAAGATACCGTTGGTGTGGAGTATTATGCTCCACCTGGATGGGGAAGCTGCCACCACCGGGCTCCAGCAGGTTGATTGGAGCTTCCTCTGCCATGGAGGAAGCCCCTCCCATGCCTTCCCCCCTCCCCCGCTTCTGGATGCTTTGCCTTTGTCTGCGCATGGCTCGGAGGGGAGCCTGGGTAGGGAGAAGAGAGCATGGAATTGGGACACACACACCCCAATCCTGATTAAGCAGTAGCTTGCAAACCAGCTGTCAGGGGAGTAATCCGTGCAATTCTCCTACCAGGAGAAGGGAACAATTAAGGAAGAAGGCCCGACTCGGGAGCAAAGGCACAGGTGGACTGTGAATGCCCCCTCCCATAGGGAATAAAGAGGAGTGAAAGAGGAATGGAGTTTGCAGGAGACAATTAGTTCACTCAATTAGTGTGAAGATTTGTTTGTGACTCTCAGAGACTCCCTGCCAAGTATTTTCTTGTACAGTGTTGCGTTTGGAAGATCTCCAAGCCTGATAAGGTCTGTGGTTGCAAATTCACCTTTGAAAGACTGTTTGTAGGGACTTTGCTGGATGTGAATGAGAGGAATTCACATGAGCTTAATCAAAAGGGGTTTTGTCAGGACAAGGAGTCTGCTTCATGATTTTGTGAAGCCTAGGTAAGAACATGGTTGCTGTCCCCATCTGCAAAGAAGTATGAAACAAAGAAGCTGGAGTATCTTATAACAGGAAGTAAACATTCCACCAACCCCTCCCCCACTAATAATCCAAGATGTGACTATAAATTAGGATGGAATCATGATTTCATTTGATATCATAGCTCTTTTCATGTCCATTGATCCATATTAGCCAAAGAATCTATGACCATTTTGCTTCACAACACACTTGGCTCAACCAAATACAGGAAACTAATCAAGGAGAGAAGCAACCTAGAACTAAGGAGAAACTTCCTAACAGTGAGAACAATTAACCAGTGGAACATCTTGCCTTCAGAAGTTGTGGTTGCTCCATCACCGGAATGGTATAGGTATATGATTTCATTTGAGGTTCTTTTTCCTCATCTAGGCTTCCACAGTCTTCAGACCCCAGAACAGGATTTTCCCCAGCCTCACAATCCCAGTGGAGAGATGAGCGTTTAACTAATTAGCAACAGAAGATTGATATCTCACCCAAATTGATTGACGATCTCTTTCAGCAGTTGAATATTACTATTAAATTGCATGGGGAAAAGAAGTGGCTCTAATTGGCCCTTTGTGCAGCTACGGCCACGACTCTTTTTGAGGATATCAAATCATTGTGTCCAATCACTCTGCAAAACACTTTTTTTACTTTCAGTCCTTTCCCATCGTATCCACAATCACAAATTTCTTGCTCCTGAAAAATATAATAGAATAGGATAACAGAGTTGGAAGGGACCTCCAATGCCCCTTCTGTTATTCTATTCAAGAATAGAATAACGGAGGTGGCTGCTTTCTGCCTCCAAGAGCATGTTTCTCTATTTCTCCTTTAGGGAAATATAATATTCTGCCTTTTTAATAATATTTCATTCTTCTAGGAGAGGGTGGCTTCCCACAGTAACAAGTTTGTATTCCACCAGTAAACATGCTACTTGGCATACTTCATACGAAGGACGGAAAAGAATGACACGCACACATGCAAACACACAAAGAATGACAAGCTCGTTTTTTCCTACAGTTTGCTGTTCCATCCTCTGTTCTCCAGTCACTTTATTAGCAAGGATTTCTTCTCCAGTAGACAAACTTTCATTCAGAATATCTCCACAGCTGCAAGTCCTTGTCCAACGGTTTGTTCAAAGGTGATATTCAGCTGGTTCGGACCGGTTCAGGCGAAGCGATAGTGGCGACCTGCAGGTGGCTCAATCCACCCGCCCTGGCTCTATGCCATCCTATTTATCCACGTTTTCTAAGCCGCACGCATGCATGCAAGCCACGCACGCGAGCAAAGCGAATGTGCGGAAGGGACGCACGGTCCTGAAGCGAGCGAGCGCATGAGCAGCAAACCAATGGTAAACTTACATGAAACCCACCTCTGTTGATTTTTTTTTTCATTGCAGTGCATGAATTTATTAAACACTTAAACGATTAGAAAAATACAAAAGATTAGGTGCCCTGTTCATTTCATCTACAGCATTGATGGCAAACCTGTGGCAGGCGGAGCCATATTTGGTGGCATGCCAGCCATCAGCTCCGCTGCACATGGGCGCAGCAGCTAGCTGATTTTTCACCCTTCTGACGCCATTTTCATCCTCCCCAGGCCTCAGGAAAGCCTCTGGAGGCTGGGGAAGGTGAAAAATGGCTCCAACGGCCCAACCGGAAGTTCAGGAACAAACTTCTGATAGGCCCGTTGGGGCTATTTTTCACCCTCCCCAGCCTCCGGAGGATTTCCTAAAGCCCGGGGAGGATGAAAAGTGGTGCCAGTGGCCCAACCAGAAGTTTGGAAATGATCCATTTATGGCTTCCAGAGGGCCTCCATGGGGCTGGGGAAGGCCATTTTTGCCCTCCCCAGGCTTCAGGAAAGTCTTCGGAGCCTGGAGAGGGGCTGCACAGCGGGATTGCACATGCATGCGCAGGTGGGCGGAGAATTTGACTGGGCACTCACGCGCGATAGCACACTTGTATGCAGTTTTGGCATGCCATAAGAAAAAGGTTCACCATCACTGATTTATAGAGCAAAGAATAAAAAAATAACAACTGCAAACTTCCTCCTCACCTCTAAAGATCTGCTAACAGCCCAATAACATTCCCCTCGTGCCTACCTCTAAAGACAGTGACCCAACTCAATTTGGCTATGTTTGAATGGCACTAAAATGCATTCCTTAAATAGATTCTGCATTTTGATAAATAATGATGCACAGCTCATCATTATTTGGGGGAGGGAAATCAGAACCATGAAGACAAGCAGTACACAATATTCAAAGTAGAAATGATGCTTTTCATTTATGAAGTCAGGCTCCTCGTAAACTCTCTCAGCTGGGTGATGAAGCTCCGTTTGCGAAAGTTGGATTGTTCTTGGGGAATAATCAGAGAGTTTGGAGGACTTCATACACAATCGCAATTCTAATTTAACGAAAGCTTAATCATTTTAATCCACACATCCAAACACTCAGAATTTGAAGCCGACGTTGCAAAATGCTTTTGGTGAGATGTTGGCTTGCTGAATAATACAATCATTTCCTTCAAGCACAAAGTGCACCCCTTCAGAACAAACAAGCTCGCTCTTTTTTCTAAACAACCCTTTGGGAAAAGAAATCCATTAAACATTAGAACGTGTCTGCATGCCCAGTTTATAATCCCATTGGATCCAGGGGTGGGCTTCAAAAATTTTAGCAAGGAGTTACTAGGTGGGCGTGGCCATGGTGGGTGTGGCCTAGTCAGCCTCCTGCACCACAGTGTGTGTGTGGGGGGGTGTTTTTGCCCTCACCAGGCTCCAGAGGCTTTCCTCGAGCCTCCAGGAAGGCGAAAACGGCTTCCCCAGGCTCTGGAGGCCAAAAACGTGCCCATTTCTGGCCTTACTGAACTTCTTGTAGGCTTGGTGTTTGCCCACTCTGAGCCTCTGCGCAAGCCCTGCACTTACCTGCATCCAAAACGGGCCCCATAGGGACTCCTGGGAGGGGAGGGGTGGGGCAGGTGGGCAGGGTCAGCCAGGAGTGGGATTTGGGGGTTCTCCGAACTGCACAGAATCTTAGCTAGAGGTTCTCCCAAACCCCTGAGAACCCCCAGCAGCCCACCCCTCCATGGGATCAGATCAGGAGCCATTTAGGTGAAAATTCCTTAAAGTGGTTATTGCTCTCTAACAAGAACAGGGCAGAGGTGGGTAGTAACTCAGCCGGCCATGCCCCTGAACTATCCACGGCGCCATAGGCAACGCCATCTTATTTTTTGCTTCTGCGCATGCACAGAAGCAATTTTTTACTACTGTGTATGCGCGTGTAGTGGGCATCAAGCGCACGCATGAAGCACATCCCTGAGCAAAATGGCAGTAACAGAAGCTGAAACCCACCCCTGGAACCGGGGAGGGGGGGAGGGAGGGAAATGGAATTGTGTTACAAAATAAAGAAGTGAATATGTAAGGATCACCCTCCCAGTATGATTGTATTGTTCTGGGGGAGATGCAGAAGGGATACTGCCTTTTTAGAAAAACATTTTCAACACTTGTCTATTTTGGGGGCTTTTTGTCACTTTTAGTGGTCAGGTTTCCCTCCCTTCCACCCACCTACCCACTCATCCCACCCACCAGGCAGGGTTTACAGCCCAGAGATCTTCTTATCCGAGCAGTTAAACCTGTATCAGCTCTAATGCCTATGAGCTCATCTTGTATAAGCACTTTTTTTTCCCGTTAAAACCTCACAATCTTGAAATGGGGCTGGGTGGGTTGAAATATTACTGCTTTTAAACAGGCTGGCTCGGAACAACGTGCTATGTGACGCATGCCACAGGAAATAAAGTGGTATGAGGCACCTAGAAAATATTTCTCAAACAAGTCATTGAAGACATCAGGCCCATGGCTCAGCTTTTCGGAAGTCACTTATTAAGAGTCAACACCAGCCATGCCAAGCTAAGCTCTTGCTGTTTGGTGATTTTCCAACGGAATATTCAGGGCCCCGTCTCAGCCATGTTTTCAGGGAAATACATGCTTGGAATGTTAGCAAGCTATTTGCTAGAGAGAGGGAGGGGGGAAAACTGCCCACACAGGCAAAGCGTTGATCACATCAATGTGTTTGAGTGGGTATAGAGTGGAAATGATTGAAGGTACTTCCAGATCTTGGTTGCTGGGGGGACAAAGCCAACTCTGTTCTCCGATCCGATGCTCGTATTTTTCAGGGGAGGATGTGGTGCAGAAAAAGGGGGACGCAGTCAGCCTCTGCCGACGGTTCCAAACAGGCCTAGTGGATGAGTGGGAAATGAAACACAGATGGGTCAGGTGGACACACACACAAAATGGGAGGAAGCCAGTTGAGCCAAAGATTAAAACAAATGTAATACTTACAGGGTGTGGGAGAGGAACACTCAGACCTGAAAAAGGGCTGGAGTCAAGAGAAAGAGTGAAGAATGGACAAAACGTCTCCCTTGTGAATGAAGGCAAATGTATGATATTTTTCGGAGTATAAGTATTTATATTTCGGACTATTTTTCAGGCCTTTTTCCCCCAAAAAAGAGGGTGAAAATCTGGGTGCATCTTATACACTGAATACAGCATTTTTGGCCTCTCGAAACCCAACCCCATTCATCCCATTTTTCATAAAAATGGACACACAGAGGATTTGGGAGACCTACAAGGTGATCCTGAAGGCTGGGGAGGGCAAAATCGAGCAATAAATGGGCCCATTTTTTCACAAAAACTGGCCTGTTTTTGCCCTCCCAAACCCCCAGAAGCACACTACAGGCCTCCCACACCCTCTGCATGCTCCATTTTTGCAAAAAATGGGCCCTTTTTTGCATCGCAAACCACTCACATGTCGCATTTTGCCCTCCCCTGCCTCTAGGAGCACTTTGCAGGCCTCTCAAACTCTCTGTATGCCCCTTTTTCACAAAAAACGGAGTGTGCAGAGGGTTTGGGAGGTCTGCAGAGTGCTCCTGGGGGGCGGAGAGGGCAAAAACTTTTTTTTTAATTTACCTCTTCAAAATCTTGGTGCGTTGTTATCATTATCCCTCCTTTATTTGACTGTATCCTGTATCATAACAGTTTTCCCCCTAATAGACAAAGTGTAACTATCTATATTCAATTATTACTTATCATAATAATACATATGTATACATTATTATCATTATCAATTATTTATTTGACTATATCTATTGTCACTAAATTTCACTAAGTTTAACTTGTTTTAAATTATACACTTCCATCTATCAACCTGTATCTTTCCAGTAGCAAAACAGTCTCATGTCTTCTGCCATTTGTGATATCAGTCCTCTAATCATCTTCTTAATCAAATTTGTATGGACTCCTCTTTGCAACTCATTGCTTATTAAGTCTCTCTTGTAATTTTGATGCCCTTCTTCTGTTTCCTTAATCAGCTTATCTTTAATTGTCAGTAGTGTTATCAATGATATTGCTAATAAAATTTCTCTCTTTAAATCCATAAATTCTTTTATTTTTTCTTCTGCTGTATCTTGCCATTTGAGGTAGATTTCCCCTCCATTTAATTCCTCTTTCAGTGTTCCACTCTTTCCATTTCCTATCGACACGAACCAATCACCATAGATATCAGCGGATTTAATTTCTTTATGGTCATCTTCTTCTTTGGTTTTTAGGACTCTGACCTCCACTTTTTCCATTTGATAAACATCTCCAGCTTCTTCATCATATTTTACTGTTAAATGCTCTAGGTTTTCCAGCTTCTTCTCTGTCCTCTCAAATGTGTTTGATAATTTCTGAATTTCTAACAATATCTTTTGCAGGCTTAAAGTTTCTTTCTGCTGTTGAAATTGTCCCATTATCTCCAGCTGACAAACACTGCTGCTCTGGCTTGAAAGGTTTTTACAAACTTAAGCATAAATTCACAATAAGGTCTTATTTTCAGTTTTCTCTGGTTAAAGATACACTTCAAAGGAACATCTGTATGCTTTTCTTCTTATCACTCTCTATAAATATACAGTGAAACATTTAAGTGCCAAGCCAGAATAATCAGTGAGGAAAGTGGAAGTGTTTTGTTTCCAATACACAAACTTCCAGCCTCCAAGTAGCAGTGTTTTTCTTTCCCCCTGTTGTTACAATTTTCTTTGTTTCCTTTTGTATCTTTTTTATATTCCAAGTTTTAAAAAAAGTCAAATTCTTGAATGAGAGAAGAAAAGGGGGAAAACACCCACAGTAATAAGAAGGAGAATTTTAGTCCATAGGTTACAAAAAATAATAATAAAAGAAAAAATAGAAGAAAACATGATCCATTCATTTTAAAAGGCTTGCACAAATTCCATCCATGAACATAGCATTTAAAAAGTAAGATAACCCATTGTCCAAAACCATTCAAAGCTTAATTCCGCCACTTATTTCTTCTGTTCTCAAATTTAAATTAACTTTTAAGTTTTTTATAGGCAGTCTCTTTTAAAACGGTAAAAATTCCTCACCAGCTGGAAACACTTTCTCTTTCCATATCCTTCCATTTTGGAGCCGCCCCAATTTCATCAGCCTAATGGTTGGACTTTTTGTCGCCAGCTTGAAGAACTTCTCTTGGATCGATCAGGGATGTTGAAATGTCCCTGAGATCAGCAAGACATATTCTTCCTGTTCACCATCTCTGCGGGACATTTTAGGTCCGATTGGACCACCCAGCGGTAAAAGTATCGGCTGCGGTCTCAGAGCCTCAAAACCACACATCCATATTGTCGCAACGTTGACTCCTCCTCCCTGTTAATGATAATAACATACATACATACATACATACATACATACATACAGACAGACAGACAGACAGACAGACAGACAGACAGACAGACAGATATATGTTTTCGTAGATTTTCATGGGTGTAGGTATGCTGGTTTTGTTGTACACGGGTCTTTTCCCGTGTAAGATTGAGATTGTCTTTGCAACGTTTCATCAAGATTTCACTCGCCATCTTCAGGCTGTTGTCTTTGGCTTAAAATGTGACCGGAGCTGCCGTCTTTCTGTATATCTTGGTGGGAGGGGATGGAGTGCTGGCTTTGTTTCAGTAGGTTGAATGATTGGTTGTGTGGTTGTATCATGATTGGTAGATTGGTGCTGATTGGTGCTGGCTGTGTGTTCGTTGTTCTTTTGTATTGTAACGGCCTGGGTGGTGGGTGGGGTTCCTTTATTGACTAGGGCTGGTTTCCAGATGTTTGGTAGGTGGGAGGTATCATCACGTTTATTCATGTTGTGGGGGTTTTTCTCTATTTCGATGGCTTCCATAATTATTCTCTTGTTGAGGTGTTCTGTTTTGGAGATTAACCTGGTTCTTTCAAAATTGATTTCATGTCCTGGAGCTTTAAGGTGCTGGAAAAGGGAGGAAGTTTTTTTCTTTTTTTCTTACTGCATTCTTGTGTTCTGTGATGTGTGCATTTATTCTCCTGTTTGTTTGTCCTATATATGTTGCCGGCCAGATTTTGCATCTTTTTAAATATTTAATATTTATATTAATATTTATTAATAAAATTATTTTTAAAAAATCTTGGTGCGTATTATATTCCGAAAAATATGGTATGTGTCCAGTATCCTATAATATTGCAGTATCCAGTTGGGGGTCATTCACCAGGACCAGAGGTTTAGTCGTCCGAGCTTTCAGACTCATGCTGGAGCCCATCCTCAGGATCCTTTTGCATCCTTTCTTTAATGGTTTTATTCCACCATATCTTTGATATTAGCATAATTCTTCTCCCGCAGTGAGTTGTCATGTGGCGAGATGCTTGTGGCAAGTTGCCCTGCAGTGAGTTGACCACAGCGAATTGTCATGGACTCTTTAATGCAGGGGTCTCCAACCTTGGCAACTTTAAGATTTGTGGACTTCAACTCCCAGAATTTTGAGAGTTGAAGTCTACAAGTCTTAAAGTTGCCAAGGTTGGAGACCTCTACTCTACTGTCATAGTTGATTGGAGGCAATTAGAATGGCTACAACCCCCCTCGTCAACCACTATGCCTCTTTGAGACTGGATTTGCAGTTTGCCTCACACATGGATATTCTCATAATCCATGAAAGAGTGTGATGCGAACCAAGACTATGTGCTTGTGGGTATTTATTGTGTAGTTTTCTATCTATTTCATTTCTCTTCAGATGGGAAAAATTTTTTTCTTTCAGAACACAATGGTGGTCCACGCCCCATTTCTGGAACAAATGGGGAAAACTGTTGTGTATTAAATAGTTTTAAATCTCACGGCTGCCATTCAACTCCTGACCCATCCAGTTGGAGAAAGCATCATTCCTATGGCTTTTCCCCAGGGAGTTAGCTAATTTCATAAATAGTTTCCATGGCAATTCAAATGAGCCGAGCTTCCTAAATTGTGAAAAAACGAACTGATCGTGGCTTATGCCAGATACAATAAAATGCAACATTCTGATATTGTGCCATTAATAGCAACCTCTCCTCGTTTTTCGTTTTTCTGAGAACCCTAGCTAGATGCTGGTGTGAAGACAAGCTGGCAACAATTAACTTTATTACCAACTTCCTTCCGAATAATTGCAGCCCTCTTACTGAAGGCTTCGGGTCAAATGAAAGACATTAATATATCAATGCATGTCAGTCGCTTTGATTCAAAAATATATATCATCTGCTTTATGAATGGGTTGTGGATCGGAACCACAGCAGAACAACTAGAAGATTTTTTTTCTTCTCGTCCTTGAATCATTCTCAGCTGTTCCATTTTCTCCGGTGAAAACCCACCACCCGAAATTGCTATTTGCCTACATTAGGAAGGATTGTTTGGATTCAAAATGAGGTTTTCCTTTTTGAGGAGATGGGAGAGGAATGGCTTTAGTTAGGAAAAATAGGGGGAATAGAGGGAAGCAATGTCTACAGCAAATTCCAGTGGGGCTAAAATGACTTATCCGGGCTAATGTCAAATGCCATGATAGCAATAGCAACAGTACTTAGACTTATATGCTGCTTCATGTTCTTTGCAACCCATCTGACTCAGACGCCACCTGGTGGCCAACAGGCCTCTCTAGTCCCTACTCTGACTCGGAACACCCCCCCAGAGTCTTCCTCAGCCTCCAGGGCAGTCCCATAGTATTCATCACTGTTAGAGTCCATCAACAGCTCAGCCGGCCGCTGTTGGGCCACAACAGCTATGTGATACTATACATGTGACTATATGTTATGAAAATGAAAAAAATAAAAAAATACTAAAAAAAAAAGAACAGGAAGACAGTCTACCTTGAACTGGTCAGGATCAAACTCCTGACAGCGAGCAGTGATTTAGACTGCAATACTGCATTCTAACCACTGCGCCACCATGGCCGATTAGATACTTGCAAACTGCAAACAAGAAAACTGATGCAATTATATAAAGTGTTGAGTTTTCATAATAATACACATGCCTTAAATCCTTTACTTGGATACCCAATCATCTCTGTGTGTTTTTCTTGGGATTGATTGGTTGGTTGGTTGGTTGCTTTTGTATCTTTGGGTCCACCTGAACACTTTTAAAAGTGTTTTGCTACCCTCTTTTTTTAGGGCTGAGAGAGAGTGAATGACCCAAACTCACCTAGCTGGCTTTGTGCTTAAGATCAGGGACGTGCGGTCAGGGGAGGCAGGGGAGGCAGAGCCTCACCGCTCTCATCATGAAAAGAAAAAAAAGGGAAAAGGGAAAAGGCACATGTGGTCCGATTCCCTGCCTTCCTGAAGGGGACCGCGGAGTGCGCTCCACCGGCTTGCGCTCCGCGGTCACCTTCATGTTGACTCAGGAAGGCGGGGAATGGGACCACGTGTGCAGGAGGCTGAGGCTGCCTCAGCCTCCTGCACACGTGGTCCCATTCCCCGCCTTCCTGATGACATCACCAGCCTCACCAGCCATAAACCTCACCGCACGTCACTGCTTAAGATAGGACTCACAGTTTCCTGGTTTCTACTCTAGAACTTTTAACTACTATCTGGTATACACTGGCTATCATTGTAATGGTATAGATCAGTGTTTCCCAACCTTGGCAACTTGAAGATGTCTGGACTTCAACTCCCAGAATTCCCCAGCCAGCATTCGCAAGGTTGGGAAACACTGGTATAGATACAGCATGTGATAAAAATATTTTCCATAGTGTCAGCTTTGACCATCCGGAGGTGTGATCCTAATATTCTAATTTGTGTAAGATGCAATTTTAGGTATTCCTAAAGAGAAGGAAAGGGACTCGGTGGCTCAGGGGCTAAGGCGCTGAGCTTGTCAATCAGAAGGTTGGCAGTTCCAATCCCTTGTGCCACGGAACAGAGTGAGCTCTGTTACTTGTCCCAGCATCTGCCAACCTAGTAGTTCGAAAGCATGTAAAAATGCAAGTAGAAAAATAGGGACCACTTTTGGTGGGAAGGTAACAACGTTCCATGTGACTTCGGTGTTTAGTCATGACAGCCATATGACCACGGAGACGTCTTTGGACAGCGTTGGCTCTTTGGCTTAGAAACGGAGGTGAGCACCGCCCCCTAGAGCTGGAAATTACTAGCACATATGTGCCAGGGAACCTTTACCTTTACCTTTAAAGAGACGGATTTCAGAATCTTTCTTTTTTTTCCTTCCTTCCTTCCTTCCTTCCTTCCTTCCTTCCTTCCTTCCTTCCTTCCTTCCTTCCAGACTTGGCAGATATAGGATCTATTCTGAGAAATGGGGGTCAATAATAGAAGAGCAACCTTCCCCCCAAGTTGAAATGTACATAGAAATTGCCACTTTCAAAACTGTGTATCTCTGATGGGTTTTTTAAAGGTTTTACTAGTGGCTAGAGAAATTAAAACTTAGAAAAAAGGGCTGTTAGCCAGTAGTGTAGTATTTGCTTCTGAATTTAGAATACGACAAACCCTCTCTCATCTGACTTCTATTTCTCAAAATAGACTAAATTGGATTAAATAAATAGGAGTCAGTGACATGATAGCACAAGGTGTGCTGTACACATCAAAGATGCCTCCAGCTCACAGAAATATGTAGGAGGCTGTGAATTCAATCCTAGATAGCAGCAGATATTTCTGCCTCTGGGAGCAGAGGGAAAATATCTACTGTGAGCTCTGCATAGGCAACAGGAAGGGCATCCAGCCAGTAAATGCTCAGCTCTTTTCTTTCATCCCAATTCCACTCCGATGCAAGTGATTATAGGGCTGTTAAGAGGGGGGGGGGGAAGAATCTATAACGAAATAGTGAGAATCTAAAAAGTTTGCCAAGTTACACGAAATGACTTAGTTTATGAAACTGAAATCATATGGTTAGTCATTCCTGTTTCCATCAGCCAGAGTCAGGATGGCCAGGGATGAATGGAAATGTAGTACAACTGCATCAGAAAATGTACCTTTTCCAACAGACAGGGAATCTATCTCAATGATGCATATGTTTACCTGATATTTCACTCCTTCCACAAGCCACTTTCTCTCTCTAACACGAGAATAATATTACTGGTGTAGTTTATAAATTTGTTGGAAAGAATTACAATTTGCTAGTGGTTGCATCCCAGTTTTAACAATTACCAGATTAATGTTAGTCCCTAGTTAATCTAATTTAAGCAGCATGCATGGAACAAATATTGTTATTATGTTGTTAATTCTTATTTATTAGTTTTTACTACGCCATATTACATTGCACCTAACCAAAATAAGTATGTGGGAAAGGCAACAGCCTTTAAAAGTTATTTAACCACAAAATAATATTTTACAACAAATCATCTTTTTAATGAATCTTGAGCCTCAACTGAAAGTTTTGAGCTTTTGAAACTACTAGGATAGTAACATTAATCAACTGTTTCACTATTTTATTAGTCTCATAAAAGCATTCCCTATTTTCTATGTACTCCCAATAACAATCTCTTCTCATAAGAGGCCATTCTATAAAGTTATACATACTGCATAAAGCGGAGTACAAAAAATATATTGCTTTCTATCATAATATTGGATTTTTCGAGAATGAATAAAATTACAGTGCTTTAGATACAGGTGAAACTTGAAAAATTAGAATATCATGCAAAAGTTCATTTATTTCAGTAATGCAACTTAAAAGGTGAAACTAATATATGAGATAAGACTCATTACATGCAAAGCAAGATAGCTCATGCTGTGCTTTGTCATAATTGTGATGATTATGGCGTACAACTCATGAAAACCCCAAATCCACCATCTCAGAAAATTAGAATATCACATACAATCAATAAAACAAGGATTGTACATGAACAATCTCGGACCTCTGAAAAGTATAAGCATGCATATGTACTCAGTACTTGGTTTGGGCCCCTTTTGCAGCAATTACTGCCTCAATGCGGCGTGGCATGGAAGCTATCAGCCTATGACACTGCTGAGGTGTTATGGAAGACCAGGATGCTTCAATAGCGGCCTTCAGCTCTTCTGCATTGTTCGGTCTCATGTCTCTCATCTTTCTCTTGGCAATGCCCCATAGATTCTCTATGGGGTTCAGGTCAGGCGAGTTTGCTGGCCAATCAATCACAGTAATCTCACAGTCATTGAACCAGTTTTTGGTGCTTTTGGAAAAAGTTGCTCTCATCAGAAAAGAGAACTTTGGACCAAGGAGCAACAGGACTTTGGACCACTGTGCTTCATTAAGACCAGGGTCAACGCAGCCGTCTACCAGGAGATCTTGGAGCACTTCATGCTTCCTTCCACAGACTAGCTTTATGGGGATGCTGACTTCAGTTTCCAGCTGCCCACACTGCCAAAAGCACCAAAACCTGGTTCAATGACCTGGTTGGGGATAAAAAAAACAGCTTCTAAAGCACAGCTGATCATAGAAGGGAGAGCAATGAGAAAAGCAGACAAAGCATGGAAGATCACTTCACTCGTTAGCAACTCATTAGGGCTGAAAAAAGTTTTGAAAAAGCTACATTCGGAGTATAAGACACACCCAAATTTTCAGCCTCTTTTAGGGGGAGGGAATGCATCTTATACTCCGAAAAATATGGTAGATCATTGGAGGAAATAATTGTGATATTGTGATGGAGCAAAAAAAGGCAGCATCTCTGGTGCACTGTCAATGACTTCCACATTAGTATGAGGTACTAACACATCTGGTCCACCTATAATACCTCTCAGCCACCTGTGGCTGTATTTCTATATGTTTATCTTCCTTTCTTCTAGTCTTCTTTCTCCTCCAAATATTTCCAAATGTTCTCCTCCAAATATTTGATCACATGAACACGGGGATGCTCCAATGGTTGTAAGTGAGAAAAACTATCAGAACTCACTTTTTAAAAAAACTTTGAACAGTCACTAAATGAATGGCTGTAAGTTGAAGACTATCTGCGGAAACAAATTCTAGGCGTTTTCACAAGACAATACTGTAAATATTAGATGGATTAATATTTTTTGTGGGTTCATGGACTATTATTGTAGTTGTTTCTTTTTTCTACCATCAGATCCATCTTCAACCACAATAATACAGGGGCAAACAACCGATACAAACTCAAAGTAAACCGCTCCAAACTTGATTGCAGAAAATACGACTTCAGCAACAGAGTGTTCAATGCCTGGAATGCTCTACTTGACTCTGTTGTTACATCCTCAAACCCCCACAGCTTCAACTTTAAACAATCTACCATGGACCCCACCCCATTCCTAAGAGGTCCAAAAAGAGGGCGTGCATAAGCGCACCAGTGTGCCTCCCATCCCTGCCCCACTGTCCCCATTTATTTGTGTTCATTTCCTTTGTTCATGTCCATGTTCATACTTATACCTGCTATCTTATACTGTACATGTCGACTAATAAATAAATAAATAAAAATATTTATTTTAGCCACACTGGAATTTTCTTCCACCGATTTAACCGTGTTTCCAGATGGGAGAGGAAAAGTGATGTCTTGATCCCTGGAAGCTCTTTGATTGGGTATTTCCATCCCATTTTGATTGGCTTGGAAAAATAACCAAAACCAAAACAAAGCAGCATATGTTTGAAAAGCCGCATGCCACACCTTTTGCTGCCCAGATGGGAAAAACCAGCTGGTGATTCAGCGATGCATATGTTCATGAGGCTGGTAAGAAAGCGGCCAAACAAATCAACAAACCCGTCCATTGGTTTCAATTTGAAAGGTCTGGAAGAACAGGGTTATTTTTATCTGTGGATGCTTTTGATTTGTTGCCGGGAGGGCGGGGGTTAATGCACTACCACATGTTCTTCCAGAGGTTCACAAGCAATGGCAACAAACATCTAATTTTATTTATTTTATTTTTTTTCAACCAAAGGAAGCTTGGCGCTGTGTCTTTCCGCAGAAATATATGTAGTTAAATGGCTTATCTCCATTGAGCTGTTTCCCTTAATATGTTCTTAATTAGGAGCCCAACTATCACCGACCGGCTGAACAATGTGGCAGTGATTTCTTAACAGACCTTTTGCAAGTACAGAGGGCTGGAATGGAACCAGATCAGTGAGGCTGAACACTGGGAAATAAAGCCAGATGCAACCTCTCCAGATCCATTTTCAGATCTTCTCCCGAAAGGGTCCTGAGCTAACAGCTGGGAACATTTCCCCCCCCCCTTAGGAAATATTCTTAGGAATTATTCCCGCAATTTTTTCATTAACACTGCAGCTGTTTTCCTATTGAGGTCTGTGGTTGTCCAAGGAACATATCTCATCAGAGGAAGCATAACTATAACTATAAAGTTTTTTCCCCCAGCAGAGTAGGGGATGCAAACTCGTTGTATTACAGCTTCAGAATTTTTAGTATAATAACAGAGTTGGAAGGGACCTTGGAGGTCTTCTAGTCCAACCCGCTGCTTAGGCAGGAAACCCTATACCATTTCAAACAAATGATTATCCAATTTCTTCTTAAAAACTTCAAGTGTTGGAACATTTACAACTTCTGGAGGCAAGTTGTTCCACTGATTAATTGTTTGTCAGGAAATTTCTCCTCAGTTCTAAGTTGCTTCTCTCCTTGATTAGTTTCCACCCATTGCTTCTTGTTCTACCCTCAGATGCTTTGGAGAATAGCTTGACTCCCTCTTCTTTGTGGCAGCATCTGAGATATCGGAACACTGCTATCATGTTACCTCTTGTCCTTCTTTTCATCAAACTAGACATACCCAATTCCTGCAACCGTTCTTTATATGTTTTAGTCTCCAGTCTCCTAATCATCTTTGTTGCTCTTCTCTGCACTCTTTCTAGAGTCTCCACATCTTTTCTGCATTTTGGTGACCAGAACTGAATGCAGTATTCCAAGTGTGGCCTTACCAAGGCATTATAAAGTGGTATTAACACTTCACATGATCTTGATTCTATCCCTCTGTTGATGCAGCCTAGAACTGTTGGCTTTTTTGGCAGCTGCTGCACACGGCTTGCTCATATTTAAATAGTTGTCCACTTGGACTCCAAGATCCCTCTCACAGTTACTACTATTGAGCAAGGTACCACCTATACTGTACCTGTGCATTTCGTTTTGCTTGCCTAAATGTAGAGCCTTACTTTTTTCACCATTGAATTTCATTTTGTTAGATAGCGCCCAATGTTCACGTTTGTCAAGATCCTTCTGTATCTTTAGCCTATCTTCTGGAGTCTTGGCTATTCCTGCCAGCTTGGTGTCATCTGCAAATTTGACAAGTTCCCCATTTATCCCCTCATCCAAATCATTGGTGAAGATGTTGAAAAGTATTGGGCCTAAAACAGAGCTTTGGGGTACTCCACTGCATACTTTCCACTATGTAGATGCAGTTCCATTGAGGACTACATGTTGAGTGCAGTTGGTCAGCCAGTTACGAATCCATCTGGTGGTGATGCTGTCTAACCCACATTTTTCTACTTTATCTAGTAGTAGGTTATGGTCTACTTTATCAAATGCCTTACTGAAGTCCAAGTAATTTATATCGACGGCATTCCTCTGGTCCACTATTTTTGCCAATTTTTTGACAAACCCTTGTTGGTTTTTTGTTATTACTTTGTTTACTTCTAGGTGTTCCCTGATTTGTTGCTTGATTATCTTTTCCAGAATCAATTAACGATGAGTACTGAGTTATCACTGCATTTCCCAATGTTGCACAGAACTAGATGTGAATGGGAGGAAAATGGCATCTTCTTTAGAATTTTAGATCCAGATGTTTAACAGTCTTTCAATCATTGCATCATGCTATAACCAAACACAATTGCTGTCCTTTGTCTGTAACTTTTGTACCACTGAATGAATTTTGCACACAGTTCAACTTTTATCAGAATCTAAACTCACTCACTGTAAAAAACAATGTTTGCTTTAACTTTAAGGCAGTAATAAACGTTACATGAATCAATTCAACATTGCTGTGGAGGTTTTTTTTTAACAGTCAACTATAAAATGGTGAGCTTTTTTTAATTTAAAAAAACCCCTCTTGTATAAACAGCTAATATCTTACCTGTACCAACATCAGAAGTTAATATTTGATTAAATTAATTGGTGAGCTTGTACCCAGATGAATAAAGAAGTGATTACATCTTAAAGGTTTCCTGTAGGAACAGACATATGGCAACCTTAACTAATAAAGAATAGAAAGGCAAATAGTCTTACAAATACAAGCCACTATGATTCAGCAACAAGAAACAATAAGTACAATATCAGAAAGAGAACTTCCATATGGTACATGTTAATTATCTGCAACTTTCAACACACTCCGAGAAAAAAGAAATATATTAAGGGATGAATGATATCTCATTCACCCCCCCCAAAGAGCAAAACCAATGGGAACCATACAGGATGTATTTCGGTATTTCGGGTCAAGTAATCACAAAACTTGTATGGGATTGGAGGTGGTATATTCTACTTCATTCAAGGCTGGCTTTCATGGTAGGCAATGAGCAGTTACTTTGGGCCACAGATGCTGGCATGCACAACAGGGGAGAGGAGGCCAAAAGAGGAAACCATGCATGCTTTGAGTTTGGAATGGGGCAACTCGCCACCGCCAACTTGCCACGACGTCTTGCCACATCCAACTCGCAATGGCAAACTTGCTACGGCTAACTCTCTGTGGAACAACTGGACACAAGTCAACTTGGCCGTGGGAAATTCAGTACAGGGTAATTCAAGAAAGGCACAAGTAGAATTGCAGCTCACCCCAGCCTCAAGGTCTTCTAAGTCAAGAAGGTCCAAGCCTAATGCAAGGCAAGGCCTGCTGCAATTCATTTCTCCTTCTCTTGAGTTATCTCTTATTGAATTGTCCTGCTGCAACTTCTTACCTGGTGAGTTGTCCGTGGTGAGTCCTCAGTGGCGAAATGGCCTGGATGAGTCAACTGCAGTGAACTGTCCTATGCAATGCATATGGAATGCAATGTGAGCGTCCCCCTGTGCATGTGCCCCTCGCCTCCCCCCACTCATCCATTTTTGGCTTTCAGGTTGGTGCAGGAGGCTTTCCTGCACCAACCTGGAAGTCAAAACGGTGCGCAGGCCCCAAAATGCAATGTGAGTGCACCGCGCATGGACCCCATTCCCCCCATGTATGTGCACGCGTGTTCCCCGCATGCACACACACACCCGCGCATGTGCGGCAGAGACCCAAAGACCAACTGGCCAGTGGAGCTGGGCTGGGGCAATGGTTGGCGTGCCCGCACAGAGGGCTCTGCATGCCACTTGTGGCGGCACGTGTGCCATAGGTTTGCCATCACGACCCTAGAGTCAGACACAACTGGGTAGGGGAAACCTTTAACTTTACCTTAGAATCAGTGAGCTATGTATTTATTTCTTTTTGATATTCTTTGGCTTTCTCCCTTATTCATTTGCACCACCTGCCGCATGTACTCCGTCAGTTACTGAATGGTAGCAAATGAGTGGCAAAGTATTGCAAACTCTACTTGACCCTCTGTACGTTTGTACGTTTGTCTGACTTACTCAGCTACTTTATTTGTAGGTGGTGTCTTGGTCATTTTTCACTCATTCTAGCTAAGGGGGGGGGGGGAATGGTTCCTCACCCTAAGGGGCTGTCACAAAGAAGATTGGGTCATCAACCTATTCTCCAAAATACCTGGAGGCAAGACAAGAAGTAACAGATGGAAACTTATGAAGGAGAGATCTAACCTAGAACTAAAGAAAAATTTCTTGACAGTGAGAACAATTAATCAATGGAACAGGTTGCCTTCAGAAGTTGTGGGTGCTCCATCAACGAAGGGTTTTTAAGAAGAGAACGCATAGCCATGTGTTCAGAACTGTATAGGGCCTTCTGCTTGAGCAGGGAGTTGGACTAAAAGACCTCCAAGATCCCTTCAAACTCTCTTATTCTGTTATTCCTTTAAATGCAGTTCTGCATGCCATGAAATTCAGTTTTGCTATCTTGGCTATTGTATCGGGATCTGCTAGATAGCTAATTATACTACTGCTTTAGACTGTTTTATGCCTCTTTCTGTTACTTGGAATGTTTGAAACTTTGGGAGGCAGTGAGATCTCAGCAACGGGGAAATAGCCATGATTTCCACAACATTCCATGAACGGGGAATGAGGTGGCTGGATTAAATGATGGGAAAGTAGCACAGTTGAAGGAACAAGGAAGAAAAAGGGAGGGGGAAATGTTTACCCCAAAGTTATTTTCGTTCTCTGGACCACTCAAGTTCAAACTAGGAACGGAATCTTCCTATCAAACTTCCTATGCAAACGTATTTGAGCCACAAAGTCATGCCCCGACCCCATGAAGAACAGCCAAGCGAAGAATGCACGGTTAGCAAGACTCTTAGGGAGAGAGGTCATGCTGAAGTCTGCCTGAGGTACAAAATGACAGCTGGAAGAATTAGAGCTGATGTAGACATTTCCTAGTATGGCAAGCCAGGAAAGCAAATGCATTACAATAGGGGCTGATCACAGCTCAGAGCTTGTGTCATTGTTTGTATGTTGCAATATAGTTCTTGACAGTATAATTTACTGCTCCTCTGAAGTGAACTTCCATTTAATTCATTGAGAGTTACTTCCAATTTAAGGTTTAATTACAACCCATATGTGCCATTTCCTGAAGTGGGGGGGGGGAATACATTCTATTTTAATATGGATATTGAGAAGTTTTTGTCAGAGTTAGCAGCATCAATCACATCAAGAAAGCACACACGGGTAACTGATTCACATGATTCATTAAATTCTCTTTACGTATAATATAACGCATGAAGTATATACACAATACCATAAATAAAAGTCTACTGTCTCCCAAAAGACCTACTAATTATCTCCCTGTGGTTTAAATGCACTGTTTCTTGTGCTGTCTTCTGCAACAGTGGTAAACAATTTTGCCTTCAAACACCTGAAGTCAGCATCACGTTTCCCTCCACTTGTCTCTTTTGCAAACATGTCCAGGATTACCATCTCTGCAGCCGCATGTGGCTCTTCCCTCCCTCTGCTGCGGCTCCGTCACCGGTTGGCACCACAATTTTGAGAGGAGCTTCCGATGGGGGGGGAGAGAGAGAAGCACAGTGCGCCAGGAGAATACTCTATGGCAAGGGGAGGGTTTTCCAGTTGTCTCCACAATTGATAGGGCTTTCGGTTATGACAGGTAGAGGAAAAAGGACGCCACATTAGGAGGAGATTCTATGGTGGGGGAACTGAACTTCCGGTCAGCTCCAGAATTGAACACAGGGCTTCCGATAAGGACCCTTGTGTCTCCCAGTGTTTTCTTTTCTGTGGGAAATGGGTCCAAATGGCTCTTTGAGTGTTTAAGTTTGCTGACCCCTGGTCTAGGGTAGTGATGGCTAACCTTTTGGGGGGTTCTCCCTTGAACCTCCAAAATGCAATGCATGTGGAGCCCACCCCCTGTCCACACATGGCCCCATGCACACCCTGCCTCCCACATGTGGTTCTCCCTGCTTCTTGTTTGGACTGAGAATCTCTGATTATATGTTGTGTTGTACAGGCTAAGCATTTTCCCTAGAATATCAAGTTATTAAGTTCCAATACAGCATATATATATATATATATATATATATATATATATATATATATATATATATATATATATATATATATATATATATATATATATATATATATATATATATATATATATATATATATATGTTGGTTATGTTGTATTCGGGTCTTTTCCCGTGTAAGGTTGAGATTGTCTTTGCAACGTTTCGGCAGGATCACACCTGCCATCTTCAAGCTGTGGGCTTAAAATGTGAACGGAGCTGCCGTCTTTCTGTAAGTCTTGGTGGGAGGCAGTGACGTGCGGTCATTGGAGGCAGGGGAGGCAGAGCCTCACCTCTCATCATGAAATAATAATATTATAATAATAATATCCACAAGGGAGTTTCATATATATAAGAGGAAGAGGAGGGAGGAGGAGCGCGCGCGGGGCGGTGCCAGCTGGGCAACCGGCGGAGGCAGGAGGGTTCTCGGAAGCGCCAATAACCTTCCTGCCTCCGCTGTACTTTGCGCGCTCCTCGTGACTGCAATAGACGTCCAGAAGTGGCAGGGGCTTGATGACATCGCCGCAGCTGCCATGCGCGGATGGACGGAGGTAGCGAGTGGCGCCGATCCTCCATCCCTCGCTCGCTCACTCTCTTCCGCACGGACACCTCGGCGCCACTCTGGTTACCTCCGTCCGGCCGCGCCCAGCAGCGACATCAGCAACGTCATCAAGACGAAGTGGCTTGGAGGCAAAGTGCTTTTCAGTGCTTTTCTGTGCGTCTGGCATTTAGGTAGATAGCCGGATGTCCTAAACGCCAGACGCACAGAAAAGCAGCTGCTGTTGGGGATCGTGGAACGCGAGCCGGTGAAGCGCGCTCAGGAAGGCGGGGAATGGGATCACAATCCCATTCGCCGCCTTTCTGAGCGAGCTCCGCCGGCGAAGTGCTCCGCAATCCTTTTCTGTGCGTCTGGCATTTCAGGAAGGCGGGGAATGGGATCACGATCCCATTCACCGCCCTTCTGAGCGCGCTCCGCCGGCGAAGCGCTCCGCAATCCTTTTCTGTGCGTCTGGCGTTTCAGGAAGGCGGGGAATGGGATCACGAACCCATTCGCCGCCTTTCTGAGCGTGATCCGCCGGCAAAGCGCTCCGCAATCCTTTTCTGTGCGTCTGGCATTTCAGGAAGGCGGGGAATGGGATCACGATCCCATTCGCCGCCTCTCTGAGCGCGCTCCGCCAGCGAAGCGCTCCGCAATCCTTTTCTGTGCGTCTGGCATTTAGGTAGATAGCCGGATGTCCTAAACGCCAGATGCACAGAAAAGCACCTGCTGTTGGGGATCGCGGAATGCGAGCCGGTGAAGCACGCTCAGGAAGGCGGGGAATGGGATCACGATCCCATTCGCCGCCTTTCTGAGCGCGCTCAGCCGGCGAAGCGCTCCGCAATCCTTTTCTGTGCGTCTGGCATTTCAGGAAGGCGGGGAATGGGATCACGATCCCATTTGCCGCCTTTCTGAGCACGCTCCGCCGGCGAAGCGCTCCGCAATCCTTTTCTGTGCGTCTGGCATTTCAGGAAGGCGGGGAATGGGATCACGATCCCATTCGCCGCCTTTCTGAGCGCGCTCCGCCGGCGAAGCGCTCCGCAATCCTTTTCTGTGCGTCTGGCAGTTAGGTTGGCGTCGTTGTGGCTACATCCGGCCGGCCGGACAAAAGAGCGAGCGAGGCAGGCGGGAAAGCAACGAAAGGGGCTGCGCTTTCACCCCACTCAAGCCTTGCCCGAGGGAGCTGGGGATCGGGCTTTGGGTTGGTGGGAGACCTTGAAGGAGTCGGGGGGGGGAGGGACTGGCGCCGGTGGAGGAAGCAATGCTACACGGATCAGTGCACTCCGCGGTCCCCTTAATGTTCACTCAGGAAGGCGGGGAATGGGACCACGTGGTCCCATTCCCCGCCTTCCTGATGACGTCACCAGCCTCCCCAGCCATAACCCTCACCGCACGTCACTGGTGGGAGGGGATGGGGTGGTGGCTTTGTTTCAGTAAGTGGAATGATTGGTTGTGTGGTTGTATCATGATTGGTAGATTGGTGCTGATTGGTGCAGGTTGTGTGTGCATTGTTGTTTTGTATTTTAACGGCTTGGGTGGTGGGTGGTGTTCGTTTGTTGGCTAGGGCTGGTTTCCAGATGTTTGGTAGGCGGGAGGTATCATCACGTTTGTTCATGCTGTGGGGGTGTTTCTCTATTTCGATGGCTTCCATGATTATTCTCTTGTGGAGGTGTTCTGTTTTGGAGATTAACCTGGCTCCTTCAAAGTTGATTTCGTGTCCTGTAGCTTTAAGGTGCTGGAAAAGGGAAGAAGTTTTTTCTTTTTTTCTTACTGCATTTTTGTGTTCTGTGATGCGTGCATTTATTCTCCTGTTTGTTTGCCCTATGTATATTGCTGGGCAGATTTTGCATGGTATTTCGTAGACTCCTTGGTTTTCTAGCTGGATTTTGTCTTTGGGGTTTCTTAAGATGTTGGCTATTTTTTGGTCAGTGGTGAAGGCTGTCCTGATATTGTGCTTGTGGAGAATTTTGCTGATTTTATCTGTGGTGCCTTTGATGTAAGGGAGGAGGGCGATGCCATTTTCCTGTTCTGTATCTTGGTTTTTTGGGGGAGTCTCCTTTTGGATTAGAAACCCCAAAGACAAAATCCAGCTAGAAAACCAAGGAGTCTACGAAATACCATGCAAAATCTGCCCAGCAATATACATAGGGCAAACAAACAGGAGAATAAATGCACGCATCACAGAACACAAAAATGCAGTAAGAAAAAAAGAAAAAACTTCTTCCCTTTTCCAGCACCTTAAAGCTACAGGACACGAAATCAACTTTGAAGGAGCCAGGTTAATCTCCAAAACAGAACACCTCCACAAGAGAATAATCATGGAAGCCATCGAAATAGAGAAACACCCCCACAGCATGAACAAACGTGATGATACCTCCCGCCTACCAAACATCTGGAAACCAGCCCTAGCCAACAAACGAACACCACCCACCACCCAAGCCGTTAAAATACAAAACAACAATGCACACACAACCTGCACCAATCAGCACCAATCTACCAATCATGATACAACCACACAACCAATCATTCCACTTACTGAAACAAAGCCAGCACCCCATCCCCTCCCACCAAGACTTACAGAAAGACGGCAGCTCCATTCCCATTTTAAGCCCACAGCTTGAAGATGGCAGGTGTGATCCTGCCGAAACGTTGCAAAGACAATCTCAACCTTACACGGGAAAAGACCCGAATACAACAAAACCAGCATACCTACACCCGTGAAAATCTACGAAAACAAATATCTTACCTCTACGGGGAGGAAACCTTCTTGCTCACCAGATCCTACGAGAGGCTTGAAGTCCGGAGAGCCACCATCTTATGTGATCTAACATTCCTATGCAACTGCCGAGACAAAAGCCTGATCCCCACATGCTTCCAACTAAAATTCCATTCACAAACCTCAGCCACCGAAAGGATCCTGAAAAGAACTGAATTAGCCCTAATCAGAAAAGAACTCCACAGGAAAAGATTCCTACTAGACCAAACCAACCGGGACATACTCACTCTTCACCTCAAACTCAGCAAAAAAATCCACCCAGCACTCTGGGACAAATTCAAACAACTAGCCCTTTGGAGAGCAGAAAAAGAAACCTTCTATAAGACAGAAAAACACTCCAACAAACTCTACAGACTAGAAAAATGACAGAAGCCTAACCCCCCTCCTCAGCAACTCATGAAACAAACAGTACACAACATATCAGACAGAACCCTCACCACAGCTGAAACCAATGTCCTTTCCAGAGGATTCAACTTTGCAGTTGCCCCTAAACGCATCCCCACTGAAGACATCATATGCGGAGTTGAAGCTACACTCATCAAAATCAACGCAGATGAAGCCAATAAAATCAGACTTGCAGTCAGCAACGTCCTTTGCTCCAGCATTCCACCCAGAAGCAACTTACAGCAACAAGAAGAAAAAGCACTCTCCAACCTGAAGAAAGACAACAACATAATCATTCTCCCAGCAGACAAAGGAAACGCCACAGTGGTGATGAACACATCTGACTACCAAGCCAAACTATCCAACCTACTCCAAGACCCTGCTTACAAACCTATAAACACAGACCCCACCACCTACCTGGAAAAAACCACCAAATCCAAAATAAAAGCCTCTGCCATCAGTGAAGAGATCCAGCAAAGAATCATCCCCAGAGAGAAATCTTCCAGATGCCCCAAACTCTATGGACTCCCCAAGATACACAAAGAAGGAACACCACTCAGACCCATAGTCAGCTCCATAGGCTCACCTCTCCAGAACCTTGCCAAATTCCTCGCCAAACAACTCCAACCCTACGCAGAATCCATCACCTCAAACGTACAAAACTCACTCCACTTCATAGAAACAATAAAGAAACAAAACTTACAACCCAGCGACCTACTTGTGAGTTTCGACGTCATATCCCTCTTGACCCAGGTGCCTATAAAAGAAGCCTTGACAGCCATCCAGAAAAAACACAACCCCCCCAAACACATCCTAGACCTGACCAACCACTGCCTAACCAACACATACTTCATCCATAATGGACAAAGATACAAACAGATAGAAGGAGCACCCATGGGATCACCCCTCTCTCCTGTCATTGCAAACTTATACATGGAACATTTTGAAACCAATGCCTTAGACAAATCTGAACACAAACCCAAACTCTGGCTTAGATATGTTGATGACACTTTCGTGATTTGGCCACATGGAAAAGAAAAACTGGACAACTTCCTCACACATCTCAACAACCTACACCCCAAAATACAATTCACCATGGAAATAGAAGCAAACAACCAACTTCCCTTTCTGGATGTCCTAATCTACAAAAAACCCAATGGCTCCCTAGGACACACCATCTACCAGAAAAAAACACACACCAACCGCTACTTAAATGCACAATCCCATCACCACCCTGCACAGATCAACTCTGTAGCCAAGACCCTCATCTCCAGAACCAAACGCCTAGCCGACAAAGACCACCTGAAAACTGAATTACACAAACTCACAAATGTATTAATCTCCAATGGATTCCAAAGAAAAACAATCACCAACCTAATCCAAAAGGAGACTCCCCCAAAAAACCAAGATACAGAACAGGAAAATGGCATCGCCCTCCTCCCTTACATCAAAGGCACCACAGATAAAATCAGCAAAATTCTCCACAAGCACAATATCAGGACAGCCTTCACCACTGACCAAAAAATAGCCAACATCTTAAGAAACCCCAAAGACAAAATCCAGCTAGAAAACCAAGGAGTCTACGAAATACCATGCAAAATCTGCCCAGCAATATACATAGGGCAAACAAACAGGAGAATAAATGCACCCATCACAGAACACAAAAATGCAGTAAGAAAAAAAGAAAAAACTTCTTCCCTTTTCCAGCACCTTAAAGCTACAGGACACGAAATCAACTTTGAAGGAGCCAGGTTAATCTCCAAAACAGAACACCTCCACAAGAGAATAATCATGGAAGCCATCGAAATAGAGAAACACCCCCACAGCATGAACAAACGTGATGATACCTCCCGCCTACCAAACATCTGGAAACCAGCCCTAGCCAACAAACGAACACCACCCACCACCCAAGCCGTTAAAATACAAAACAACAATGCACACACAACCTGCACAAATCAGCACCAATCTACCAATCATGATACAACCACACAACCAATCATTCCACTTACTGAAACAAAGCCACCACCCCATCCCCTCCCACCAAGACTTACAGAAAGACGGCAGCTCCATTCCCATTTTAAGCCCACAGCTTGAAGATGGCAGGTGTGATCCTGCCGAAACGTTGCAAAGACAATCTCAACCTTACACGGGAAAAGACCCGAATACAACAAAACCAGCATACCTACACCCGTGAAAATCTACGAAAATATATATATATATATATATGTATGTATGTATGTATGTATGTATGTATGTATGTATGTATGTATATATATATATATATATATATATATATATATATATATATATATATATATATATATATATATATATATATATATATATATATATATATATATATATATATATATATAAAATATGATAAGCCTATTTTTAAACTGATGCTCTGGTTTCCCTCTATTCTTCCATTTCAAAATGTTCAGAAACAGTTTTTGACTCTTAAACGCTACAGAATGGAGAGTTGGAAACATGAGATCCTTGGACTTCAGGGTTACCCACCTGTTTTGAGGGTGGCAGTTTTACTCAAGTTCTGTTTTACTCAAGAAGGCCACGAAGCTTACAATCTGAAAAACAAAATATGTTTGACTTTGGGGGAAGCAGTCTTTTTCAAGCTCTGTTGATGGAAAAAGAAGTTGTGTGTGCAAAAAGGGTTCAATGAAACTTATAGAAGCTTCCCTTGACAAGAAAGCAATCTTAGCAAGGCAAATACATTTTGTTCATATTATTCTTGGCAGTTCCGGGACCAGTGGTGGGATTCAAAAAATTTACTACCGGTTCTGTGGTCGTGGCATGGCTTGGTGGGCAAGGCTTGGTGGGTGCAGCAGGGGAAGGGTACTGTAAAATCTCCATTCCCCCCCCCCCACTCCATGGAAAGGATACTGCAAAATCCCCATTTCCTCCTGATCAGCTGGGACTCAGGAGGCAGAGAATAGATGGGGGCATGGCCAGTCAGAGGTGGTATTTACTGGTTCTCCGAATTACTCCAAATTTCCACTACCGGTTCTCCAAAACTAGTCAGAATCTGCTGAATGCACCACCTTTGTCCTGGACTCTAAATACAGAGTCTACATTCTGGAAATGTTTTTTTTTTTCCTGCTTAATTAAACCACAAAGCAAAGCAACAGTTGTTTACTTTTTATATTCCATGTCAGGGGCATTAATTAAGAACTAATGTACAGAATAAGAATTGGTAGCCACAATGGGAGTTTATTGTGATGACAGCAGAAAAGCAGGAGCAATCTGCTCTGGTGAATCCGATGTACCTTCTCGCTTATTTAAAACTAATAATGTCTGGGTTCAACATAAGGCACATCATATGTTTCAAAGAAATAATGTGCCTCCTGCTTTAGACCTTTTGCCCAGTTTGGAGATGTTAATGACAGCTAACATGCCAACATCTTGCATGGTCACCTTCTCTCTCTTTAGTAATCCTGAAAAAATACAAGCCAACTCATAGAATGAGGATTAAGAGGAGGATTAAGAGGAAAAAGTGATCATCCACCTCTTGTCAGCAGTTCTTTATCTAGTAGTACATGTGTGACTTCACTAGAACAAAACAATGGGCATTCTGAGTATCCAGAGACCACGTGCCCTGTGGAAGTTGCAAGTAGGATCACTCAACTGAGACCAATAATATACATTCATAAACTCAGCAATAGCGAGGGACAGTTCGTTGGCTGAAAAGACCTGTGCCTATTATGTAGTAACAGAGGAAAAGGGGGTATTTCCGTTTTTGCATAGGTAGCAGGAGATGACAATCAGAATATTTATCACCATGACTTGTGCTGTATTAATGCATGATTGGATACCTCTACCACCATATGCATCTTAGAAGTCTTTTTTAAAAAAAAGTTTTATTGGATTTTTATTTTTAAATATAATATTTCATATTTCATATTAATACCTGAACAGTGTGGCCTCTGGATATAATTCATTTTGATACAAAAAGCAATAATAATAATAATAATAATAATAATAATAATAATAATAACAACAACAACAACAACAACAACAACAACTTGACAAAATCACCATCAGTCAAATGCAAAAAGCTGCACTGCTTGGATCCGCACGTATATTACGAAAATACGTTATGATGTCCTAGGCCCCTGGGTGGCGCCCGACTAGTAATCAATGCCAACAACTGGCCGCTGTGATACAATCGTATAATAATAATAATAATAATAATAATAATAATAATAATAATAATAATAATTGCTGGCAGTAAACCGTGTCAACCATTAGCACCAGTCACTGGCATTTGTAATGCATTTTTGAATGTTCAGTTGGCTGAGTTTCATGGTTAATGAATAAAGTATATAATAATAATTATTGTTACATTAATTAAACATATATAATCCTAGTATCAGTGGTGAAATCTAATTTTTGTTGCCAAGTGAAGAAAAAAGCTTCTGACAATCGTGCGGATCAGCTGTGAGCCCTGCAATTATCTGAAGTTTTTTTCTTTCTGCTTTTTAAAGCAATTTTTTTCCTGCCTATTCGCCCGAACTGGCAGGAAAAAATGCTTTAAAAAGCAGAAAAAAGGGTTCCAACGATTGCGCACTCACAGCTGAACCAGGGAAAATCATCCCTACTGGTTTGGCCAAACTGGGCCGAACCAGGAGGATTTCACCCCTGCCTAGTATTGATAAACATTATTGTTTTAGAGTACTTATTCAATATTTCAATGTTCCATTTTAATGCCAATGCTATAGTAATACCATCTTTTAACCTCAAATCTTTCCATCTAATTATTACTTACTAGCCAATAACCCATTGTTGCCCGGGTATTTATTTATTTATTTATTTGCAATATATTTTTATTGTTTTTACATTTAAAACAATGCAATGCCGCAGAGTCGGGGTGATCATATATTCACATTATGTACAGCTGGTTTCAACCATTAACAATTATTCTACTTAATACATTGTCTGTCCTTCTGTTCGATCACCATATATACATTTGTTCCTGTCTTGTCATCTTAACTTATACCAGTCATAAAATCTATTCCATACCTCAAAATATTCTGATTCCCCTTTATTTTTAAGTTCCAAAGTGAGCCTATCTGCTTCTGCACAGGCCAACACTTTTCTGATTATATCTAGCTCTGATGGTGTATTTTCTTTTTTCCAATGCTGTGCATAGGTTATGCGCGCTGCAGTCAGTATATGTATAATTAGACAGAGTGTATCTTTCTTAAACCCCTCCGGTATTATGCCTAGGAGAAAAGTTTCTGGTTTAAACATAATTTGTTCTCCCACCATTTGTTCTAACCATGATTGGATCATTTTCCAATATTTTTTTGCCTCACTGCACGTCCACCACATATGGTAGAAGGTGCCTGGTGTTTTTTTACACTTCCAGCAATTTGGGGCCAAATTTTTGAACATTTTAGATAGCCGTGCTGGCGGGAGATGCCATCTATAGAACATCTTGTAAAGATTTTCTTTATACGCCGTAGCCAATGTTAATTTCTGATTAAGTATCCAAAGTTTTTCCCACTTAGCCAATTCCACATTGTAACCGAAATTTTTCGCCCAGGCGACCATGTTTTCTTTGACATGTTCTTCCTCTAGTTTATATTCCAACAAAAATCTATACAGCACTTTGATCAGTCTGTTTTCTGTCTGTATCAACAGTTTATCTAATATTGTGTAGTCTTTGGCAATACCTTCATTCTTCCTATCCTGTGCATACCTTGATTGTATCTGTAAATAAGACCACCATTCTACTTGTATTCCTTGTGATGTCAATTCTGCTCTAGTTTTGATCTCCCCCTGCCTGTTCAATAGCTCTTTATATGTGACTATAGTTTCCATGTTAATTAAATTTGGGTGTATGTATGCTTCCATCGTAGATAGCCAAATAGGTATTTTAGTATAGTGGTCATGTTTAATTTTATTCCATATGATTAACAGAGATTGTCTAATGTAATGTCTACTAAAATATTTGTGTGCAGATCCTTTTTCATACCAGAGGAAGGCATGCCAGCCTGCTTGGAGGTCATGACCTTCCAATTTGAGTAATCTTTTATTTCTCAGCATTATCCATTCCCTTAGCCATGTTAATATAGCCGCAGTATAATAGAGTTCCCAATCTGGTACACCAAATCCTCCCTTTTCCTTAGTGTCTTGCATATCCTTAAGTTTTATTCTTGGTTTTCTTCCCTGCCAGATAAATTTCGAAACCAATTGATTCAGATCTTTAAAGACACCTTTTTCTAATTTAATGGGTATGTTCTGAAATAGGAAAAGAAATTTGGGTAGTATATTCATTTTTATAACTGCAATCCTGCCCATCAGGGACAGTTGTAAGTTTTTCCATCTTTCTAGGTCCTTCTTAGTTTTATTAATCAAATTGGTATAGTTGTCTTCTTTGATGGTCACACATCTTGCAGATAAATGTATACCAAGATATTTGACTTTTTTGACAATTTGGATACCCGGGTATTTATTTATAGGGGAGAAATGTCCAGATCAAACGCAATTTCTAATGGTGGATTTTCCCCCTTACCAGAGGGAGCCCCCTTGTGGAGTACTGTGAATCCATTACCATGGCAACTCCACTGCACTGTACAGTAGAAGCCATTTGACGGCAGTACAGTAGAAGCCATTTTAAGGCACAACAGGCTGTATCTTAACAGAACACCCCCTAAGGGGTGTTAGGGTGTCTTACCCCCACAATATTTGTTTCCAGAGAGTAAGTCATCTGTGTTCCAAGTTTGGTTGAAATTGCTTGTGGTGTTCAAGAATTATGCTGGATCATACACAGACAGCCGTTTTTATATAGAGAAATATTCTATTATATAAAAATTAATTGGCTAAATATTCCCCCATTTCTTATTTCTAACTTCTAATCAGGCCATCATTACTAATCCTAGTATTAACACGCTTGTTTATATTAAACAAGTGTCACAGTACGACATTCAAGTACCAGTCATCCTACTATTTAAACGTACCTAATAATACTGTCTTTCAACCTCCGATCTTTCCATCTAACTATTGCTTTACATAAAGGTGTGTATTCTTCTTTCTACCTCCATTCTAGTTTTTAATCAGGCCATCATTATATTAGAAAAATGAAAAAAAAAACTAATAATAATCCCTTTCTATCCATCATCTCTTGCCTGTTTTAATACTTCAGTTCTGATTCGTTTTTTGGCAGAAGACACAGGTGCATTTTAGAAGTCTTGTTGGTGCAAATTAATTGGAATGTGTTTGCAAACATTTTCTATCTCGTTTAATAGAGTTTGTTATTTGTGGGATGAAAATCTATCTAATTTGTCTAAATTGCCTAAAAATTAATTAGGGGAGACATGATATCAGTGTTCCAATATTTGAGGGGATGCCACAAAGATGAGGGCTCAACCTATTTTCTAAAGCACCAGAAGGCAAAGCAAAAAACAATCGATGGAAAGTAAACAAGGACAGAAGCAACCTAGAACTAAGGAGAAATTTCCTGACAGTGAGAATAATTAACCAGTGGAACAGCTTGCCTCCAGAAGTTGTGGGTGCTCCCTCACTGGAGGCTTTCAAGAAGAAAATGAACAGCCATTTGTCTGAAATGGTACGGGGTCCCCGATCGAGCAGGTGTTTGGACTGGATGACCTCCAAGGTCCCCCTTCCAACTCTGTAATTCTACCTTTCAAGGTAGGCCATGTTGTAGGTGCTGTTGGGATTCCTTGTGCTAATACAAGAAAGATCTGAGACCAATATTTTAAGATCTAAACAGTATAGAACAATATAAAAATGCCTGAACAGACATCCACTCTGAAATATTTTCCTATTTTTGTGATTTATAGCTTCCCTTGAATATATCACAATCATCTATATGGCATGAAACCAACATTATAACATCAATCCATGACTTGAGGCTCGCAGACTTCCTGATCAGTCATGAAAGCACAATAAACCTTTCATTTGGTTCACAAGAAGTTCTCCAGGCACAAAACAATTCCTATTTGTTTTACCAGGAACTAAGGAAATTAAATTTAAGACTATTGGAATTTCTTTTAATCTAATTATGGGGAGGAAACTAGATCTATAATTGAGATAGATAAGGAAACCTGCACTACAGTTCTAGCGAGATTAATTTATCTGTTCTAGGTATAATTAAATTAACCTAAACAGATAGTCACGGATAAGGACTTCCACCAAAATAGGAATTAAAAGAGGAGATCCAGTATAGATAGAACAGTCTTGATTTCATTTCCTTGAAAATTTGTGGTGTTTAAGCTGACAGCAATAATTAACTGATCTCCGTGATTGCAGTGATTTAAAACATAACTTTTACTTAACTTAAGCTCATAATATAAAAGGCAACCGTAATTCCAATTTTTAATATTCATTAGGGTTCAGGGTACAAGTAGCTCTTGACTTACGACCACAATTGAGCTCAAAATTTCTGTTTGCTAACTCAGACATTTGTTCAGTGAGTTTTGCCCCATTTTATGACCTTTCTTACCAGAATATTTTTGTCAAGGATAACCATTGTCTCTCTTCAGATGACTTAGTTCTTTTTAACTACCTTCATCTTCATCGGTTATTTCCGAGCTTGGCACACTGGTCCTTGATTGCCCTAAAGGTTTGCAGCACCTAAATCTCTTTAAGAAAAGTATCATTTTGGTAGTGTAATGTTAATTTTTATTCCCTGCAGCAATCCACTAGCACTTACTGGATTTCTTCTAAGGAAGTGATGGCTAACTTTTTTGTTGTCGCATGCGGAAGCCGTACCCCACACCCTGTTTTGGGCCTAGTAGGTCTCCCTGCAGCCTCCTGGCACCAAAAATAGGCCGCGGGTGGGGGCATGCTGTGCTTCCCCTTCCCCCGTGCATGAGCATGTAACCCCCTTGTCCCCCCACGCATGCATGCGCATCTCCCACATATGCCCCACACATGCCCCACACATGGCAGAGACCCAAAAATCAACTGGCCAACAGGAGGCATGCGCGCATGCATGGTGGAGCTGAGCTGGGGTAACAGCTCATGTGCCAGGCGACACGGCTCTGGGTTCCACTTTGGACATATGTGCCATAGGTTCACTATCACGGTTCTAAGGCCAACCTGGTTAGGGAGGGAGAGAGAGGGAGAGAGTGGCCATAAATCCTACAATGTTGTTATATATAGAAGGGTGGGTTTCGCCTTTGGTTCACGTGGTGATTGAGTTCATATAGATATTGGAAAGAGGAGAAGACAGAATACAGTCTTATTCCCTTCTTTTCTGAATTGAGACATACAGCTGGACCTTGTCTTACAACCATTGGTTTAGTGACCATTTGAAGTTACAATGGCACTTGTCATAGCTTATGACTGCTTTTCACACTTACAACTGTTGCAGCATTCCCATGGTCAAGTGATCAAATGGTCAAGTGATCAAAATTTGGATGCATGGCAATTGGCATGTGTGTCAGGCCTGCGGCCATCTTTTCTTCTGGATCATTGGCCTGCCACACTTTCTATTATTCTACTATGCATTTTCTATTGGGGGAAGATCGGAGGGGGGATTATAAGGAGTGAGATGCTATGTAACCATAACAAAATTCTTTCTAGAAAGACCTGTACACCTCTGCACCTGACCAGAACTGGATGGGTGGAACTGCCAGCATGGCAGTGGGAGATTGGACCATGTGATGGACTTGTGGGTGTGGGGGCAAGATCTTGAACTTTCAACTGGGTGGGGAAAACCGGGAAGCTTTCAGATTCGGGTTTTCTCAGAGGTGCCAACATGGCTCTCTTAATAAATTGGAACTTTGAGCAATACTTTGCCTTGGACTCTGATTTACTTTTGGATGCTATTTGGAACCCTGAAGATGTGTTTATGACGGTTGCCGTGTCCTGGGGTCATTGTGGTCCCTTTTTGCAAAGCTTCTGAGAAGCAAAGTCAATGGAGAAGCCAGAGTTAACAACTCTCTTACTCATCTAACAATTGCAGTGATTCATTTAATAAATGTAGCAAGAAAGATGGCAAAAATGGGGCAAAACTCATTTAACAACCATCTTGGTTAGGAATGGAAACTTTGGGCTCAGTTGTGGTTGTAAGTCGAGGACTACCTGTATGTTGAGAGGTGGGCACTATTACAACATCTAACTTATATGACTGTATTTTCATTCCGTGTTCTAATGAACTCTATATCTCCATGATTCCATTTACTAATACTGTAGATTTTGATGATGAGCTCATTTACTTTTTGCTGTTGGACTGGAATTCTTGCATTTCCAGGAGGCCCGAAATTTATCTCAGCTGCCACTGCTTCATGTAGGCAATTATTCTCCTAATTTTAAGATCTCATAAGCTGTCACTCCTTTGAGGTAGACAAATCAGGAAAGATGAGTCACTGGGAGTCTTGTTATGTGTTTTGATGTAGTTAGGATGTTGTAAGAGAATGCTGAAAGTCTACCCGAACCCTTCTCTACTTCAATTTGTACCTAACCGAATGAAGACAGAGTTGTTGAGGGTTTTTCCTCAAGCTTTTTACTCTCTACCCAAGGCTAAAATACCTTATGACTTGGCATTCTTCTCCCTATTCTCCGAATCAAACTGACCTTCAATCACATAAATATATAAAATATGTTTTATACTTTTTGTACTGTTTCCTGTTATGTCTAATCACTGATCACAGTATGCAGACAGAAGCTCAAACAAAACACTTATTTTAGTACCTAGTATCTTAGCATTTAATTTATAAACTAGTTTTAAATTTTAGCTAATTAAATGTTTACATTATTTTGCCTGCCTGCTCTCTCTCTCTCTCTCTCTCTCCCTCCCTCCCTCTCTCTCTCTCTTTCTCTGTCTATCTATTTATCAAACATGTACAAGATAGCAGGTATAAGTATAAACATAAACATGAACAAAGGGATACAGATAAATGGAGACAGTAAGACAGGGACTGTAGGCATGCTGGTGTACTAATTTTTCTTTTTTCTACCATCAGATCCATATTCAACCACAATAATACTCAAACAATTGATACAAACTCAAGGTAAAACATTTCAAACTCAATTGCAGAAAATACAACTTCAGCAACAGGGTGGTCAACACCTGGAATGCTCGAAACTGTCCACTGTGCACCTCCCCCCATTCCTAAGAGGTCCATAAAGTGGGCGTGCATAAGCCCACCAACATCCCTACCGTCCCTGCCCTACTGTCCCCATTTATTTGTATTCATTTCCTTTGTTCATGTCCATGTTCATACTTATACCTGCTATCTTGTACATGTTTGACAAACTAATAAATCAATAAAAATAAATATTTATTTTAGCCACACTGGCATTTTCTTCCACCGATTTACCGTGTTTCCAGATGGAGGAGGAAAAATGATGTCTTGATCCCTGAACGGATCAGGTAGAGCATTCCGGGCGTTGACCACTCTGTTGCTGAAGTCATATTTTCTGCAATCGAGTTTACCTTGAGTTTGTATCGATTGTTTGCCCCTGTATTATTGTGGTTGAAGCTAAAGAAGTCGTTGACAGGTAAGACGTTGTAGCAGACAAGTTTGTGTACTGTGCTTAGATCACACTGCAAGCCACACAGTTCCAGATTGTCTAAGCCCAGAATTTCAACCCTGGTGGCATAAGAGATTCTATTGTGAGTAGAGGAGTGGAGTACTCTTCTTGTGAAATACCTTTGGACCCGCTCAATCTTGTCCTCTTCTTCAAAGATGTGATATTCATTTTGCATATATGTTGTTGCTGTTTAGTTGCTAAATTGCACATGAGTCTCCATTACCCATGAACCACAGCATGCCAGGCCCCCTGTCTGCCAGAGTCCACCATGCAGAGTCCATGCTCACTGCATCAATGACATTATCTAAGTATCTTATCCTCTGGGATCCCTTTCTCCTTTTGCCTTTAATATTTCCCAACATCAAGATTTTTTTCCCAATGAGCCTTCTCATTTGGTGGCCAAAGTATTGGAGCTTCAGAATTTGTCCTTCCAAAGAACAGTCAGGGTTGACTTCCCTTAGGATTGATTGACTAATTTGATCTTCTTGCAGTCCAAGGAACTTCCAAGAATCTTCCAAGAATCTTATACAACATCACAATACGAAAGTATTTGCATAGATATCTGGCTATAATCTTTCCACCAATATCTCTACCAGTTGGTGAACTGTTATGACCCCCATTCTTCCCTCGCCAACACAGAACACACTCCGGACCAAAACTACTTCAACAGGATTTATTGCACAGACAGACAGACAGATCCTTGGCAGCAATCCACCACGACAAGACTCTCAGAACCCTCCGGCACAGAGACACGATAGCAGCTATCCAGCATGCCAAGCTCACAAGACGGAACTTTCCCAATAGTTCCTGTGTTGACTTCTGCAAAGGGCGTATGCATAATCAGTCCTTTTATAGACTGAAGAGGAGTCTACTTATCAGCAGCTGAGAGCCCTTACCGCCGGTAACTGCGCACTTGCTCCTTGTGCCAGTGGGCGCGGCGGTAACAAGCATCTAATAACTCCCTGCTGATGTCTGATTCACTGTCCCGTGAATCCTCCCCACTGCTCCAAGGCATGGCATCAGGAGCCCCCCTCCTTTAGCTCTCACCGCTGCTCCATGCCTCAGGCACCTCCTGGTGGCCGACCAGACTCTCCGATCCCTGCTCAGAGTCAGAACCCTGCCCAGGGTCCTCCACATCCTCCAGGGCTGACTCATAGGGACCCTCACTGTCGGAGTCTGGTGGCACCTCCAACGGCTCCTGTTGGGCCACAACAGTGAACATTGTTAATTCCTCCTATAGTCTCTTTTCCCTCTCTGTTTTTCCATTCTCCCACGTGATTGCTGGTCATAATTCCATTCCCCACTATCCTGTCAGAACTGATGAAGCTTCTTGGATGAGAAGCGAAATGTCTTCAAAAGAAAAAAAAACAAGAAAGTCCAGTTGCCAACTGAAAAAGCACCTTTGGGAATAATCATGACCTGGATGATTGAGAATCTCTACAGACTTTTAGCTATACAATTTGGGATGAACAGCCTTGGAACGATGTGGGAGTAAGAATGGATTTCCAGAGGGGGGGAAATTGCAGACTAAAGGAACCAGGAGCACCACTCAGGTGACTCTGAGGACACAGATAAACCTCCAAGTGGCTTCAATGACCCTCTAAAATAATGCAAATGACCAGTTGTCTACAAGGAATAGAAATTCTTCCATTCCCCACTGTCAGAGCTGAAGAAGCTTCTTGGATGAGAAGTGAAACATCTTCAAAGAAAAAACAAGGAAGTCCCACTGCCTCCTGAAAAAGCACCTCTGGGACAGGTTAGAACAAAGTTTTGGGACCAAGTTTTTATTTTTATTTTTAAATCGTTTGCAGGAATAGCGCCTAGCCGTTATTTATACACATGAAAATATTTCTCCTCTATCAAGTGTGAGATTTGAAAAGGCAGGTAGAAAATGCATAACTCAATCCAGAAGAATTCTAGAATTCTGGTTCCCCCACAACCAATTGCCTCAAATCCTTAGAAAACTAAAATCTATATGTGCAAGTGTGCTTAGAAGGAGAGAGAGGGATATGTATCATTGATGGCATTGCGTGAAATTACTACGTGCTGCGTGAAATTATTTTAATGGTCTACATACAGTATATTGCACATGAATCGAACTGCCTGGTCCCTGGATGGTTCTAAGGTTGTTGACTGGCAACTTCTAGAGTGAGGATAAACAATGGCCTTTGGTACATAGAGAAGTTACTTGCTAGGCAGCTTAATGGACTGAATTTAAAGCAGTGTCATGCTAACCTAACAGGATGAACAATCGAAGAAGGCTTGTAATGACCATGATCCATTATCCTTTTCAAATGAGCCAACATTTTGAGCAGAAGGCTTAACATTTGTTTAATGTGTCTATTGAAGTAAATAAATTTTATGGTGTGAACTTTTCATCTTATTAGGATGATTCTTTCATTCTGTCTTTCCTTTCTTTCCTTCCTTCCATCCTTCTTCCTCCTCCCACCCCTCCCTTCCTCCCTTCCTTCCTTCCTCTCGTTCTCTTGCCCGTTCTCATCTTATTTATTAATTTGTCAAACATGTGCAGGATAGCTATGAACATGAACAAAGGAAATGAATGCAAGTAAATGGGGAGAGTAGGACAGGGACATTAGGTATGCTTGTGTGCTTATACACGCCCCCTTTATGGACCTCTTAGGAATCGGGTGAGATCCACGGTTGACAGTTTGAGGTTGAAGCTGTGGGGGTTTGAGGCTGTAACAATGGAGTCAGGTAGAGCGTTGACATCTCTGTTGCTGAAGTTGTATTTTCTGCAATCGAGTTTGAAGCGGTTTACCTTGAGTTTGTATCGATTGTTTGTCCGTGTATTATTGTGGCTGAAGCTGAAGTAGTCGTTGACAGGTAGGACATTGTAGCAGACAATTTTGTGTAGTATGCTTAGATCAGAGCACAGGCGGCACAGTTCCAGATTGTCCAAGCCCCAAAAAGAAAGTCTCTTTCTTTCTCTCTGTTTCTTTCTCTCTCTCTCATTCTTTCTCTCTATCTGTCTCTTTCTTTCTTTCTCCTTTAAGTTTTTTGGTACTTTGCCACCTTACTACCCCCTTCTAAGAGGCACTTTGCTGCTCCCATCCCATAAGTGGGCCCAGCTATTGGGCCTGCTGGTTTTGCTTACTTTGGAAAGCAAGAGAAGAACTAGCATAGATAAGGATCAATTGGTCAACATAATTTTGCATTTTGGATGTCCGCCAATTAAGGGAGGCTATCTGGCTAAGTTGGAACACAGAGTCCAGCAGTAAGCACACTTGTGTGATAGAATAAAACATACGATGAACGGTTGCAGGAACTGGGCATGGCTAGTCTAGTGACGAGAAGGACCAGGGGAGACATGATAGCAGTCTTCCAATATTTGAGGGGCTGCCACAGAGAGGAGAGGGTCAAGCCATTCTCCAAAGCACCCGAAGGCCAGACAAGGAATAATGGATGGAAACTGAACAAGGAGAGATTCAACCTAGAAATAAGGAGAAATTTTCTGACCGTGAGAACAGTCAACCAATGGAACAGCTTGCCTTCAGAGGCTGTGGGAGCTTCATCAATGGAGGCTTCCAAGAATAGATTTGTCAGAAATTGTGTAGGGGGGTTGGACTAGATGACCTACAAGGTCCCTTCCAACTCTATTAATCTCTTAATAAAGTGAAACTGCTGCGGCCAGTTGGAGAGGCATGACTGGTGCTTATGAGGATGTGCATTTGCTGGTTTAGTGGGCTTTCAGAAACTTCCCTTGTGTGGCTCTTACTCATGAAATGTGGAAACTTAGCACAAGTGGCCACAGGACATCTACATTTGGTTTCAGCTTCAGGACATCTGAAATGAGCATCTGAGGTTCAAGATAAGAGATGAGTAGGTAGCATAAAGATGGCAACTGTAAATAAAACTGCGGCACCTCACTCAGTATTGACAGCCCTCTTCTCAGTGTTTAAATTAGCTCAAACATATGCTTAAAAAGCTAAAAGCAGATGTTAGCTGTGGCCAAACCAGACATAACTCAGCTGAACTTAATTCTGAGGAAAGGAAACTTCAAATGAGAGGGGTGGTATTTCAAGTTTGTGGTTCTCCTTGACAGAAAGCATCAAGGGTAAGCAAAAGACTATAAAATTGATTTTTATTCAAACTCTTGTATTGGGGGAAAAATATTTTCCATTCTCTGTAATGATGGTAATATGTACACCTTGCACCTGTAAATCAGATAAATCAGATAAAATAGAATTCATCACACATTGCTCCAGTGTTATTTGGAGATTGTGCTAAAGGGGGAAAGGTGAGTGTGCATTCTGAAATAGGATTCAAAAGGATGTGTCCTAAAATTAGTCATTATCAAATGTAGGGTATCTCTTTTTTTCTGCTTTGCTTCACAGATACTTGGACATTCCTGTAATATAAGTGTATGGCAAGGATAGGCGTAATATTTGGAACGCTGAGATCAGTATCAAGGACAGTTTCACAAATACATTCTTATGGTGGGAGTTAGCCAATCATACCAATTTTGCATCTGGTGAAGATGCTGCTGTCATCACTAACCACTTAGAATGCTGTCCATCAAAAGAGTTGTATTAGTAGGCGAAAGAGAATAGTAGTACAATTGTTACGGTTACATAACTAATTAAGAAATAAAGAAATGATAGTATATGGTTAATGGTAGAAAAAAATTGAAAGAAATGCTCTCTATACTTACATTGAATTAGAGGGTGTATACTGTTTATAGCAAAATATACCAATGGAGAAAATAAGAAATGAAAATTTGGTGTAATTTTGAAGGGACAATTGAAGATATTGTTTATCTTTCAACTGGTGTTGAAGCTGAAATAGTCATTGACAGGCAGGATGTTATAGCAGACAATTTTGTGTACTAAGCTTAGGTCAATACAATACAATAGCAGAGTTGGAAGGGACCTTGGAGGTCTTCTAGTCCAACCCCCTGCCTAGGCAGGAAACCCTGTACTGCTTCAGACAAACGGTTATCAAACATCTTCTTAAAGACTTCCAGTGTTGGAGCATTCACAACTTCTGGAGGCAAGCTGTTCCACTGATTAATTGTTCTCACTGTCAGGAAATATCTCCTCAGTTCTAAGTTGCTTCTGTCCTTGATTAGTTTCCACCCACTTCTTCTTGTTCTGCCCTCAGGTGCTTTGGAGAATAGTTTGACTCCCACTTCTTTGTGGCAGCCCCTGAGATATTGGAGCACTGCTATCATGTCTCCCCTAGTCCTTCTTTTCATTAAACTAGACATACCCAGTTCCTGCAACCATCAGACCACAGGAGGTATACTTCTAGGTTATCCAGGTCCAAAATTTCAAGCCTAATGGTATAAGGCAGGGGTGTCCAAACTTGGCAATTTTAAGACTTGTGGACTTCAACTCCCAGAATTCCCCAGCCAGCAGAGCTGGTTGGGGAATTCTGGAAGTTAAAGTCCACAAATCTTAATGTTGCCAAGTTTGGACATCCCTGGCATAAGGTATTCTATTCCGAGCAGAGGAGTGGAGTACTCTTCTCATGAAATACTACTACTACTGCTATAACTACTACTATTACTACTACTACTACTACTACTACTACTACTACTACTTCTTCGTCTTTCAATTTTCTTCTTTGAGTTGTTTTATGCTCTGGCTGGTGTCAGCTTTGTTGGTGGCTACAAATGAAGGACAGAGCAAAACATGTGATGATGTCTCCTTCTCTCCGCAATTAAAAATCCAATGGCATCTCTTGAAATGGTTGTGAAGATGGTTAACAGGCTTCCAGATCATTGATTCCCCCACCCCTGTTCCAGTAGAAGCTGCTATTTCACATAAATACCCATGTGTTATCCTCTATGTGACTCCTTAATATTGTCCTCCGTAATCCCTTTCTAGCCAAAGGTAGTTTCCATGCTACCATGCAAGAAAGTTTGAAACATCACTGCATTGCATTGGAGACTGTGAAAGCAGTGCAGCTTGTTGGAGGGGAACAATTTGGTCACCATGATGTAGCAAAGATTTGGAGACTCTAGAAAGAGTGCAGAGAAGAGCAACAAAGATGATTAGGGGACTGGAGGCTAAAACATATGAAGAAGGGTTGCAGGAATTGGGTCTGTCTAGTTTAATAGAAAGAAGGACTAGGGGAGACATGATAGCAGTCTTGCAATATCTCAGGTGCTGCCACAAAGAAGAGGGAGTGAAGCTATTCTCCCAAGCACCTGAGGGTAGAACAAGAAACAATGGGTGGAAACTAATCAAGGAGAGAAGCAACTTAGAACTGGGGAGATATTTCCTCACAGTTAGAACAATTAATCAGTGGAACAGAAGTTGCCTCCAGAAGTTGTGAATGCCCCAACACTGGAAGTCTTTAAGAAGATGTTGGATAGCCATTTGTTTGAAATGGTATAGGGTTTCCTGCCTAGGCAGGGGGTTGGACTAGAAGACCTCCAAGGTCTCTTCCAACTCTGCTATTGTATTAGCGTATTAGCATTGCTTCTAGGTTTTCCAGCAACTCACCTTTCTCCAGCAACCATACGCCTCCATTCCATTTCTACGCACTCTCCTGGTGCTGCAAAGGAGAGCCAGCCAGCCTGCCTGCGTGCCAATTACTGCCTTTCAAGTGTCAACACTCCCACATTTGATGGGGTAGCCAGATGCTTGTTAACAGGCTCTAGCAGCTGGATTGAGGTGTACTACAGAGAAACATAAAGACTTGCTGCTGGTGCAGGAAACGAGCCTTTTGGATCTTTTCAGCACTAAGAAAGCTTTCATATCAAAGAAGGTAAGTTGTATATCTAGTAATAAAAACGAACTTCCCATGCAACCTATGGAACAAGGGAGACATTGTACAAGGAGGAGAAATTTGGGTGAATATTGAGGCAATTGATTTTACAATATTTTTTATGCTATATAATAGCAACTGATGGACCACTGTGGGAGATTAGGTGGTAGACTGGAGCCAGCCAAACTTTTCTTGAGTTTTTATATATTTACTAGCTGTTAACTTGGCATTGCTAGGGTATATATTTATCTCAATCCCGTGTTAGACATTCAATAATTTCTAATGTTGGATTTTCCCCCTTACCAGAGGGAGCCCCCTTGTAGAGTACTGTGAAGCTATTACCATGGCAACTCTACTGTGTTATACAGTAGAAGCCATTTTAAGGCACAACAGGCTGTATTTTAACAAAACACACACACCCCGAGGAGTGTTAAGGGTATGTTACACCCCACAACTCACACCCCAACAAGTCATCTGTGTACCAACTTTGGTTGAAATTGCTCAAGGCATTCCAGAGTTATGCTGAAGCATACACGTGCATACACAGACACACATAGAGAGTCATTTATATAGAGAGAGATTGTTTCAGAGCAACTCCTTAAATGATGGAAGATAAAGTATAAAAACTCTCGTGTGGAATTAGAACTGTCTTTCAATATTGAATTTTTCTGTCATGACTGGAACATTATCAGATTTTCATTTAATCTGATTAAATCCGTTATTGTTATTACAACACGTTCCAGAGCAAGGATGCTTTTGCATAAATATTTGTTCACAGGTTTGCTACTAGTTGCCAACCCCAAGCCTTGAGTCTGTAGTAATCATGGTTGTTAACATTAGAGCTCTTCACTGAAAGTAAAACCTACCGTTTCAGTGGTTCTTATTACCAGGAAATAATGTTGTGGTTACCATCATAGGCCAGGATTGATTGATTGATTCATTGATTTATCATGTCCAATTCTTGGAGACTTCCTGGAAAAATCACTGCAGTTTTCTTGGCAAAGTTTTTCAGAAGTAGCTTGCCATTGCCTCCTTCTTAGGGCTGAGAGAAAGTGATTGATGGCTCAAGATCAGCCAGTTGACTTGTGCCTAATGTCCCATTTTTGACCTAGATGCCTTAACCCTGGGGTGTCAAACTCAAGGTTTGGTGGCCGGGTGTGGCATGGGCGTGCTTAGATCTAGCCCATGGGGCCACCCTGGAAACAACAAAGGACCAGCCCATGGTGCCTCTGCCAACAAAAATAGAGCTTGTGGCCTCTTTTGAGCTCCATTTTCACTGGACGAGGGTTTCAGGAGGCTGTCACAGCCAAAAACAGAGCTCAGGAGACTGTTTTCACTGGCAGAGTTCTCACCGCCCCCAGGCATCCCCCACACGAGTGACATCAAGCTGGTGACACCCACCATGGCCACACCCTCCATGGCCCCCGAGGTCAAACACAACCCTCATGCGGCCCTTAAATGAAATTGAGTTTGAACCCCTGCCTTAACCACTATACCACACTAGCTCTCTACAGCCAGCACTGGAACGTAAAAGAATGCAATCAAGTCCCGTGTTGTCAAAGGACAAATTAGATATTTCAACAAGTTCCATTGGCTTGTCACTTAGAACAAGAGGGAAAGAACATAAATAAGGTTTTTGGACCAAGAGATCTGCTCTGCTTTCCAATTACTTATTAGGATGTGCCGATTTTCAAAATAGCTTGGAACGAACGTACCGCATCACACTTTCCGCTATTCATTAATATAGCCTGAAATTTTTTTTAGGCTTCAGTGGAAGCCAGGAATTTTAAAGAAAAGAAAGATGTGGCTGCTTTAATGAATCTTTATATTAAAGTTTATCCCATCTTCTTTAAGCTTAAAGCAGGGGCATTTCTCCCCCCCCCCCCAGGCTCCTGCGTAAGAATTGTTGGAAGAAATATCCACCTGGTTCAAGTGGGGAGAAAGACACTTGAAACATAGAGGCTGATTGGAAAAATAGTTTATTGATGAACAGGACCACATGGGTTTTAAGTCATGGGCAGCTGACCACATGGAGTGCCCATGGAGAGTGGGTGCTATTTATACCCTCTCTTGGGTCTTGCCCTTGAGCTTCCTGTTCCTGTGGCAAGGGCATGTATTTTGTTGGTTGCCATCAGACTCCCATGGGGCTATGCAGGGGTTATAGCTAACTTTGTAGGTTTTCTGAGTCAAGCTTGGTTGAAGCTTGCTGGATGATGCAATGTCCCCAGGTGATTTTGTAATGCAGTGAGCCCTCTGCTAGTTAATCTTATAATATCCTGGAGGATCATGCCTTAATCCCATCACCCTGGAGCTGAAGGCCTTTTGTCTTGTAGAGAGGCTGGCCCAGTCCTGCTGGGGCTATTAAGAAAGGTGGGAGGGCTGCTTTCCAGAGCATGTTTCCCTTTTAGGGGAATATAATATTCTGCCTTTTTAAATATTTGCCAAAATATTTCATTCTTCTAAGAGGGGTGACTGCTAACTTTCTACACTTTGAATGCAGTTGATTAGGAATGACCAAATATTATCAAGTTGATATAGATCCTTAGGGATCACGTACATCTACTCAAGGTTGATCTGTCTCTCACAGTCTCCCAACAAGTGACTCATTATAATCAAGTCCATCCACCTGGCTGCTGATTGTCAATTTTTATTTCTTTCCATCTTTCCCAGGACTATGGACTTCTCAAGGGAGTTGATTCACATGTGGCTTGGATTAACCTCCATGGAAATCCAAGGCTTGCATCAAAATATTAATTCAGCTTCCAAATATCTGTCTAAATACAAGTTTTCTAAGAGCAATTTGCTGGAGACGGAAACGGTCAAATTGGAAAAGCATTCTCAGAGTGATTTTTACAGAACAAAACTATTCCTGAATTAGTATGACTGAAAGACGTTTAAATTTAGATTTATACAAGATGAACTAATTCCATGATGATGAGTGAGACATTATTTATTTATTTATTTATTTATTTATTTATTTACATACATACATACATACATACATACATACATACATACATACATACATACACACACACACACACACAGTATATTCATAAACTGAAGATGTCCAAGCGAGTAAGCAAAAATAAATTCACTAGGGAGTTGTAGAAAGTTTCACTGTGTCAAACTGAAAGAAAAGCAGGATCTTCGGTTTTTGCTCAGACTCCTAACAACCATATTGAAAAAAGGAGAAAGGATCTATTTTAAAAAATCAAAGAGCTTTTTTTAATTCTGTACTAGTCGATAACCCGGTGTTGCCCGGGTATTTATTTATAGGGGGAAAATGTCCAGACCAAATGTAATTTTTAATGTTGGATTTTCCCCCTTACCACAGGTATCCCCCTTGTGGAGTAACATGAATCCATTACCATGGCAACTCCACTGCACTATACAGTGGAAGCCAGTATCGTAGTACAGCACAACAGGTTGTATCTTAACAGAACACACATACCCAAGGGGCGTTAAGGGAGGGGGGTTCTGCCTCACCCATCTTACCCTCTCAGTATTTTTCCCCAGAGGGTAAGTCATCTGTGTACCAAGTTTGGTTGAAATTGCTGGAGGCATTCCAGAGTTATGCTGGAACATACACACCCACAGCCATTTTTATAGAGAGAGATTGAACTATTGAACAATTTTCAAGATCCAAATCTGACATTTATGTTTTTTATTCAGTATTTGAATGTTGTGACTATGACTATTCATTCACATCATGGTTTTGACCTAAACACTGGTTCTTGCAAATTTAATCTAACATTAATTACTGCTGCTTTTTGATTTTCATTGTGTCACTACAAATTCTAGCTTTGCCAGAAGGAATCAGGAAAATACTTTTTCACCTAACAGATATTCAACTGGAAATGACATGCTTTGCACACCAAAAATTCCTTATTTGGTGAATTGTATTTCCCGGCATGCCTACAAACGGGTTCCTACCTAGAATCTATCACCGACAGTAGTACCCATGCAAGATTGCTTTAATCTTACAGTTAAATTTTGAATTTGCCATTGCAACATGTAAGGAAGGCTGCAAATAAACCTTAGACAAATTCATAGAAGGTATAATGTATACTGCCTTTAGATACTTGGATTATTACTAGGTGCAAGGATGCATAAGCAGGGATATATTATTATAGGGGTGTCAAATTCAGTAATGCCGGCAGCAACCTATCCTTGCTCTGCGGGGCCTGTTTTTGGCTGGCAGGGGGCTGCATTTATTTATTTATTATTTATTTTATTTATTTATTAAATTTGTTAGCCGCTCCCTCTCCACAAAGGGACTCGGGGCGGCGTACAATAAATAAAACACATAATATAAAATTACACATTGTGCGGAGGAGGTATAAAAAACACAATACATCATTATTATAACATAGAATTATTAAAATAAGTTAAAATTAAATACCCCATGGAGGACTTCCGGTTCCGGCGGCTACGGCGACAGGCAAGCCTTTGCCTGCTCCCGCTCTCCCGGTGGGCTTCCCCCGCTTCTGGGGGGGCACAGGACACCCCGGAGAGGCGTCCTGCCGAGGGAACGGCTCGCGGAGGGTCCTGGCGTCGGCGGCGGCTGGCGGGGGCTTCTCCGCTTCGTTCTAGGCACCGGGGAGCAGTCTCAGAGGGCGCCCGTGTGCGCGCGCCTCGCCCCATGCCGATCGGAGAATGCACTCTTGAACGAAGCAGCGGCAGTATGGTGAGAGGCTTCCCTTCTTCATTCCCTCTGTCTTGAATTTATGGACTTTTCAGCATTTTTAAAAAAGTTAAACTTTCGGATTTCTGCTAGAGGTGCGGCTAGAGGGAGGGGGATTTCCCCCCCTCCCTTGGACAAGCGGCTTGAGAAGATTTTGCTTTCGCCCCGAGGGGAAGGAGGAGGGGGGAGAGCCAACTAATGATGCCTCACCCTCATAAAAGTGACTTTCATTGGACTTAGCTCCAGAACTTATGGGTGAACTGAGAACTTTTTGAACTTTTAAAATTTTATTATGCCTCTGAGCCCAAAGCTGGCAGGGCAAGATGGCACACTTCCGTTGTCTTCATGAACTGTGAAACCTGACTCCACCTTTAAAATTCAGGCTTCCGGTCTTTGTCTCCGAGTCACCCAGAGGAATCTCTTGTGGATTGTTCTTTTCTGAACTCTTTGGAGAAAAAACTTTCATCTATTGCTAGAGTGACTAAAGAAACCCCCATCTGTTTGGATCCTCTGCCTTCTGAATTCGCCTGCCTGCTCTACCTCTCCAGCTGCCCAGTTTCTACTCTGACTGATCTCTTTGCTTCATAAACCATGTCTCCAAAAAGACCACCTCCTGGAAAACCTGGTTTTGCTACTTCTGCTCCAACGTCTGCAACGTCCAGTCCAGCTACACAGTCAAAGATAACAGAACTGATGCAACCCAAGACTACAGAGATAGACTTTCAACAAATGCTTCAACAAATTCTACAGGGCCAGGAGGAAATTAAGAAACAGTTAAGGGAAATGAAAGATGAAATTAAACAGAATCAAGCCCAAATCTTTAAGAACTCACAGAGACTGGACCTTGTGGAGGGTGGGGTGGCGGAGGCGAGGGGGGGGTAGAGGCTTTACAGAAGGGGAACAAAGAACTCGACATCCAACAAATGAAAATAGAGTTTGAGAGAATGTCCTTTTATCTTAGATTTCAAAATGTAATAGAAGCAGATGGGGAAAATATAAGGGACATTATGACTAATATCTTAGCTGAATACATACACAAAGATAAACACCAGATGGAATGGGAGATAGACCTAGCCTATAGAGTGAATTCAGCATATGCCAGAACACATAATGTACCCAGGGAGGTTCACATTAAATTCCTTAGGAAAACCACAAGAGATGAAATTCTGGGTGTACAAAGGGGGCAAACACTGACATACCACGACAGGGAGATAACCATTCTAAAGCAGATTCCCAAAAAAATTAGGGAAAAAAGGAAAAGCTATTCGCAGTTGGCGAATAAATTATACCAGAAGGGGGTGTGGTTTAGATGGTTGATGCCTGAAGGGATGTTGATATTCTGGGAGGAGACAAGAATTAGAATTAACACACCCATAGAGGCACAGGCCTTTATGGAAAAAAATAAAGCGAACCTAGAAAAAACAGAAGACACTACAACGGTCATACAGGACACGGGAGGGGCCGGAGCTCTGCCAGCGGGGGGTGAAGGGTCAACACCAAGAAAGCTCAGATCACAAAAATAAATAAGAAAACCACAATGTTATAAACAGACCGAAAGTAATAATGAATTTATAACTAGACTATATATTATAATTATATAAATTGATTGAATTATCTTTTTTAGAATTAATATGCTGATTTTTTATGATTTTGTATAAGGTTTGATATTTTGATGTAACCTAGGAGTCTGGAGGGAGGGGGCGTCTGCCACACTTGCAACTGCCAAAATTTGTAATCATTCCACTTACCCTTTTCCGCATAAATGTTTTTAAAAAACCAATAAAACTTTTTGAAAGAAAAAAAAAAATAAATACCCCATGGAGATTACACATTTAAAAAATTGCCAGGAGGAGTAAAATGGAACTACGGTTGAGCCAGGCCTGCTAGTTGAAAAAGGTGGGTCTTGAGTTTTGAACGGAAGGAGCGGAGGTCGGTGGTAATCCTAATATCCGGGGGGAGGTCATTCCAGAGGGCTGGGCCCATCACAGAGAAGGCCCTACTCCTGGGCGCCGCCCTCTGGCACTGTTTAGTGGACGGCACCCGGAGAAGTCCCTCTCTGTGCGAGCGAATTGGTCGTAGGGATGTATGGGGCAGGATGCGATCCCGCAGGTATGAGGTGTCCATCCCGTCTCCCTTCTGCTCTCCACCCACCCCGCCGGCCCGTGGAGGAGAACTACAATGCTGATCCAGCCCTCAAAGAAATCCAGTTTGACACCCCTGTCTTAGATTATTCTAGAACACAGAAATATTATTTACACAGTATCTGTTTAGTTTGGTTGGCATAATAATCTACAGAAACTGCCAGATTTCTCTGAATAAAAAGATTCTACATTGAAACACCATTAAGCTAGTTATTTATAGAATAAGCATTGTTCATTTTGTTCTTGGGATATATGGCTTCATTCTATCCTTTATCTGTTAGGATGTTATAGTAGTCTTCCTTGAGTCAACATCTAGTGATATCATGGACACATGCATTGTTTTCTGGCAACAATAGAGATGTGGCTTGTCATTTCTTTAGGAACTTGTTTGCACTTTCTGGACTAGTCTAAGATTCTGAGATGTTCCTGGTAGTCTCCTTTCATGTATTAACCAACCAGATATGATCATGTTTAGTCTTCTGAAGTTGCCCAAGGTTAGTCGGGTGTTGCCACGTGCCATAACTCTGAGGTTATTACAGGATTCTGACTTTTAAACTCCAGGGCAACAGTTTGAAGAGTGTTGCTACACGGAATGTACCTACATTTTAAAAATGTTTAAAAAATATATTATAGTTTATGGTAACCATTAGGGCTACGCAAAGGTTTGAAGGAATGTTTTGCCTTGGTGATTTTCCAATGAAGCATTCCTTAGAAAAGAAGCTTTGCAGCGCTGTCGCTTTGTCTGTTCTCCGGCTTCCTTTGGCACTGGATCTGCTGACGCATCACAAACTACAAATTGTTTAATCTCTGACTCACACTGGACAAATAGCATTGTTGCCATAGCAGAAAATGCCTCACACAAACCTAATCCAAAGTTAAGCGTCTCTTTTGGCGCTTATATTTTGCTGGGTGTCCATCGCAGGGGTGGGCTGCTGGGGGTTTGCAGGGGTTCGGGAGAATCTCTAGCTAAGATTTTTTGCAGTTTGGACAACCCCCAAATCCCACTCCTCGCTGGCCCTGCCCACCCCACCCCTCCCAAGAGTCCCCACCTGGCCCCTTATGGATGCAGGTAACTGCAGGGCTCCTGTGGAGGCTCGGGGAGGGCGAAAAATAGACCTACCGGAAGTTTGGGAAGGCTAGGAATGGGCCTGTTTCTAGCCTCCAGAGGGTCTCCAGAGCTTGGGAAGACCGTTTTCACCCTCCCGGAGTCTCAAAGAAACCCTCGGGAGCCCAAGGAATGAAAAACGCCCACCCCCACCCACCCCCCGGTGCAGAAAGCTGACTAGGCCAAGCCCACCATGGCCACACCCACCCATCAATCAGGCAGAGAACCCCTTGCTAAAAAATGTAAAGCCCACACCTGCATCAGAGGATGGGAAAGAGCAGGGACTTAACCTCCACGCCTCCATAATTACTTCTTCAAATTAGAGGAATGATTATTACTATTATTTTGTTTGTCACACAGTCAGCCAGATGTTCAGACTGGATTTGACATTTTTGTCTACCTATCGAGTCCTTTCCAAGGTGGATGTGGATGTTTGATGGTGTTATAGGTATCGTCACAGAATACAAGCTGTTCCAAGTAAAGCACTTTTTGCAATTGACGGACAGAGAATCTGTCAATGCCGATGATGATGATGATGATGATGATGATGATGATGATGATGATGATTATGTGGTTAATCTTTGGTGAGATTCACAGCCTTTGGGGCTGATTTGTAACCTAACAGCTCGAGTCCTAACCAAGGACCTAGGAACTGTTAAAGAAACATCGGAGGATATAAGTTGTTCCAAGTAGGGTGGTTTTTTGTAGAGTCAAAATGTTCAAGTCCGATAAATTTAGAATTTCCAAATAGCACGGTAGTCCTTTAGGTATTGCTCCAAGGGCTCCAATTACAATCGGGACAACACACAATTTCTTTTTCCACAGTCGCTCAACTTCAATTTGCAAGTCCCGGTACTTTGTGATTTTTCCTTGCTGTTTATCTTCAATTTGTGCATCTCCAGGTATTGCAATGTCAATGAACCATACTTTTTTTTTCAACTATTGTTATGTCAGGTGTGTTGTGGGCCAAGTGCCTGTCAGTCTGGATTCTGAAGTCCCACAAGATCTTGACTTTCTCATTCTCTAAAACCTTCTCAACCTGATGGCCCCAGTGGTTTTTGCTGTTCTCAAATCCAAACTTTTGGCACAATTTCCAGTGAATGATCTTAGCAACGCGGTCATGGCGTTGTAGGTAGTCAGTTTTTGAAATTTTGCTGCACCCGCTGATCAAGTGGTCGACTGTCTCGTCTTTCTCATTACAGAGGTGACATTTGCTGTTGGTGGTAACCTGTTGAATTTTTGCCTTCATGCAGTTTGTGGCTAAGGCTTGTTCTTGAGCTGCCAAAATAAAACTGTATTTTTTTTCAGTACTCCTGATCTTAATCAGTTCTAAGTTAGTTTTTGGTCAGCTTTGCCTTCAATACTTTTCAAGTATTGGCCATGCATAGCTTTGCTTTTCCAATTTTCAGCTCGCTTCTCAATTACTTCTTTTTTATATTCAGCTTTTAACTTAGTTGTCTTCAAAAGGCCTCCTTTATTTACTTCCTTAATCATTGGTTCTTCACTTTTCTGGATGTAATCATTCAAGCTGCGTCTTTCTTCTTCTACATCTGCTTTACTTGTAGGAGTCCTTGACCACCCTCTGCTCTTGGTAGATACAATCTGTCAACATCACTTTTAGGGTACAAAGCATGATTCATTGTCATAAGCTTCCTTGTTTTTCTATCCAAATAGAAAATAGGGTCCAGTCAATTATTCCTGCAGAGTATCGAATTACAGGTATAGCCCAGGTATTTATGGCTTTTATGATGTTTCCTCCACTCAGTTTAATATCTTGCGAATTTGTCGAATGTACTTGGCTGAGGTTAATTCCTTGACTTTATTATGCATTAAGTCAGAGGCCTCTAAAATCCCCAAGTACTTGTAGCCTTCTTCTGGTTTTACTGCCTTTATCATTTCTTCATTCTCAAGTTGTATTCCATCATCTTCTAGGACCTTGCCTGCCTTGGTTGCCATTGTTGCACATTTGTCAATTCAAAACTGCATACCAATGTCTTGGCTAAAGTCTTTTGTGCTTTCAATTAATAAATTCAGTTCAGCTTTTGTTTTACCAAACAGCTTCAAATCATCCATGTACACCAAGTGTGAAATTTTCAGTCCTTTCTTTGCAAGTTCGTATCCACAGTTCACCTTCTTCAAAATGATTGTCAGCAGTAGCATTGAGAGTATAAAAAGTAGAGGTGAAAGGGAATCACCCTGGAAAATGCCTCATTTAATTTCAAGTTCACCCAGTTCTTCTCCATTAGCCATGAGCTTCGTTTTCCAGAGGTTCATTGAAGTTTCCATGAATTTTTGTATGTTGCTGCTAATGCCAAAGATTTTCAGGCATTTCTTGATCCAGCTGTGGGGAACTGAATCAAACACTTTTTTATAGTCTATCCAAGCCATGAATAGCTTGGTTCGTCTTTTCTCTGATTTCTTTAGGATTAGCTAGTCAATCAGCAGTTGGTCCTTTGTTCCTCTTGAATTTTTGCAGCATCCTTTCTGTTCTACAGGAAGCAAGTCATTTCTTTCCAAGTATCTTTCCAAGTATTGCAATGATACCAATGAGGAGCTTGTATGTTGTTGCCAAACAGGTGATTGGCCTATAGTTTCCAGGGTCCTTTCCTTTTTCTTTATCTTTTTGGATCAAAAATGTCCTTCCAGTTGTCATCCATTCATCATTTTCAGGTGTTTTTAAGATCTGGTTCATTTGGGCTGCCAATCTTTCGTGCATACTTGTAAGTGCCTTTAGCCAGAAACCATGTAGCTCATCTGGTCCAGGTGCACTCCAATTCTTCACTTTTCTTGACTGCCTTTGCACCATTTCTTTTGTTATTTTCACATCTTCCATTTTATGCACTTTAATACAATCCTCAACCTGCTTGATCCATGTTGCATTTCTGTTGTGCTTCTTGTTGTTTTCCCACAAATTCTTCCAGAATTTCAGAGCTTTCTCTTTATCACGCTTTTCATTTGTTGTTACTCCATCTCCATTTTCTAAGCTCTTATAAAACTGGTGCTGATTTGCTCTGAACTGTGAGTTTTCCTTGAACTGAGTTACTTGATTTTCGTATCATTTAATCTTTTCAGCAATGGCAACAACCTTCTGCTTCAGCTCTTCAATTACTACCGCAATCTCCTTATTCTCCAAATCTCCAGGCTGCTTTTGACCTGCTTGTTCTTTAGCTGACCTTGCCTTAGGTTCTTTAAGTTGCTCCACGAAATGTTTTGATCTTCAATTCCAACCGAATCTTCCACTTAGGCTTCCCCTTCTTGCCTCTTTGGTTCCTTTGTATTTTCAAACCCAATTCTTTGGTGGTTATGAAGGCTGCTGCATACATCAGCTGGTTTGTTTCAGCTAATGTAGTGGTTTGAATGGTTTGCACAGCCTCATTGACCTTTTTTAGTACATTTCTCAATTCTTTCAGGTTTACTTGGTTCAGCTTTGGCAAACGTGTTTTCAGGATCTTCCATTTGATCCTTTATTTTCTCAGGTAATTGAGCACTATCTGTTGGTGCTTGCTCTTCAGTGCTTCCTTGTTCTTTATCTTCATCAATTTCAGCAGCCTCTTCCTCCCTTTCTTCCTCAGTTTGCTTTTGAGTCTGCAAATCGTTTTTGATATTACTCTTCTTTGTTGGTATACTCTGACCATTAGTTGCTTTCTCTTCGAATCCTGTTAATTCTGCTGTAGTGAAAAATTTGTGGCTCAGAATTACACGTCATTGGTCCATTAGCCTTTGTTCACTGATATCACAGTCCATGTGGTTCACCTTCCAAATCTGATACATTCGTTTTTGAAATCCACGTTTTTCTGGCTCAGACTGGTAGTAAGCTTTCATAATAGAGATGTTTTCTTCCCTAGTCCAGATTTTTTGCTTTTTTGCTTTTTCTTCCAGTAGCTTGTCAGCTCCATGCCCTGGTTGCCTAGCAGAGGGAGCTTAGCCCTGTAGCTCATTTTGCGCAGAATGCCCAGGAGCCATAGCATCCAACGGAACCCTTGTTAATCTGGGCGACAGTTCAGCCGGCATAAATTTCATTTTTCTCGTATTCACCATGTTTGAATGGGTTGTGGAGCAAATTTTGTCTGGCCCTTCACCTAAGACTTGTCTGATATGGTTGCACCTGTTCAGCATAGCCCTTACCTTCTTAAAATATAAGATGTTCGGAGTAGCGCAGTTTTTTGCAGTTCCGCTGGTGTTATTGCAGGAAGCTGCAATTTGTGGATGTATCTTGTAAAATTCTTGGACATGGTGCCAAGTGCCCCGATGACAATGGGTATCACTGTTACATGCTTCATCCATAGCCGTGTAGTTTCAATGGCCAGATCGTGATATTTCATGATTTTTTCTAGTTCTTTTTCTTCGACTCTGGAATCTCCAGGAACAGGGATATCAATAAACTGTACACTTCAGCCCTCTACAACTGTGATATCTGACGTTTTGTGCTCTAAATGACGATCCATTTGTATTCGAAAGTCCCACAAGATCTTCACCTTCTCATTTTCGGTAGCTTTTTCCACTTTATGATCCCATGACTTTTTGGGTTGTTATTATTATTGTTGTTTTTGTTGTTTTGATGGATCATTGTAACCACTTTACTGAGGCTTTTTTTTTTACAGTTTATCTATTATTTCATTTTGTACACTAGCAACAATCAACCCCCCTCAAGTTATCAAGTTATTCAAAAGTTCCACAAGATCTTCACCTTCTCATTTTCGATAACTTTTTTCACTTTGTGTTCCCATGACTTTCTGGATACTTTCTGACCAGTGGATTAATTTATTTATTAATTAATTCTGACCAGTGGATTTATTTATTATTGTTATCATCATCATCATCATCATCATCATCATCATCATCATCATCTTACCTCCATGCCTGATCAGGTTGCTTAAGGATTTTTAGTGATGGTGCCATTCAAGGCTTTTTCAAAAAGGAAAATCTTCCATTTGGTTTGGGAATAACTTGGGTGTAGCTTCACTAGCATCTTACCTAGTACCACAATGCAAGTAGCCCTCAACATACGACCACAATTGAGTCCAGGTTTTTTGTTGTTAAGTCAGATGTTTTTAAAATGAGTTGTGCCTCATTTCATGGCCTTTTTCCCCACAGTTGTTAAGCGAATCACTGTGGTTGATTAATTACCTTATTTTCTGAGTATAAGACACACTGGAGTATAAGACACACCAAGATTTTGAAGAGGCAAATTAAAAAAAAAAGGTTTTGCACTCTGCAGACCTCCCAAAAGGGCCCATTTTTTGCAAAAACGGGCCTGTTTTTTGCCAAAAAAAGGCACAAGCATAGCCTTTAGGAGGTGTATAGAGTGCTCCTGGGGGATAGGGGGCAAAAACAAGCAAAAGAATGGCCCATTTTTCGCTCATTTTTGCTATCCCCAGCCTCCAGGAGCAATCTGGAAGCCTCCTAAAGGCTATGCATGTCCATTTTTGCAAAGGGGGCGGGGTTTTGGGAGGCATAAAATGCTGTATTCAGTATATAAGACGCACCCAGATTTTCACCCTCTTTTTTGGGGGAAAAAGGGGCATCTTATACTCCAAAAAATACGGTAGTAACCCAGTTGTGAAGTGAAACTGACTTTCCCATGGACTTCGCTGATCAGAAACTCACAAATGGTGGTCCATGACCTTGGGTCACTGCAACAGTCATAAATGTGAACCAGTTACCAAGGATCTGAAATTTGATCACGTGATCGTGGAGATCTGCAAAGGTCATAACTGTGAAAAATGGTCATTGGTCCCTTTTTTTCAGTGCCTTGCAACTTTGAACGCTCCCTAAATGAAGCGTGGTAAGTCGAGGCCTACTTGCATACAAGAAAGTTGTCATTGAAACTCTTTTTTTCCAAATCGGGGCAAAGCATTTTAGAATTGTCTCTCCGTTTCTTTCTTAATCGGCCAAACTGTGGAGTTCAGAAAGGCTCAATAACGGTAGTGTTTTAATGGCAGTGGAACAGCTGCGGGGCCAGGCACAGTCTCGCATACATAACATACAAATAACCTTCTGGCTGAGTTTGCCAAGAAGCTGCAAACAGGTGCACCCAGGGACTGAAGCTGTTATTTATTTATTTATTTAAACCATGACACTCATTCCATTGTTTAATGTAGAGCTTCACAATTAGCTATGTGTTGAGAAACCATAAAAGAATCTAGACACATATGGTCCATTCAAATGCCAAGCGCATTTTCTTCTCTTTCTCCCTCTCTCTCTCTCCTCCATCCCTCTCTCTCTCTCTCTCTCTCTCTCTCTCTCTCTCTCTCTCTCTCTCTCTCTCTCTCTCTCTCTCTCTCTCTCTCTCTCTCTCTCTCTCTCTCTCTCTCTCTCCCACCATTCCTTCCACCAATGCGCACAGATCAATGGAGCTCTTTCTTGCATGCAACACACACACCACTCAGACACACGCTCACAAGTTGTTTCCCAGTGCTTTGCTTTCATATCGTGAAATGGTTGCTGTGCATATCGTATTAGGCAATTCCTACAAGCCTTTAGTCCAGTGTTGGGTTCCTACGGGTTTGGACCGGTTCGGACAAACCGGTAGTGGTTTGGCTGCCTGGGTCGCTGGAACCGGCAGCAACCCAGGCCTGCCATGCCCCTGATCTGGTTCTCCTACGGCGCTGCCATCTTGATTTTCGGTACTGCACATGCGCAGAACAATTTTCATTGCACAAATTTAATTTCTTTCCATTTTTTTAACATTTGGTGCGCGCATGTGCACAGACCTATTTATGTGCAAATGTCCATGCACGCAGAACACAAAGTTTGCGCATGCACTGAACCGGCAGTAATGCCAGCAGCAACCCACCCCTGCTTTAGTCATGTGTGGGGAATATCATGTTTGGGGGGGGGGGGTGTCTTAGAATTCCAAGAAGTTTTACCTGAAACTTTAAACAGGACTTTCCCCCTGCTAGAAATCCCACAGAGGGTAATTCCCAGAATCTCCAACCACTTACCATGCTGGCTAAGATTTCTGAGAGCTGCCCTCTTTGAAGCTGTTAAATTGAAATATATTCTATTTATTTGAATATAAATAAATACATTTATCAACATAAATTGAGAAATTTATACTGTTTCAATATATATTGTTTATTTATATGTAAACAATGTATATTGTTTCTTCCAGTCCACACCAGTATGAAAGGGCCAGGGGTAGGATCCGGCTGCCAGTTCGCTGAGGGACATGCTGCACGTGCTTGCTTGTTGCCCGCTATGCCAGCATGCGCAGTACTAAAAATGTGCAGAATTCTGCATGCGCAAAAGCAAAAAACAAGATGAGAGATGGTTCGGGGGCATGGAAGGCCAAGTAACTACCTACTCAGCCAAACTGGTCCAAACTGGTAGGAATCCACCTCTGGAATGGGCCCTAATCGGACTGGTGCATGATATTTCTCCTTCATTTCTTCACACCAGTGGTGGGTTCCGGATCCCGTTGCAACTGGTATGGTTGGAACGGGCCCAGCGGCGTCCACATGGACGCATGCAGCACATGCGCACACACATGCAGAGCACACATGCATCTTAGTGCCTCCACGAGCCTCCGCAATGCTCCAGCTGCTCAGCAGAGCATTGTGCAGGAGCTGTATGCGCCGTGCATGTGTGCGGAAGCGCCAAAGACTTAAAAGACCAGTAAGGAGCTTGGGCAGGCAGGCGGGCCATCCAGAGCACCGTACTGGAATGGTATCTGGTGCTCCGGGCAGGCTCCGGTATGTCCATACCAGGGCGTACCACCTGCAACCCACCACTGCTTCACACCAAAAACAGGGGAGTTCTATCAAAGCTGCGAATAGCGTTGGGGGAACATCAAAGTATATGTTTTTTTCTAAGCGCGTTGAAGAAATTAGAAGGTAAATTTGTAACTTCTAAATAAAATTCCAGTTAAAATCAGACTTTATTGTATTTTATAATCCAGAGAAAGGTATCCCGGGAAAAGCTCGTGCTCGTGCTCTTTTCATACCAAAGTTTATCAAAGATTCGTAGACTTGTACAACAATGGTAGCATTTTTCATTTCCCTTTGAGATACCAACCCCTCTCGAATGGCACAACTGGACCTGACAAAAAGCCCGATGAACATATAAGGGCAAAATAATTTGTTGAAATTTGTGTTTGCAAAACATGTTTCAAAGATGGGTCCCATCATTAGTGAAGTAGCCGGGTTGTTGTTCATTTGCTAATTTGTGTCTGACTCACGGATGAAATCCAGCAGGTTCTGGAGAACCGGTAGTGGAAAGTTTGAGTAGTTCGGAGAACTGGCAAATCCCACCTCTGGCTGGCCCCATCTATTCTCTGCCTCCCGAGTCCCAGCTGATCAGGAGGGAATGGAGATTTTGCAGTAACCTTCCCCTGCCATGCCCACCAAGCCACGCCCACCAAGCCACACCACGCCCACCAAGCCACACCCACAGAACCAGTAGTAAAAGAAATTGAATTTCATCACTGGTTTGACTCCTTGAGAGCCATGGACCATAGCACAGCAGCCTGCCTCCACCCCTATCCTACACTATGTTCCTAAGTTTTCCCAAATTCATGCTCACTGCATCAGTGACACTATCTAACCATCTCACTCTCTGCCAGTTCGCTCATGGGTGAGCTATAAAAAATATTAATAAAAATTATTCTGCGCATGCACAGAAGCAAAAATGAAGATGGCGGCACCTATGGTGGCACCCGGAGAACCTCTTTGTGGCCGTGGCAGGCCTGGGTCACTCCCGGTTTCAGCGACCTAGGCCCCCAAACCACTGGTAGGAACCCAGCACTCATTTGGCTTAGCCCCTCTTCCCTTCCTTTTGCAAAATTCTACCTTTCTTTGGGGTTGAAAATTATATCCTCCCAGATTCCCCCCGCCCCTTTTGGGGGGGGGGATCACATATGGGCCTGCAACATCTCAACCTGGATTTAGAAAGAGATTTCCACAAACATCAGTTTATCATCTTCAGTTCAAATTGAGTTTTAGAAAGTAGCCAAGCCATACTATTAGCTTACGGCCAAGAGAATGTGATCTTCTTTTTATTATCTGAATCCATAACGTTCCTAAAGCAACTGCTGTCATATTTGACAAAAGGTGGGGGATATTGCATAGGTTTAATATTGGATCCAGAACAGGAAGCAAAGAATCTGAAAAAAGGAGATGGGAAAAAAAAAATGCCAGTAACGGATATCTGGAATATGCATCTGTCACAATGGAAAAAATATTTAATGCTGGGCAACAGTTCATTCCACGCTTTTTAATTCATATGTCTAAACCTTTCTTGGAAGGCTGGACCTCTGGTGGATTTTATTCAGAAACCTAATGGAAAAGGCAGGCAGATTAATTTAGTCTTCTGCTAGCAAGGCTGTGAATGAAAACATACTTTATTCCTTTAAAAATAATTCTTTGGGGGGAAGGAATGCATTAATTTTACAGCAGAGCAACGTGCAAAAGCTAACCTTTTTTTTTTTAAAAAAAGAATTTAGAATTTAAAAATAGAATCCAGACATAACAGCACTGAGACAACTGATCAACTAAAGACAATACCACAATCGCTTTATACCCTCAATAGTAATAAAGTCATTAAAAAGTAGCTGAAGTAACCCTGCATTTATTTCAAAAAAACTTAGTGAAACCGAACTGGGTAGCAGGGTGAAAAAATATAAGGTGGCATAAGGAAGGAACAGATGCCTGCCATGCTGTCTCTTTGGGCGGTGTGTGATGTCGTTGCATGCGTGAGCGGTGGCACCAGCGCGATTAGCCTTGCAGTGTTCTTCCACGAGCAGCTTTACCAGGGTGACAAGCCTCCCGGCATTCCTGGTAAAGTAAGGTAAGTGGGTGTGGGGCACGTGGGGCACCTCAACCCCCACCCCCCACCCCTGCCCGAGCTTGATTTTTTTCACCTGCACCTCATCTGTCAGAGTTTTGGCAGCATGACTATTATTATGAGATACACCCAGGAACAAAACAGAGCACACAGCAGACAGAGCCTTTCGTCAATTAATAGTGGTTTATATATACATATCTACAGACATACACATGGTAGATAAATCCCTTAGCACTCAGCTACGGACACAAGGAGAGAAATGAGATTCACGATGAGAGAGAGAAACACCCTCTAATGGCCACCTATATATAGACACATCTTAAGACGGTAAAAGACCTGTTTAGACTCCACTAGAGTCTTAAACTGGCTATACATATATTGCTGAATCATTCTCATTGCATCAGCTTACAGTTTGCAGCTTGCAACCTTACATCAGCTGGCAGCTATTAAATCCTCAGTACCTGACATCACCCCACCTTGTACCACCAGACGGTGGGTGGGGCTTAACGATGGCTTATTTTGGGGGTAGGGCTTATATTAGGCGCAGGCGTGAAAATCGGGCTAGGGCATGTTTTTGGGATAGGTTGTATTTTCAGGGAAACAGTATTAATAGAGGTTGTGGAGTCCATCCAAAATAAAAAAGAATAGACTAGCAACTTTGTTTTATTCTTTTGTTGTTGTTGTTATTGTTCCTGCATCTGTCACACACTCTCCAAAGGTACTCAAATGTCTCTAACACCATCCAGAGCAGATCTGGAATGAACGTAGAGGAGAGTTAGTGCAGTAAAGGAGAATACAATCCATATTTGCTTTCTGTTGCACAGCAATACACAGTTATGCATTTCATATTTCATACTTAGAACTTGACTGGCTTCAGAGACCCTGGCTAATTTCACTGGGTGGTCCAGATAGAATGTACAATCTCTTTTTCCTATTAAGAGCATCTGCACTGCAAATAGATTTGTCTAGGAAAAGATTTGTATGTGTGGGAACGAGAGTTTGCTTCTTTGCTTTTGCGCAAATTTGGTAATACTGCTGCAGTCTTCCATTTTAGGTGTGAACCACATAACCGCACTTCCATTCCTCAGTGCAAAATATCCAATTCAGTGACATACCACACGGCATTAAAACGAAGCTGTTTTTTCTGGTCTGCATTTCCTTTTCTGACTGGCTCAAGCGAAAGACGTGGAGGGAGATATGGTTTCCAAATTCAGCTGGTGATGGTTCCCAGTCCCTGGATAAATTAGAACACATGCTGTGGTTGGAACCCATGGAATCCTCTGGAATTATGCATTCCACTTGGAGGAGATATTATGATAGCAAACATAGAAGTATATGACTGCACAGATATTTGTGGTAAATTGTTATATAAACTCTCTTTTTTTTTTGCCTGCCAAACCTAAAGTATCTAAACTGTTCTTAACAGCAGTGGCAATTCTTGCACTATTTTGTGGTGTGTTTTGAAACTTTGATACCCTGGGAACAAAAGGGAAGATAGAAGGTGTTGAAAAAAGAGGCAAACCCTCACCAACGCTAAGCCATATTGGCATGAATAATTGAGTGTGGTTAATTCAAATAACAAGGGACATGGTGGCTCAGTGACTAAAATGCAGAGCTTGTCAATCAGATGGTTGGCAGTTCAGCGGTTCGAATCCCTAGCACCGCATAACGGAGTGAGCTCCCATTACTTGTCCCAGCCTCTGCCAACCTAACAGTTCAAAAGCACATAAAATGCAAGTAGAAAAATAGGAACCACCTTTGGTGGGAAAGTAATAGTGCTCCGTGTGCCTTCAGCATTTAATCATGCTGGCCACATGACCACAGAGACTTCTTCGGACAGTGCTGGCTCTTCAGCTTAGAAACAGAAATGAGCACCGCCCCCTACAGCCAGAAATGACTAGCATGCATGTGCGGGGGGAAACTTTACCTTTACCTTAATTCAAATGACACAGGTGCTAGCCCCAGAGATCTGGGATACTTTGATTAATCTAAAGTAGGATGGACTATTGATGGAAGGACCACACTTAAAAGTTGTCACTGGAATTCAGTGGAGCTTCGGTTCCAGTGTGGAAACCATGCTTCCATGTTGTCTAACAAACAGGCATAAATATTTTGCGGTAGAAGGTTCCTGCATATTCCTTGGACAGCAAAGTTTACTAACAAGCAAGTACTGGGGCGCATAACACCAGAAATTTTGCTTAGAAGGCAAAAATCGTGAAACTGCATCTCGCTTACTTTGGCCATGTCATGTGGGGGAATTCTCTGGTGAAAGGAATTCTGTTTGGAAGAGTTTGGAAGAGTAAAAAAGAATTCATGCGGTTAAAAAACACAGTGGATGGAGACCATCAAAGCTGACACCAGCCAGAGCATAGAAAAACTGAAAGAAGCAGGGTAAGATCAGAAGAGGTGGAGAGACCTGGCCCATGCAATCACTGTGAGCCAAGACTCGACTGAATGGATACCATCATCATCATCATCATCATCAGATTTTTTGCTTATATACACTGAGCTGAATTGATCATTCCATAACTGTGAGATGGATCTTGGATCACTTAAACATGAGTCAGCCGTGTGCAGCAGCAGCCAAAAAAGCTAATACAGTTCTTAGTTGTATGAACAGAAGCATAGCATCAAAATCACATGAAATATTAGTACCGTTTTATAAAGCCTTCGTAAAGCCACGCCTGGAATGTTGCAACCAATTTTGGTTACCATACTACAAAAAAGACGGTGAGACTTTGGAAAAAGTTCAGAGAACACCAACTAAGATAATCAAAGGCTTGAAGACTACAACATATGAAGAATGGCTGCAGGATTTGAGTATGGCTAGTCTATAGAGAAGAAGGACTAGAAGGGACATGAAAGCAGTATTTGAGAGGCTGACACAAAGAAGAGGGGGTCAGTTTATTTTCCAGAGCACTAGAGGGCAGGAAACAATGGATGGAAACTAATCAAGGAGCAATCCAACCTGGAATTGAGGACAATTAACCAAAGGAACAGCTTGCCTTCAGACGTTGTGGGTGCTTCATCACTGGAGGTTTTTAAGAAGAGACTGAACAGTCAATTGTCTGAAATTGTATATGATCTCCTGCTTGAGCAGGGGTTCTTTGCCCGGAAGGGACCTACAAGATCCCTTCCAGCTGTATTCTGATTCTGATTTAAGTACCATCTCACAACTTTTCAGAGGTGACTCACTCTTCAGATCTGCACCAACTCCACATGTTGAAGGAACCTGAATGCATCTGCTGGGGATCTTCAAGGGACTCTTTTTAAAAACTGCTTTCATTGCTTTGAATATTTTGCCTCCTTCGAGAAGGCCCTGAAGGTAGCTGTTAACTCACTATACTTTCTTGGACTTTTGTTAAGAGGCAAAGAAGACTGCCTGTACTGGGTGATAAGCAGGGGTGAGCCACTGAGGGTTTGCAGAGGTTTGGGAGAACCTCTAGCTAAGATTCTGTGCAGTTCACAGAACTCCCAAATCCCAGACCTGGCTGGCCCCACCCACCCCACTCCTCCCCTCCCAGGAGTTCCCACCCGGCCCGATTTGGATGCACATAAGTGCAGGGCACACATAGTGGCTCAGGGAGGGCAAAAAACAGACCTACTGGATGTTTGGGAAGGCCGGGGCCTCTGAAGCATGAGGAGGCCATTTTTGCCCTCCCAAAGGCTCAAGGAAAGCCTCCGGAGCCCGGGGAGGGCAAAAACGCCCCTCCTGCCATGGCGCAGGAGGCCAACTGGGCCACGCCCACCCAGCAACTGGGCAGAGAACCCCTTGCCAAAAATTTTGAAGCCCACCCTGGTTATACGTCTGCTCTTTAGCCAGCCTTCCTTGAGAGCAGTTCTGATTGAATTCAATGAGACTTTTGAGTAAATATGCAAGGCTTGGGCTGTTTACAACCAACCCTGTATTGATTGTAGCCGTGTGTTCTTTTCTGGCTCTCGAAGGCATGTGCGGAGAAGTCAGCTGCAACCGATTTCAGCCGTGTACCCCTGCTGCAGTGCGTCGTGCCAAATGGCACCGCTTTCTAAAATATATGAGCTAAATATTTCCCACGTAGCAGCTCTATTGATGTGTACAAAATGCGTAATGCTTGGAACCCGTGCCTTTTCATTTTTGATGTGCTGGGGAGCAGCCCTCAATGAAAAAATTGAATCCATCCCTCAAAGGCGACCCATGTTAAAAGCTGGGATGAAGTGAAAAGGATCTGGGCTTGCCTACAATGCATGGAGTACCCAGAAGCATGTGGCTGCGTTGTTCGGTGTCTCACTTCAGAAAGAAACTGGCAGTTCGGCTTAATCTACAGATGGCCACAACTAATGCCATGGGGGTGGGGGAGAGACAGCTGCAGTGAAAAACCCAGCGCTTCTAAAATTTAAGACATCTGTCTGCATTTCTTAATATGGCCCTTCACTGTTTGGAATCCTAACTGTATTAATGGTTGCATGTTTCTGATTACACTTAGACAGGGAAGGCTGAAGACAGAGAGCCGTTGCCAGTTGTTATTCACAACTATTTTGTATCAACGGATTTTGAAGACATGTATCCTGCGCATAAAATATGATCACAACCCACCCGCCCGCCTTTGCCAAAATTCTTTCAGTTGCTGTTTTTCTACCCCTGATTCTCATGGAAAGATGGAGATTGAGGTCCTTCAGCTATGCTAGTAAAGGTTACCGTTCGTTCTTCCCATTGAAACGAAGAGCAAGAATTTAAAACAAAAAATAAAATAAACAAACAAAAAACCCAGGGGAAATTATAAAAAATCTCTTCTTTCCCTCTCAATTTCCTGCCTTTCTTCCTTCCCTGTCAGCTCTCCAAGCCAGATAAGGTCTGTGACTGTAAATCCTCCTTTGAAAGATTTTGCTGGCTGTGAATGAGCAGAATTCACTGTAAATTAATAAAAGAGGTTTTTGCCTGGACAAGGAGTTTGTTTCATGCTCTTGGGAAGCCTCGGTCAGAACAGTGGATTTGCAAGCACTTAGAAAGAAACAATACAATTACTAGAAGCCAGCATGGGTTTTTAAAAGCCAGTTTATGAATGGCCAAACAACCAGTATCTCGTCAGTAATCCTAAACAGGTTTTTTCATTCAACTTGTCTAATGAGACTTAACTTCTGAATAAGATGGTTTAAGATATCAGCCTAAATACATGTAACTTTCAAGCTTGCTGGCTAATAGGGTGTATGATCATACTGTTAGAAAACCACTGTTGAAATTTGTCATCTCTCCACTGGAATCTGGACCTGGCAGTAACATAAGCATGATTCTTCTTGATAGTAAATGAATGTGCACATTGATTGATACCAGATGGGTAAAGAATCATAAAGAATTTAAGTAGCACCATTGGATTACATTATACTGTTTATATCTTGCTAAGAAATTTCCAAGTTTCCAAGCTCTGGGCAACTTTCTTTCACCAAACACTTTTTATATAAGCCTTATTTTAAAGAGTGTGAAGAACTTGATTTTGGAAATGGAGTAGGAAAGAGGTTGGTATTGACTGGGGGATAAGAGAAATATTGGCGCTGAGCTTGCTTTGTTAGGGATTCTAAGAATTTATTCCATACTGATTTGTTTTAATAGCATCAGTTTTCTTGTCCATTTCAATCAAATTAAAGCATGTCTGCCTCTATTTCTCTTTCTTTTTGTTACTTGAAAGTAAGCATGTGGTCACCAGAAGAGGGCCACCATACATGTTTCTTTCTCTTCCCAAATTCTCTTTTCCCCCCTACCATTCTTGTTGTCTTCAACACCTCGTCTGCACTTCTTTAAAATGATTTTTTAAAATGTTCATTGGCTTCTGATCAGATGTGAGAGATGAAATCATTGTTCGAGGGATGTCAACCAGAATGGATTATATTCCATGTGTGCACAAACTGCAGCTATATTGCAATTTATAAAACATAGCCAGCAGTGGTGGGATTCAGTTTTTTAATTACCAGTTCTGTGGGCATGGTTTGGTGGGTGTGGCGTGACTTGGTGGGTGTGACTTGGTGGGCATGGCAGGGGAAAATCCCCATTCCCTCCCCACTCCAAGGGAAGGTTACTGCAAAATCCCCATTCCCTCCCCAATCCAGGGGAAGGTTACTGCAAAATCCCCATTCCTTCCCCACTCCAAGGGAAGGTTACTGCAAAATCCCCATTCCCTCCCCACTCCAAGGGAAGGTTACTGCAAAATCCTCATTCCCTCCCCACTCCAGGGGAAGGTTACTGCAAAATCCCCATTCCCTCCCCACTCCAAGGGAAGGTTACTGCAAAATCCCCATTCCCTCCCCAATCCAGGGGAAGGTTACTGCAAAATCCCCATTCCCTCCCCACTCCAAGGGAAGGTTACTGCAAAATCCCCATTCCCTCCCCACTCCAAGGGAAGGTTACTGCAAAATCCTCATTCCCTCCCCTCTCCAGGGGAAGGATACTGCAAAATCCCCATTCGCTCCTGATCAGCTGGGACTTGGGAGGCAGAGAATAAATGGAGGTGGGGCCAGTCAGAAGGGGTATTTACTGGTTCTCTGAACTACTCAAAATGTCCACTATCAGTTCTCCAGAACTGGTAGTTCTGCTGAATACCCCCTCGGATGGCCAGTTAAACCTAATTATCACCAAAAAAAAAAAAAAAACCCAGCTATTTATCATCAGATGGTTAGTGGGCTCCCATTATGGAAGCATTTCTACTGATGTTTAACACCTCATTTCTTTGCAAGTAGATTTAATTGACTACCAATACCGCCACAATCGTTCTGATTTACTTTTGACTTTATGGGTCAAAATGTCATTGAGGGGTTTTATTGCATTTGCATATTAAATAGTAGGGTGCTTCGTGGTTTTTTGTTTTTTAGGGAAAATGAAAATAACCTTCAAAAGTGAAAAAATGAAAGTCACCATTTTTACAATGGCAATAGAATGGGCCAGTGTTTTGGGAACCTATGCTAAGGAGCCACAGTGGTTAGAATGCAGTATTGCCAGGTAACTCTGCCCAAAGCCAGGAGTTCGATCTTGACCAGCTAAAGGTTGACTCAATCTTCCATCCTTCTGAGGTTGGTAAAATGAGGACCCAGATTGTTGGGGACATAGTATGGTATGCCGACCACGCAGAGAGTGTTGTAAAGCACTGTAGAACCAGAGGTGGTATTCAGCCTGTTCGGACTGGTTCGCCCAAACTGGTAGCAGAGATCGAAATCCCACCCACCCTGGCTCTACGTTGTCCTGTTTAGGGACAGTTAACGGAAGGCCTGGCGCATGCGTGGGCCAGGATGAGCATGCACATTTGCAAACTGGTAGGGAAGGTGAGTAAAAACCACCCCTATGTGGAATGGTATAAAAGTCTATGTACTGTTGCTATTGCTTTTATTGAGCTAACTACTCCCTGGTCGATGTTCACTGATTTTGAAAAACTCATCAGAGTTGGATCTGGTTATTACTGTATTTGGATGGAAAACCCACCAGGAAATTGTAAAGCTGTAGATAAGGCTGGGAGAAAAAAAAATTAAGAAGCCATTCATATTGTCAAGAAAACCACTGCGATGGCTCTACAAAGTCACCAGGAATGGAAACCTTATTTTTCTTCTACCACAGTATCAAGATCTTCAGGAATATGGGGTTTACCCAGGGCCTAAATGTAATTAGTATAGTGAAGGAAAGAGAGGACATTTTCTGATGGGAAATAGCCCGGCAAACACATTGCAGCATCTTGTTTAGATTCTCAGCAGCTCTTTTTTATTCTTTGGAACCTAACAGAATGTGGAACAGAAATTGTGCAGGACTAGGGCAGAGAAGGGGGAAAATGTTTAAAATGGTTGGTCAAGAGGTGGAAGCAGGTCGAGATAAAGATCCAAGAGAGGACTATGGGAGGCAAGCTAAGAAGCAAACAATTGAGGCTTTAAAGCGGGCAAGGGACGAATGATGGAAAGGAAATATTTTTAAATATAATAGTGGCATAATTAAAAGCTAGAATAGGGATGGGAGCTAGAGAGATGGGGCCAACTACTTTGCTTTTTACTGACATGTTCTTCAGTTGGGTGATTTATCATATCCATAATTGCATTTTTGTGTGTGAGAGAGAGTTTGATTGCTTAATAAAACTTTGGGCTCACTTCTATTCATTTAGCAACCTTCCTGTTAGCTAAAGAAAATGTTTTCGTCTGTATAATTATTGAGATCGATTCATCTACCTATTTATCTATCTATCTATCTATCTATCTATCTATCTATCTATCTATCTATCTATCTATCTATCTATCATCCATCTATCTTTCTCTCTCTATCATCCATCCATCCATCCATCCATGGATCTACCCATCTATAGAGCCATCCATCCATCCATCTATTCATTCCATCTATCTTTAACATCTAATTTATAAAGGCACCCATCTCCACAGCAACTTGATTCATTCATTATACTGTTATTCACTTGGAGTCCGTGATACATTCCATATTTGATATGGACTTTGGTTATTGTAGTTTTGAAGAATAGCCTGCCTACCTTAGAAGGTTTTCTGGAGTGATTTACTTTGTGATTTTTTTTTCTCACTTTTTCCCCCCCCTAACCATTTTTTAAAATAGGTTTCCCCCCCCCCCCCAAGTCAAATGGGGCTGTATTAGATAGGCAATTGTTCAGATACATATGCGCTGAAATGAATAATAATGCATTCTCTGTTTCCAACTCCATGGTAAAGGAAGAGGAAATTAGGGCAATTAAGAGCCTACAATAAGTGCAGTGTATGGAGAGCAACAACTGGTTAATTAAAATAGCTTGTACTGAGACCAAAGAGAAGCTAAGAATGAGAGGAATGTGCAAAGAACTGTCTCAGAATGACTGCATGACTTAAACCACATTATGTTTTGGCATGTTTTTCTCTTCCGCCCCCCCCCCCACTCCCCCATAGACTGGTAACTGCCATTTGAAAGGGTATGGTCTTAGCAAGAAAAGCAGAAAGGCAACATGACTTTACAAGACAATTTGCAGGCTATGATGTAAGTCAAAATACCTTTTCTGTTTTCAATTCCCTTCTCCCCCCCCCCCCAACAATGCAACCGCCATTTTCCCCCCATTAAAAGAAAATTATTGTCATCTTGCCATTTTCCTAGCTTGGCATATTCTAATATATATATATTATATATATATATATATTTTACAGGGTGCTTGCTATAATATAAGCAAATGATATTGCTGGCGGCTGCAGCAGCTGATAGTATCATTGGGTGTATGTCAAGGTTCTCATCCCAGTGCAGCATGTTTGTGTTGCAGAGGCGTAATCATCTATTTTTTTAAGGATAGTTGCATTTGATCTGTTACTGTAGTAAATTGCTAGGAATTTAATAATTTAGACTACAGCTGGAAGGGACCTTGAAGGTCTTCTAGTCCAACCTCTTGCTTAGGCAGGGGACCCTATTCCATTTCAGACAAGTGGCTGTCCAGTCTCTTCTTAAAAGCTTCCAGGGATGGAGCATTCACAATTTCTGGAGGCAAGCTGTTCCACTGGTTAATTGTTCTCACTGTTAGGAAGTTCCTCCTTAATTCCAGGTTGCTTCTCTCCTTGATCAGTTTCCATCCCTTGTTTATTGTACTGCCATCTGGTGCTTTGGAGAATAGCTTAACTCCCTCTTCTTTGTGGCAGCCTTTCAAATATTGGAACACTGCTGACTACTCCTTCTTTTCTCTAGAGTAGCCATATCCAAAACCGTGCTTATTGTGCTTATGGTCAGCTGCCTTGAGGACATACACCACTCAGAGCTCCTCTCCAAGGGAGATGGGTGGTTAATAAACTTGAAATATAAATAGAGAATAGTTGGAGAAGTTGGTAACATGCCTTGGACCTAGGTTTCCACCAAGAGCCATGATGATATTGCATGCATCATCACATCATTGCACAATGGGTGTAAATTATATGATTTCTCAGTCAAATGATATGTTTTACCTAAATTTGTCCAATTTGCATGATGTTTGCTAGCCTCAAAGATTATCACAACTCTATTTCTGTGGAAAAGATAGCCTCCTTAACTAAGGGATCACTTTGCCACGGTGCAAATATCTGTAGCTCGGATGTAGGATGAAGGTGGAGGTTTGTTCTCTGAGCTTGTCGGTTGGTTTCCGAACATTTCGTTACTAGGCTAGGTAGTTACCCTGTTTCCCTGAAAATAAGACCCAACTGGAAAATAAGCCCTAGCATGATTTGTTAGGATGCTCATAATATAAGCCGTACCCCCCCCCAAACTAAGCCCCAGTTAAGATGGATGCATTTAGTACTGCATTTCCCTGAAAATAAGACCTAACCCAAAAAAATAAGGCAAGTCTGTCTGAAGCAGTTCGACTCCATCTAGAACTGAAGATGGAAAATCTCCTAACACTGGAAGGTCTAAACACCCAAAACCATTCAAATCTTGCTTAGATTGAGCTGAATTAGAGATCCAACTAACCAAGTTTTTGATGCTCCTTGCAACCCTCCAGTCACATTAGCTGTCAGCTGCTACCATCAATTATTGTAATACTCTACATAAAGTGAGGTTGTGATGGTTACATTATTGGGGAATCTTTGAGGACACATATGTTTTTACTCACTGTAAACCTTGCTGAATTCATCAGACGCTATTTCCAGATACATTTGAATAGGATTTGCATCTGCAGCCTTCTACCCACAATTTGAGAATACTCCCCATCCTATTTCGGGGAGTATATTTGAATCAGCCGTGAAATTTGGGAAAGAAAAAGATAAGAGGAAGACGAGCAAGGCGGTTTTCCCTATGAAGTAAATGAGAGGAATGGTTTATTCTCAGATCTACTGTGTTTCTCCCAAAAGAAGGACAGGTCTCATTTTCTTTTGAACCCTGAAAACATGGCTAGGTCGTCTTTTTGGAAGGTTCTAATGATTGAATCACCTTATGGAGTTGGTATCGACAGCCCCACCCAGCAGGAGCCTACTGCTGGCCACTTCTTCTGCGGCCACTTGCCACCACTTGCACGCATCTCCCTGGCCTCTGTTTCACCTTCAGATGCCTGCCAGAAGGCATCTGCAACTGATAACAGAGCTCCGGATCGAAGAAGCAGCCGCAGAAGAAGGAGAGGCAGGTGTTGGGGTGTGCGAGGCTTGGTACGTAAGGCAGCTCCACCCCCCACCATCCCCACCCTACCTTATTTTTTTGCCTGTATGCCTCACCCCACCCCCTGCAACCCAATGTGGAGGGGGTCTAATTAGGGCTAATTTTGTGGGTGGGACTTAATTTGATCGCATGCACTCCAAAACATGACAGGGCTTCTTTTCAAGATAGGGCTCCTTTTGGAGAAACATGGTAGGAGCCAAGAGTCCCTGTCAAGATTGGAAGTTCCCAGTCTCACTCCAGATCTTCTCAACAAGCTATTGAGGCAAGTTTTTGATCCATCGCACTCAATGTAAGAGGGTTCCCCTTCAACAGGAAGAGACAAGCGAGAGAGAGAGAGAGAGAGGGAGAGAAAGAAGGAGACACAGAGATGAGCTTCGACCAACAGCATGAAATTCTTCAGGCAGGCAGCTGTGGCTTGTCAATCTCAGCAACGCTCCCCACCCAAAAAAAAAAAAACTATTTTATATCTGCTACTATAGAATTACACATCCCAAGATTGTAAATGGACCTAAACATTCAAACTCATTTGTTGAAGAAAAAGACAGTATGTCCAGTTTCTCAATGCTGGAAACTTCTGGATTAGTGCACTGAAGTGCTATCCTTCTGTCCTCAGCTCGTCAGCAAAGTATGTTGGCATAAATAGTGCCATTCCCACTGCCAATCCCTATTGTGTAAGATTAATAAGGGTTGGTGAAGTTAGAAGGGTCCTTAGAGGTCTCCTAGTCCAACCCACTACTATGGCAGACAAATGACTGTCCGTTCTCTCCAACACCCACAATTTCTGGCAGCAAGCTGTTCCACTGATTATTTGTTCTCACTGTCAGCAAATTTTAGGTTGGGACTCTATTTGATTAGTTTCCATCCATTGCTTCTTATCCTGTCATCAGGACTCCCTCTTTGACTCCCTTTTCTTCGTGGCAGCTTCTCAAAATATTGGAACACTGCTATCACGTCTACCCTACTCCTTCTTTTCACTAGACTAGAGACACCCAATTCCTGCAAATGTTTGTGTGTTTTATCTTTGTTGCTCTTCTCTGCACTCTTTCTAGAGCCTCAAAAATTGTCTCTATAATGTGGCGACCAGTGATGAAATTCAAATTTCTTTACTACCGATTCTGTGGACATATCCTTGGTGGGTGTGGCAGGGGAAGGATACTGCAAAATCCCCATTCCCACCCCACTCTGGGGCCAGCCAGAGGTGGTATTTGCTGGTTCTCCAAACTACTTAAAATTTCTGCTACCGGTTCTCCAGAACCTGTCAGAACCTGCTGAATTTCACCCCTGGTGGCAACCAAAACCGAATGCAGTATTTCAAGTGTGATAGTATATCGTAGTACTAAGAACAGAATAACAAAGCTGGAAGTGAACTTGTAGGTCCTCCAATCTATACACCTACTCAAGCAGGAAACCCTGTACCATTTCAGACAAATGGGCACCTAATTTCTTCTTTAAAGCTTCCAGTGTTGGAGCGCGCATAACTTCTGGAGGCAAGTCATTTCACTGATTAATTGTTCAAACTATCAGGAAATGTAAAAGTTAATACTTCACACGATCTTGATTCTATCCTTCTGTTAATGTAGCCTAGAACTGTGTTGGCTTTTTTGGCAGCTGTTGCACACTGCTGGCTCATTTTTAAATGGTTGTCCACTAGGACTCCAAGATCCCTCTCACGGTTACTACTATTGAGCCAGATTGCATCTATTCTGTACTTGTGCAGAAAGTAACATGATTGGTGGAATTTTACTTCCTCTCCAGCCTGCTTTGAATCTAGAACAGCCAAGGACAAATGAGAAGAGGGAAAAATGGGAGAATAGGTTTTCTTTCCCTTCCCCTATCTTTTTTTCTAAAAGACGCTATTCCATTCTGTCTCTGTCTCTCTGTCTCTGTCTCTGTCTCTGTCTCTGTCTCTGTCTCTCCCTCCCTCCCTCCCTCCCTCCCTCCCTCTCTCTCTCTCTCTCTCTCTCTCTCTCTCTCTCTTAGTGAATTAGTGAATGTGAATGTCCAAAAGCTAAGTCATGACACTTGGCCTGAGTTCAGTTCTTGACACATAACTCAAGAGTTCACATATGCTGGGGGGGGACGGACACTGGAGGAGGGAGTGAGGCAGGAATGAAGTGAAGCACAACTGCAGATCATCAGTCTGGCTTAACCTTGACAGGGAGCAATGAAACAGGAAATGCCTTGTGACACTGACTGGCAGAAACACAAATGGATGAAGGAAACATGCTGCAGAGAGAAGATCTCAGACAATCAGCTGGAACACAGGAAGAAGGTTCAGGCAATAGCCTGTCATAACAGAGATTAGAGGAAACTGAGAAAGGTTGGTAGACATCTCAGAAGGAGAAGCTGTTCCAGATACATTTTTAAAAAAAACAAAACCTGCAAGACTATTTGCACAACGGGTATGTCAAAGAACAAATAATATCACAGAGAGGTAACATTAAAAAAAAAGGGTTCCATTGATGTCATAATCAAAACACGAATAGAGCTGTAGGGCAAAAACAGATGCAGAGAAGACAGCAAAGGGGGAACTGGGTTCATTCTGTTTCTTATGCAGAAGTTCAGCCAGGATAAGGTTTACACATAGTTTATGTTTTGGTTGACATGATTCTGGCACCTTAGCTAAAACCGCCACTTCATCCTAAGAAAGACAGCAGTAGGAACAAGATGCTAGAAGTGCTGGTGAGGCTAAAACATAGGAAGAGCAGTTGCAAGATTTGCTGTGGTGAGATTCAGCCAGTTCGCACCTATTCGGGAGAACTGGTTATTAACTTTCTAAGCAGTTCGGAGAACCGGTTGTTGGAAGAAATCTCATTTTTGTTTTGTTTTTTACTTTATAGAAATAATCCTGTAAGGAAGGCAGGAAGGAAACATTCTGGTGCTGTTTCTAGCCTAATCTTTATTGCCCTGCTTATAGAAACCACCTCTTCAGTTAATACTTATTACATTGTAACAGCTAAGGCAAAGCGCCCATCGACCTGAGTGACATTGAGTTGGCCATGCCCACACAGTCACATGGCCACCCAGCCACGCCTACCCAGCTGATCATCAGGGCAGAGAACCAGTTGTTAAATTATTTGAATTCCACCACTGAAGAATTGGGTATGTCTAGTTGAAGGACAAGAAGGACTAGAGGTGACATGATATTGTTCTGATATTTGACTGGCTGTCACAAAAAAGAGGGGAGTCAACCTATTCTCCAAAGCCCCTGAAGGAAGGAGAAGAAGCAATGGATGGAAAGTAATAAAGGAGAAAGCCAACCTAAAATTTGCTGACAATGAGAATAATTAATCAGTGGAACAGCTTGCTGCCAGAAATTGTTTTGCTTTGATCTGTAGAGAACTGCAAGATATAAATAAGGGATGGATGGGCTGGTGAGCTGAGTGGAGAGAAAAGGAAGAAGAGAAACAAGGGTCTGTACTTAAATGGAGCAAAACATACCCCAGCCAATTTGTACTAGGTAAAGATAAAGGTTCCCCTTGCACATATGTGCTAGTCCTTCCTGACTCTAGCAGGCGGTGCTCATCTCCGCTCCAAAGCAAAAGAGCCAGCACTGTCCGAAGACATCTCCGTGGTCATGCGGCCGACATGACTAAATGGTGAAGACACACGGAACGCTGTTACCTTCCCACCAAAGGTGGTTCTTATTTTTCTCCTTGCATTTTTACGTGCTTTCGAACTGCTAGGTTGGCAGAAGCTGGGACAAGTAACGAGAGCTCACTCCATTACGCGGCACTAGGGATTCGAACTGCCAAATTGCCGACCTTTCTCATGGACAAGCTCAGCGTCTTCGCCACTGAGCCACCATGTCCCTTACCAATTTGTACTATTATTATGCTATTTAGCAGCGTAGCATAATAGGATAAGGAAAGTAAGAGGAGCATTCTGATTTTAATGTTTTTTCTTTCCTCTCTAAGAACAAATCAAACCAACAGTCCTAAAGCCCAAGGAACACAGGTAAAAGCTATTGAGTGAAAGAAAATGCACGTGAGGGGAAATAAAACTCAGGAAGTTAGGTGTGGTGGAATGTGTTCTAAGGAACAAAAGACCTATTGTTCTCGCAAAAAAAGCTTACCTTGGTATAGGAGAGAAATAAAAAAAAGTGACAGTTTTTAACCTAATCAGGGTCAAGCATGTTGAGGGAAAATAAATAACATGAAATAAGGCAAGAACGCTCTTCTTAACAGTACACAAAGATCGGGAACAATTTGTCAGGGTGTGCTTTATGCTTCCGATTTGCAGATGTAACAGGAGATCTGGTACAAGACAGCCCTCAGTCATTGAAGGTGACGTTTGGGCCAATTCTTTTCTCTCCCCCTGACTTCATCCAAATCACAGGGCTAAACATGCTACCTAGACCATGAGTCCCCAATCCCTAATTCTGGGACTGGTACCGGACCGCAGCATGCCGAAAATCGGGCCGTGTAAATAAATGGAAACCTATCCATGGAATGCAAGCGGATATCTATATTATGGAGGAAATATTAGTGTTAGTGATCTAGAGAGCCAAGATGGTGTAGACCATGATCCAGTGTCAACTCCAACATCATCCATGGAATCTCATGGAGTAATTTTGGATCACTCACTCTTTCTCAGCCCCTCCTTCCTCAAAACATTGTTGCTGTAGAGAGAGAAAAATGAGGGAAATGCTATGTATGCTACCTTGAATTCTTATTGCGTTGGGAAGATAATGGATGATAATGTAAAAAACATGCAGAGTAACCCATGTTGTTCTTTATTCAGATGACTCTCAGGATCCTTAATATAGATATGGGTTATGGTAGTGTTTCCCAACTTTGGGTCTTCAGAAGCTGAGGTTTTTAATTGCCAGAATTGTAATCCCAAAGACTTCGAAAGCACCACCTTGTCAGAGAGTCTTTCCTGATTATACCTAAGCACAGCGAAACACATCCTGGCATCCTCTGTTTTCTGTCATATCTCCATAACGTTCACTTCATCTCCTCACCTACCTAAGAGACAGATTTAAGAAGTCCTAAGCAATGCCTGTATCAGCTGTTAAGGGGTGTTCTTAATATGTAAAATAATTGGAAAATGGGATACTGGGTAAAGGCAGGGGTGGGATTCAGACGGTTTGGAATGATTTGCTAATTTTGCATCTGGTTTGCCGAACTGGTAGTTGGAAGGACAGGCTGGCCACACCCACCCCTCCCCTCCCAGGAGTCTCCACGCAGCCTTTTCATCATGTCAGGTAAGTACAGGGCCCTTGCAGAGGCTCTGGGAGGGTGAAAAACGGGCCTCCCGGACGTCCAGAAATAGACCTGTTTAGCCTACAGAGGATCTCTGGAGCCCAGGGGCTGTTTTTACCATTCTGAAGACTCAAGGAAAGCCTCCAGAGCCTGGGAAGGGCAAAAACCAGGCCTCCTGGAAATTCTGGAAGTCTAGAAATGGGCCTGTTTCCTGCCTCTAGAGGGCCTCTGGAGCCCAGGGGAGGCCATTTTCGCTCTCCTGGATGCTAGAAGAAAACCTCTGGAGCCTGGAGAGGGTGAAAACACCCTACATCCACCGTGCTGCAGGAGGCCAAGTAGGCCATAGCCCCCTAGCAACCAGGCAGAGAACCGGTTGCTAACATTTTTCAATCTCACCCCTGGGTAAAGGTGCATGTGTCCATTTTTTTAAAAAAAAGAAAGAAAAAGAAAATGGGTCCATGAAAAGATGCAAAGAGAAGCAACTTAGTTCCAGAACGTCAGAATGGCATCGAGTGGAGATCAATGTGGAACACAAATTAGACTGTCAAGAATGCATTTTATGCTGAAGTTCCAGTTGTGCACATTCTCTCCTCTTGTAAAATTATTACCGACCATCATAAGGAAACAGAGTGTTGCAACACATGCAGCTCACTCTAGTCAGAGAAATTGGGAAAACAGAAAAGACACAGGACAACGTCAACATTCTTTCCCTGAGAATGAAACTTTTCTTTGATGTACTCCAAATCATTTCTCATTTATGAACAGTGCAAATGAAGATTTACGAGCTGGGCAATTTACAGCCTTGAATTCAACAGAGTCATTATACCCAGTTAGCAATCGAGCCTGGGGGGGGGGGGGGGGCGTGAAAGGGGAGGAGGCACACACCAATTCCTTTCTGCAGGACTGGGCAGGCGAAGTCAATTGAAAATCTGGCCAGTGTCCATGTTTGCCATCAAATGTATTTTGCCAGCAGCCATGCTATCCTTCCAGGTAACTTTTGTCTAGAAATTCAACATTATTACAATTGGATGATAGGAGGGGCCACTCCTTGCTACGCCTTGAAAGAGGTCTTTGAAGCATTTGGTTTTATAATCCTTGGCGGAATCTATCAAAATCTCCCCTTCCCATTTCTTTCAGGATATATAACTTACAGAATACTGACAGTTGGTACAGTGAGCAGTTAGCATATTTTTGTTGTTATTGCCATATACAAAAACTCAAGTGACCACAAGATGGCATCAAAGAGTTTTTTTTTAATCCTTTAACTCCCTGCTACCATCTAGAGACTTGTTCCTATTTTTGCAGCCTAGATCTTATTTATATATTTGGTTTTTATTATTGATTACTAGCCTGCCAGTTGAAGATTCTCAATAAACTGTACTTCAGCTGCATGATAAATTTATATTCACTGGGTTTTTACTGCCTTCTCTGTTTTGATTTGAAACTTCAGAATGATTTAAAAAATGATTCGGGATTTGGGGGAATTCCTTCTAGCCCACATAAAAATATTATTAGCTTTCTTTAATTGTTCACCTTTGCTCAGAATTCCTCAAGTATTTCAGCAGAAGATAAAAATCCAGTATGTTAAAGAGTTGTGATAACAACTATTGGACATAACCAGTGGTGGGATTCAAATTTTTTTACTACCGGTTTTGTAGCTGTGGCTTGGTGGGCATGGCTTGGTGGGTGTGGCAGGGGAAGAATACTAAAAAATCCCCATTTCCTCCCCACTCCTGGGAGAAAGATACTATAAAATCTCTATTTCCACTCCTGGAAGAAGGATAAGGGAAAGTTCCTACCAACATTGGTATAGGTTTTCTTCTTGCACACTTCTCACACGTGCTGCTAATGATCCCGTTTAGTAACTAAATGGGTTCAGGTGGGAAGAAAGGTTATGGAATCACCCTACTCTGATCATAAAAATCCAAAGTAAGGTGTGCTGAGCAATATGAACACTAAAAAGCCAAAATATTACAATGGTAGGACTGTGAGGATTCTCAGTCATTGAGGTTAGAATTGACACATGACAAATGGACTTTTGTTTGTTTGTTTGAAATGATTTGCTGCTTGTCCAAGTCGCTAGAAGAAAAGAAGCTCAGCTGCCATGAGTCAATTTCCAGACATTACAACTGTAGGTGTATTATAAGATTCTTGGGAAACTCTTGAGGGTTTCCTCAGTGATATGATCAACCCAATGTCCCCAAGGAAAGTTTTAACCACTTTTAATCAACCTTCTCTAGACTTATGGAAAGCACCCAACAAACTTGGCCCACTGTAAAACAAACTGTTGGCTAGTGTACTTGAAACACTGAAATCGCACAAACATTTCTTCTGTCTTGTAAGGAATCATGGTGGCGCAGTGGTTAGAATGCAGTTTTGTAGGCTAACTCACTGCTCACTGCCAGCAATTCGATCCTGATTGGCTCAAGGTTGACTCAGCCTTCCATCCATCCAACGTTGGTAAAATGAGGACCCAGATTGTTGGGGACAATAGGCTGACTCTGTAAACAATTCAATTAATTTCAATTTATTAGCGCTTATAGACCGCCCCCTCTCCCGAAAGGGACTCGGGGCGGTGTACAGTCCATGTCAAAGAACAAAATTAAAACAATTAAAATTACTACATGGAAAATATATATATACAAATATAAAATGGATAGATGCATAAGAGGAGGATAAAAGATGTGCAGGACTGTATTGCTAATAAATAATTAAAATAAACAGACATTAAGATCCCAATACCCAATAAAATTAAGACTAGAATAATACCCTTAAAAACCAGTAAAATATAAATGCCAGGAGATAGGCGTTGAAATTATGCCAGGCCAGCCAGTCGAAACAGGTGATTCTTTAGTTTCTGCCGGAAGGAGCGGAAGTCGGTGGTGGTTCTGATGTCGGGGGGGAGGTCATTCCAGAGGGTTGGGCCCATCACAGAGAAGGCCCTACTCCTTGGCGTCGCCCGCTGGCATTGCCTAGCGGACGGCACCAGGAGAAGCCCCTCTCTGTGAGAGCGAATTGGCCGCTGGGATGTATGTGGGAGGATGCGATCCCGCAGGTAACTGGGCCCTATGCCATGGAGCGCTTTAAAGATGGTGGTCAAAACTTTGAAACGCACCCGAAAGACCACAGGCAGCCAGTGCAGCTCACGCAGGAGCGGTGTCACATGGGAGTACCTGGTACTCCCCATGACCGCCCGCGCGGCTGCGTTCTGGACTAGCTGCAGTCTTCGGGCGCGTCCCAAGGGAAGCCCCATGTAGAGAGCGTTACAGTAGTCCAGGCGAGACGTCACCAGTGCATGAGTGACCGTGCATAGGGCATCCCGGTCCAGGAGGGGGCGCAATTGGCGCACCAGGCGAACCTGGTGGAACGCCCCCCTTGCCACGGCTGACACATGATCGTCCATTGACAGCCGGGCATCTAGGAGGACGCCCAAATTGCGCGCCCGTTCCACAGGGGGCAACTGCTCGCCCCCTATGGTCAGCGTTGGAATTAGCTGACTGAACCGAGGTGCCGGTAGCCACAGCCACTCAGTCTTGGAGGGGTTGAGTTTGAGTCTGTTGTCCCCCATCCAGACCCCAACGGCTTCCAAACACCGGGACATCACTTCGACAGCCTCACTGGGGTGGTTTGGGGTTGAAACGTACAGCTGAGTATCATCAGCGTAGAGGTGGTACTCAACCCCAAAACCACGGATGATCTCACCCAGCGGCTTCACATATGTGTTGAACAGGAGGGGCGAGAGGACCGACCCCTGTGGCACCCCACAAGTGAAGGCCTCAGGGTCGACCTCTGCCCCCCCGTCAACACACATTGCGACCGGTCGGAGAGGTAGGAGCCGAACCACCGTAAAACGGTGCCTCCGACTCCCATCCCCTCCAGCCGGCGCAATAGGATACCATGGTCGATGGTATCAAAAGCCGCTGAGAGATCTAATAGGACCAGGATAGAGGAGCAACCTCTATCTCTGGCCCTCCAGAGATCATCAACCAGCGCGACCAAAGCTGTCTCTGTGCTGTGTCCGGGTCGGAAGCCGGACTGGCGTGGGTCTAGATATTCGGATTCGTCAAGGTGTCATGGAAATTGCTGCGCCACCACATTCTCAACAACCTTCGCTAAAAAAGGAAGGTTGGAGACTGGACGATAATTAGCCAGCTCCATTGGGTCCAGTGAAGGCCTCTTGAGTAAGGGCCTCACCACCGCCTCTTTCAAGGCAGTTGGTAAGGATCCCTCACCCAATGAAGCGTTCACCAGGCCCAGAAGCCAGCCTCGTGTCACCTCCCAGGATGCCAGTACCAGCCGGGAGGGGCACGGGTCCATTAAACATGTGGTGGGCCGCAGCCGTCCACGCAACCTGTCCAAATCCTCGGGGGCAACAGAGTCAAACTCCTCCCAGAGTGGTCTTACAAGACTCACTGTTGACGGCTCGTCCGTGCCACTGGAGGGGGCCCATCCGCTCCGGATCTGAGCGACTTTGTCCTGCAGATATTCCCCAAACTCCTCTGCTCTACCCTGCAAGGGCACCACCCGTGCCCCCTGTGATAGGAGGGAGCGGGTCACCCTAAACAGGGCGGCAGGGTGGTTATCCGTGGACACAATAAGAGCGGCACAATGTCTACGTTTGGCCGCTCTCAATGCCACAAGGTAGGTCCGTAAATAGGATCTTACCTGTGTTCGATCAGACTCGGAGCGTGAGGACCTCCACCTGCTCTCTAGATGTCTCCTATGGCGCTTCATCGCCCTCAGCTCCTCGGTATACCAAGGGGCTCGGGCGGATCGCTGCCGCAGGAGAGGTCGCAAAGGAGCAACCCGGTCCAAGGCCCCAGCCACCGCCATATTCCAGGCGGCCACTAGGTCCTCCGACCGAGCGCGGGTCAGGGCTACAGGTAGCGGCCCAAGCTCCGTCTGGAACCTCTCCGGTTCCATCAGGTGCTTGGGGCGGTACCAGCTTGGACGAGCTGGCTCCGCCTCCTCGCGGTGAGGGGTAGCGACAGGGAAGTCGAGCCGGAGACATGAGTGATCTGACCATGACAGGGGAGTAATAACTAGGTCCCCTATTCCCAGATCACTCGTCCACTGTTCAGATACAAAAACAAGGTCCAGTGTGTGACCACCCTCGTGTGTGGGGCCCTGAATTAGTTGGGTCAGGCCCATGGCTGTCATGGAAGCCATGAATTCCCGAGCCACCTCAGATGCTGCTCCCGTCGACGGCAGGTTGAAGTCACCCATGACCATAAGCCTGGGGATCTCAACTGCCGTCTCTGAGATCAGCTCGAGGAGCTCGGGCAGGGCCACTGATGTATAGTGAGGAGCCAAGTATTCAATCAGCAGGCCCAACTGCCTCCCTGGGCCCCATTTAACACCTAGGGACTCACAACCGGGTATCTGAGGAACAGTGAACTCTCTCGGTTCTAGACTCTCCCGAATAACTACCGCCACCCCGCCACCCTTACCCAGGGCCCGGGGCTGATGGAATGCACGGAAACCTGGTGCGCTCATTTCCACGAGGGGTAAACCACCCTCGTGGCCCAACCAGGTCTCCGTTATCCCTGCAAGGTCCAGCTCCCCCTCGGAGATCAACTCACTAATGAGGGGGGCCTTGTTGGTTACGGACCTTGCGTTGCACAGCATCAGCCGCATGCCCTGGCCCTGTAGTTCCTGACCACCCAGTCTGCGGGGGTTGGTACAAATGACCGGGCATAGCCAACAGCCACGGTCTCCCAACCGACCTCGTGATTTTCTCCTATCCTCGCATCCCCCCCTCCCAACGACCGATGTAATAAAACAACCCTCTACTGGAATAGCTTGTTCCCTCTCCCCCCCCACCCCGCTCACTCCCCTCCTTGACTCACCTGCTCGACTGTTGCTTGCTTCTCTCCCAGCCTGGTTACCCCACCCCCCTCCCTGGAACCCCCTAAGAACAGTGTAAAACATTTCGATAAAAAGCCCCTCAGCTTCCGTTTCTTCCACCTCTCGGGGTTCACAAACCCGTCATCAAGGCAGGCCCTTGAAAGCGCCAGGGGCCATACCTGCGAGAGAGGGGCCTCTCGCAGGCGGAGCAGGTCTAGCCTTGAGTAGATTGGTAAAATATTAAAACCCAATTGGGTAAGGTGCAGATGGTAACAGTTAATAGTTAATAGCCGGAGGCGAAGATGTTAAAGATGTTAAAGAGGAGCTGGGGGGGAGAATGTTCCCAGTATTTCCAGAACGTGAAGGTGATATTTCCAGTAGAGGTGAAGCAGGTGGAGAGATCATAAAAAATGGGGAACAATCAAGGTGGTTGAAAGTAGATGTAATTACAGACGTAGGTTCTTTAGTAAATGGAGGGTGGCCTTCTAAGCCCAGCTGTTCTTAGTCTTAGTCTAGTCTGGGCAGTCTGGTTCCAGGTCATCCCCAACCATTATTTAGGTCTTCTTCTTCTCTACTGATTCCTAACATCCTCACCTTGACCCCCCTATCCGGCGTCTCAGTTCTCAGTTCTCTTAACATTCAGTTCTCTTAACATTCGCAGCAGTTTGGGGAAACGCTTCCAAAATTATCCAGACACCAGAGCAAGTTCCCGGGAGCCTGGGAGCAGCCAGGATACGGCCAGCTGTTATGGGGGAGTCCCTGGCTGCAGTTCTTTCCACACACCCAACAACGCAGCCATCTCCCAATGCCGTTCCCTGCTGCCCCCCCATTCTGCTCACCACTCAGTGTCCTCAATGTTCTCTGGTGTCCTTTGGTGTCCTTTGGTGTTGTAAGGCAGCTCCAGAGCTTCCATTGCCTCCCCGTCCTCTCTGGTGCCGCTGGCTTGCCTTTTCCCCTTTCCTCTTTCAAACTTCGCGCCACGCTGCGCGGTTGTGAATGCGCCGCCGCCGCCATTGCCTCACAGCTTCCTTCCTCGGCTTTTCGGCTCCGCTCCGCTCCGCTCCTTTTGCCTCCAAGCTTCTCCGACCACCCCTGGTGGGCTAAAACAAGCCCCAAACACTCCAGGGTGGTCGGGCTATCCAAATCTCAGCCCCCCGATGCCATGGGGGCTAGCGGCAACCTCCTACCCCTGTTGGGCGCTCCACGGTAAGCTAGGAGCTCAAACAGGCGACCGCCATCGCCGGAAGCTCCTCCTCCCAATCTGCGAAGAGAGGGGTGCAAAAGCACTTGGAAGCACTATATAAGTCTAGTTGCTATTGCTAATGTTACTAAGCTATTATTGCTGCCTGTTTTGGTCAGAAGAGTGCTGCAGGAGACCATTCAGGCTGAAAACAGGCCATGGGGGCCAGCAAAATGCTGCAGGAGGTGTCCATTCTGTCTCTCCCACCCTGATCCACGGAGGAGAACTACACTGCTGATCTGGCCCTCGAAGAAATCCAGTTAGACATCCCTGTTATGGGGCATCTGGATGAACGGCTATCCTTCAGCTACATGTCCAAGCTGGTTCATCTTATAGGTTTATATCTTTTCCCTACTTCGGAATTGTTCATACATGCTTATCAGTGGTGGGTTCCAGATTCCGTTCCAACCAGTATGGTTGGAACGGCCCCGGCGTCACCCACATGGACGCATGTGGTGCACGCTTGCGTCGTACTTGCCTGCGATGCTTCCGCAAGCCTCTGTGATGCTCCAGCTGCTCGGCGGAGTGTCGCGCAGGCGTCGTACGCACCATGAGTGTACGCAGAGGTGCCAAAGGCTTAAAGGACAGGTAAGGAGCTCAGGCAGGTGGGCCCTCTGGAGCACCATACCGGAATGGTACCCGGTGCTCCGGGCAGGCTCCGGTATGCCCGTACCGGGGCGTACCACCTGCAACCACCACTGATGCTTATGAACCTCTGTGGTAAAAATGCATTTCAGAAACATTGACAGCTTCTAGACAACTGACAGAGCTATACTCAAAGGTGGGATTGAAAAATTTTGCTTGGGGGGCATGGCCTACCTGGACTCCTAAACCACGGTGGGGGGTTCACACTTCCCAGGCCCTGGAGGCCCTCCAGAGGTCAGGAACAGGCCTGTTTCCTGACTTCTGGAATGTCCAGGGGGCCTATTTTTCATCCTCCCAGAGCCTCTGTGTGGACCTTGCACTCACCTGGCATAATGAACAGACTGCATGGAGACTCCTGGGAGGGGTGGGGTGGGGTGGGCATGGCCAGCCAGTCCTTCCAACTACTGGTTCAGCGAACCAGATGCAAAATTAGCATCCAGTTGACTCGAACTGGTCCAAACTGGCTGAATCCCACCCCTGGCTATACTTTGTAATTATTATTAGGTTGTTGATATTAATTTAGTACCCGCAGTAGCGTTATCATCTCTAGCTTGATGTAAATGTTCTTAGGTTGGAATAGCAGTCTTCATTTATAACACGGAGTTCTAAGCAGCTCTTTGTGGCCTTTTATTGACCCAATCTCAGCCCAAAAGGTAATGAAATGTTGTTCCTAATGAACGTGAAAGAGCTTTGTTCTGGCAGGTAGAAGTTTCTAATCTGCCAGCTTAAAATTGCAGGTTGAAGGGAAGCTTCGTTGGGTTGAAACCAAGCTGTCAGAGAACTTGATAAGAGCAATAATTCACTGGTGAATCAGGCAATTTGTGGTTGTGAAACCCTCCCCCCCCCCCAAATTAACAAGGAATGTTCAAGACCAAAAAAGGAATATCTAAGTATCAGTGGAGTTCAAAATAAATTTCTTTAGGATAGTTTTACAAAGGGTGCCAGCTTCCCTCAGATCTCAAGAAATCCTTAGATCTCAATCAAAGGTGAGGTTAACAAAAAAAAACACCAGGAAGCACTATGAACTGCAGATGGTACCGTTCTTTAGAACTGCAGGGAAATCTACCGCATTTCAACTTTTGGAAAAATCCCCTGTAGTGCTTGTGTTGCAACTTGTGTGTGCTAAAAGCAGGTTTCTCAGTGTTATGGATGTAAACGTGACAGAAAAATATAGGTGGCAAACATAAAAATACCAGCTGATAGAAATAGGACTTCCTTCAAAGAAACTATGGGTGAGATTGGGCTGCGGGTCCTACTTGATTTGAGTGGCACCTAGTCAGGGGTGGGTTCCGGCAGGCACTAGTGCCGGTTCGCTCGTCTGTGCACTTTGTGTGCATGCAAAGTGCAATTTAAATTGTTCTGCACATGCCCAGAACTGAAAAATAAGATGGCGGCACCAACCAGGAACCAATTCAGAGGCATGGCAGGCCTGGGCCGCTCCTGGTTCCAGCAACCCAGGCTGCCAAGCCACTACCAGTTTGGCCGAACCCAGTGACGTGCGGTGAGGTTTATGGCTGGTGAGGCTGGTGATATCATCAGGAAGGCGGGGAATTCTTAACAAGGTGCTGGCCACGACTCGGTTTCCAGGGTCCTTTCACGACCGAGCTGGCAGGGAAACGGTAGCTGATGGTCCGAAAAGTCCGTCGCACTTTCTGCTTTCGCAAGCAATGTCCCATAAACCTGCCGTTGCTCAGTGCGAGGAAGGGAGCCACTCGTGCATGCACATTCGCCCTGGAACATGAGCTCTGGCGTCAGAACTCGACAGAAGGTGGGGAATGGAACCATGTGTGCAGGAGGGAGGCTGAGGCTAGAGGAGCCTCCTGCACCTCCCACTGTCCTGCACACGTGGTCCCATTCCCCGCCTTCCTGAGTCAAAATGAAGGGGACCGTGGCTCGCACAGTCCCATTCCCCAAGGCTCCTCAGCGCCTTTTCCCTTTTCCATTTTTTTTCATGATGAGAGCGGTGAGGCTCTGCCTCCCCTGCCTCCCCTGACGGCACATCCCTGGCCGAACCAGTCTGAACCAGTAGGAACCCCCACTGGACCTAGTCCTCATTATTGTTATACCCCAGAGCAAATTTGCTAAGATAAGGCAGTGTTTTTGAACCCAATCAAGTTTACAATGAGTGGACTTCAAATCCCAGAAGTCTAGGAGATGAAGTCCCCCCATCTTAAACGTGATGAGGTTCAGAAATACTGGGATAAGCTAGATCTCTCTCTCTCTCTCTCTCTCTTTCTCTCTCTCTCTCTCTCCCTCCCTCCCTCTCCCTGCCTATCTATCTATCTATCTATCTATCTATCTATCTATCTATCTATCATCTATCTATCTATCTATCATCTATCTATCTATCTATCTATCTATCTATCTATCTATCTATCTATCTATCTATCATCTATCTATCTATCGTACCTTAAAAGACTTCCACACAGAGAATAAGGAACCATATAGCTGCTTTTTCTTTCTCAGGACTTGCATTTGGCAAGTATTAAGCAAGGTCAGAATCCATAACATTCTATTTGTCATACCTCAGGAAATATGGAAATAGAGAGTGTTAAAAGTCAGATTGCATTGGGTGGAATTTCCCCTGCTTGCATTAATGGATGATTTATTCCCAGTGCAAATAACAGCATGAAAGGAAAGAGTTTTTCCAGGACTCTAGTAAAGAACACAAGATTAAACTTTAGTTCCTTCCATGGTGCAGCAGTCCTCATAATTATTAACTCATTCTCAAAGCTTCTATTTATATGGTCAAAAGTGTGTGCATTAAATTCGGTTAGCGCCAGGTTTGATTTGGTTGGCCGTTGCACCAAGATAAGAGATGGAGCATAAAGAAGAGCTACAAGCAGAAGTTACTTTCGAAATGTTGTCAATTCACCTCATTCTTGACTTGTAACTCTGCTGCCATTTTTATCGGTGACCTGTTTATGTGGTGGTTTTGAGATAAATAGAAATACAAATAAATCACAACTTCAATAGATTCCCTCTGACAAGATTGAAATTAATGCTTCAGACCAGGGGTCAACAACCTTTACATTCATAATTTTAAATCCCGCGGACCACTAATAAGATCTGCCTAATGATCGGAAGGGTGGGCGTGGCTAGGTGGTCATGTGACTGGGTGGGCGTATCCAACACGATGTCACTCACGTCAAGGGGCACTTCAACCAGCCTCTACTCACCCCTCCTCTCCCAGCCTTTCCTCGCCTGCCCACCCAAGCTCCTTAGGGCCCCAACAGGAAGCAGTTGTTGGAGCTAAACAGCCAGAGAAAGAGTTGGCAAAACAGCTCAGTTCAAATTGGATCTGACCGAGAAGGAGGCTCAGCAGAAGCACCTCACTGAGGACCAGGAGGCTGAAGCAGAGCAGGAATGAAATGCTACTGGTTCGGGCCAGTCTGCCCAAACCAGTAGTAAAAAAATGCTTAGCAAAGTAAAAAAAAAAAAAAAAAAGCTCTGACGATCAGCTGTCCTGCGCGATGAAAGGAACTTTTTTAAAAACTTTTTTAAAGCATTTGGGGTCTGTTTTTGCTCCCAGGGGGCTTCCCTGAGGCCTGTAAGGCCAAAACCGGGGGTGGGGGTGCTGCGAAAGGGAAAGAAAGAAAGAAAGAAAGAAAGAAAGAAAGAAAGAAAGGAAGGAAGGAAGGAAGGAAGGAAGGAAGGAAGGAAGGAAGGAAGGAAGGAAGGAAGGAAGGAAGGAAGGAAGAAAAAAAAGAAAAAAAAGAAAAAAGAAAGAAAGAAAGAAAGAAAGAAAGAAAGAAAGAAAGAAAGAAAGAAAGAGGGATGGGAGAAGAAAAGGGAAAAAGAGAGGAAGGGAGGGAAAGAGGGAGGAAGGACCACAAACCTGGCACTAGACGCAGCTTCAGAGGATACCTTGAAAGGCCACAGTAATCCAGGGCTGGAAGGGACCTGGAGGTCATCTAGTCCAACCCCCTGCTCCAGCAAGTCATTATTAAAGTGAGTTTCTGTCTTTTGACACACCACCCCAGTCACATGACTAAATAGCCATGCCCACCCAGTCACATGACCCCCAACAAGCCATGCCCACAAAACCAGTAGGAATTTTTTTTAGATTTCACCACTGAAGCAGACCCTAAGTTGGAATTTCTCCCCCTCTCCAACCCCTACAAAGAAAAAACCCAACGGGGGAGACTCTCTGCAGCAACACAAACGTTCATTGCACGTATCTGGCCCAGGGGCCGTACTTTGAGGACCCCTGATTTAGTGCAATATAAAAAATTCAAATAATTTTTTTGCAGATCACCAAAATTTTCTCTTGGATCACGAGTGGTCCACGGACCACCAGTTGGTGACCGCTGCTTCAGACAATGTATCAGGGAAGAAAGTTTTCATTTAAAAAAAAGGATGAGTCTGTTGCCAAAATCTCCTGACAACGTAGGAATTGGAGAAATAAAACAGAATTATAATTGATAAAATACTATTTCATTAAGCTTGCAAACCCAAAATGATTTGTCTTCTGCAATGTTCTTTGTTTAGAAATAACCAGCATTCATATTACATTTTACTTTATAAAATATTCTTATATTTGCAAATGGAAAGGTAAGTGATTCGTCTCCTACAGTTACATTTCCTGTTTCTGTTTCAAAATAACCAGCGTTTATATTACACTGTTATGAAGAGCTCAAATAATCTCAAGTAGCTTCGACAGCGAAATAGGCGGCATATAAATTTAATAAATTTCACAGGAATCCTCTCCACAATGTGCCATCTTGCTGCAGGAGCAAGTGACAAACGATTTCATGCTTAATTTTCAGAAAAACTTTCAAATGTGGGTGCGGATTTTGAGATAATGAACTTTGAGCATTTGCTGTCATTGGGTGTTTGGATGTTCACCAGTGGTGGGTTTCAAAATTTTTTAGAACCTATTCTGTAGGTGTGGTCTGTTTTTTGGGAATGGCTTGGTGGTCATGTGGCCTGGTGGGCATGGCCAATTTGCAAAATGTGGTGAAACTCACTTAACGATGCTCTTGCTTAGCAACCAAAATTTGGGGCTCAATTGTGGTCATAAGTTCTTTCTTTCTTTTTCTTTCGTTCTTTCTTTCACCTCTCTCTCCCACTTTCTTTTTCTTTCTTTTTTCTTCCTTTCTTTCTCTTTCTGTCTCTCTCCATGTCTGTCTTTCCATGAGGTGGAGACGCAGCAAGGCTCTGCGCAACCGGCAATGACTCCGGAGCCCATCCAGGAAGACGAGGAATGCGAGGGGGACCCCACCCCCTGGGGATGGGCTCCGGAGTGATCGCCGGCCACGCAGAGCCTCACCGCGCCTCCACATCATGGAAAACATAGGCGCCCGCACACAGCCCATACAATTACAGCTTCGGAGACTTCGCAACGGTGGGAACTTGTTCTCACTCGCCCAGGCTTCTGCAGAAGCTTCCCTCCGAAGCCTTCCGAGGGAGGAAGGGCCAGTTGGGGGAGGGGCTTTGGTCCTGCTCCGGGTTGTAATTGTGTGGGTGTGCGTGCACCTATATTTTCCATGGTGTGGGGCCGCAGCAGGAAGATGAGGAATGCGAGAGGACCAGCGGGGCCTCGTCCTTCGGAAGAGGACCTGTCCCCTAAGAGGGCAGATGTGGTGGCATCAGTCTTGGGATGTTCTGTGGAGCCCCCCAGGGAAAAACGCCACAGGAGATGGCTTTTTAACCAGGCAGCTGTCAGAGAGAAGATGGCAGGGTGCGCCCGTGGGCTTCCCTCTTCTCTCTGACAGACGCCGCGTTTCCAATGGAAGGGGTGGGGAGTGCATGTGTTTTCCTCCCTCTGCATGGAATTCCCACTCCCTATTGGTAACGAGGCGGCTGTTGGCGGGGCAAGGCTGGTGCGGATAGGTGGGGCAAGCGAGCGGCGACTGGACAGGTGGGGGGAGCAAGGGGGCAGGCAATGAGAGGGAGCGTTCCAGTACATGGCCTCTGGAAGAACAGATACCAGAAGACACGCTAAATTTGACCAACCGGTATGCGTGTACCGGGGCATACCCCCTGAAACCCACCCCTGGTGTTCACTCAACATACAAAACAGACAGGGATAGTATTCACTTACCTTCCTTACTGGCTTGCAAATGTAAGAGGGCACACATTTTATATTATAAATCACACACTTGTATGCTGATGCAGCTAATTCTATCTCTTACTCAGGTACAACACTGCAGGCAGATTAATAATACTCTCAACCGACTTTCATATTTTAAATATCTCAGTCCAGTATAGTAGTGGTTTATTGAATGATTAGTCTATAATATTCTTTATTGAGAAATATAGTGTGTTTTTAATGCAGTCACAATAGTTAGAAATCAGATCTGCTTATTTTGTGAGTTCTCACTTGCATTCAGTTTTGTTTCCATTCTAATCAATCCAATCGTGTTGAGATTTTTAAGGTATATAATGCAGGACCATGTCCTGATTTTTCTTAGTACACAGGCTCTTTGGAACAGAATGTTTGTTTGTTTGCAGATTTGCCTCTATAAAGGTTTAGAAATACAAGCGGTTCAATTAAACTCCTTTTGCATCAAACACGTTTCTGTCCGTGGCAGGTTGTGACACAGTATGGATGTGAGCATGGATGACGAGATCTGGATCACAACAAATGGGAAATGGTTCTTTTTCTTTTAAAAAATGTTGCTTCCTTCTTATGCCCAGAGGAAAATTCTTCTATTTTCCAATTTTGTGGAGGAGGGGGGAGAGATAGGAAAAACTGCAGTCAAAAGTTATTTCCATCAGAGTAGGGTGCCTGATAAAAACTAAAATCACCTTTAGCTTATGTTAAAAGTCCTAATCAAACCCAGCTAGCTTTGAGATACAATAATGCCGTTAATGTAACTTTGTGGTTTGTCCCAGAATGTAGTTAAATTAAACGCACATATGGAACTGGTATGAACAGGAGGGGGAAATGTTATTTTCACCCTTAAATGGTTGCAAATGACACCCACTCAACCACATGCCGCATTACGCTAATTAATATAACTGAAGCAACGGCTGACATATTGGAACAGAAACGTGGATTTTTGAGGCATCGGTTTTGACATTCAGACACTTTTGGAGGGCTGAGAATACTTCATTGGCACACACAATAACGATTGCTTGAGGAAATATATCTCGCTCCCCTACTGCATCCAGTTAAAAATTACTGCAGAAAATCAATGAGAAGCAAATAATTAAATATAATCTGGTTTTTCTGTGGGCAGGGAACAAAATATAGCTTGTTTAAAGTTCAAAATTGGGAGAGATCAAGTTGTTAAAATTAAATATTCTTCTGGCTCACAGCTTAGAAAGTCAATAAGTTCCCAAGAGGTTACTTGGGCATAGCTTGCTAAGATAGTTTAGACCGTTAAACAGTTATTAAGCACAAATATACAAATCAGGAGTTTGCCTTAATACTAAATCCAAAAGTTTCCTTCCTTCCTTCTCTCCTTCCTTCCTTTTGTAGGAAGCTAGCATCCACCCCTCTCCTAAGAAAACAAGATATTTTAGGAAATATTTAAAAGGGCAGAATATTTCCCCTAAAAGGGAGGTAGAAACTCATCCCCTCCCTTTGTCAATGGCCCACTAAGGCCTGTGTCAGTCTACTCTACATAACAAAGATCTACCTCCTTCAGGCAGAGACATAGGACGAATTGCCCAAAGCTTCTTCATTACATCATCACCCAGCAAAGGCTCAACCAAGCTTGGGACTCAGGACAGCCTGCATGGCCCTATGGGAGTCTGAAAACTAATCAGAATACAAGCTCAAATTCAAAGCCCAACGGAGGTTTACATCTATCTATCTATCTCACCCATGTGCCATTTTTGCCCAGGCCCTCGAACCATGTGATCCTGTCCACCATTACAAACCATCTTTCCAAACAGCCACCATTGTTTCCAGTGTCTTTCTCCCCACTTGGAACTGAACCCAGGTGGACATTTTTTCCAACAATTCCTTCCTTCCTTCCCTCCCTATTGTGATCGATCACCTGATGCTTGCAATATTAACCAGTGTTAGTTAATACTATGAACTTGATGCTATCCCTGCCTTAGTCATATTCCTTTCATCCAGAGACATAGGAGATTCTAAAAGGGAAATACAAGTTCATATTTACAGTTACCAATTAGGACAGCTATTTCACTAATAGGTCATTCATTAAACGCTTATATAGCTGATTATATGAAGGCTTCTCCTATAGATACATTGACTAAAACCAAATAAACTCATTATCCATTAGATTGTTACCTGGATAGTCAGAAAACAATTGGTCATTGTTTGGCTTGTGTAAATATATGTGTCCCCCCCGCCCCCCCCCCCCCAAAAAAAGGTCTCGTAACACCACTTTATACCTGGGCTTTTCATAGATAGATGTAGCTACAACACTGGAAAAGTGAAGAGATTCTTACTGATGACAAGGTGATTAGGAAAATATTAGAATGTGCAGAAATGAATAGATTAACATTGGGAATTAAGGAGAAAGAACAAACTGAATACTATATGATATGGGAATTATTTTATCAATGGTTAGAGGAAAAAATGGAAGTTGGAAATAAAAGGAGATTAGAGTAGAAAATATGTTTAGAAATATAAACAATATAATTGCTAGTATTATGATGATGACGACTATTATGCTTAATGCAATTGTTACTTTTCATTAGAAGATATGTTAACAGGAAAAAAACAAACAGGTTCATTATGCTCAACTGTTTAATATACTATAATTCTAAGATTAGAAAATCAATATCAATGTAAATGATGTTGTAAATGTTGATGGTTATTGCACAGAGATATTTGTTCCCAGATGACTCACTGTCTCAGGAAAGATGAAATGTTCATATTTAAAATAAACGAATACTTTTAATTTTTTTTTTAAAGATAGGTGTAGCTATAGCATGCAAGACGCACCCTGATCAACAACCAAGAAATAATGAGAAACACAAGTAAATCACTTCCAACCAAACATTTGAGGCACATTTGGGTTGTTTTGGGATACTCAGAGACCCAATGAAACTAGCTATCAGCAAAACTTCACTGTTACAAGTTACATTTGCTTTTTCTCATACACAAACCCAAACTTTGCATCTACCTCCCCAAAGGGAATCTTTTTTGACAAGATTCCTGACTTTCATCCTCTCTACTTATGTCCCTGCATCATCTTTTATCTCCTTTCACCTTCTCCACTGTTTGAAACGTAGATGGACCTGGAACCTGAAGGTATCTGGTAGTGTGTGTGCTGTCATATATGGCAGAGGTGGGCAACAACTATGGCTGGCTCAGGAATTCTGGGAGTTGAAGTCCACAGGTCTTAAAGGTAGGAAAGGGGCCATGATTGCTCATCCCTGCTATACAGTGATTCTCAGGATAAACTCTTACATCCTTTTTCTTATCATCCTCATTATCACTTCTACAAAGAAGTATGAATGAATTCTTTTGGACTGACGGAAGGCGGCAAAGTATGAAAGTCTCCAAGGTAACTTTCCTAGGGACTTAGCCATTCCAATAACGGTCCAGTTATTAATGAAGCAATAATCTTATTGGACGAAGAGTTCATTAGGATATATGATTTATTGCTTTTGACTTATCCTGCTTATGTGGGTTTTAAGTTATGGTTGTGGCTTATCTTTGTACAGCTTGATTAGAATTGAACCAATTGTGATTTATGAAAACCACAGTAAAGCTACTGTTAACAGTGTAAGAACCTAAGTGACATTTTCCTCTTTGTTCTGTAAGCGATTTGCTTGCCCGTTCTTGTGAATCGACACTGCCAGGAGATAAAATGATTTTCAAACCTATTGCAAACCTACATTTTGCCAATTGATCTAGGTTGAAGGACTGAAATTTTACAGCCAAAGTTTAGCAGTGGTAAGGAAATGTAGAGGACCATGGAGGCAGCCTTTGAAGGATTTCAATGATGCTTGAAGCAAATGTCATCTTAGGCTGGCTAGAGGAAGAAAGTTAAGATTGTGCTGCCCGGATTTTCTTTAGTATAAAAGGAGAGAGAGTGAAGCTTTCAAGATTGCTGTTACAGTGACTGATCTTCAGTAGACCAAGCAGTATCTGTTTTCTGACTAGTCTTCTTTGAAGATTTAACATGAAGGAGATGATAAAAACCAAGTTCTGGAAAATATTTTTCACAGGTCCAACTAACCTAATCTCAAATGGTCAAAGAAGGAGCTGCTTGGTGGGGAAACAAGGAAGAAGGGGAACAACAGAATATACGATTGCTTACACACACAAAATCAAGATTTGCCCCCTTTATCCTCTCCATATAGAGAAAGAGGGACCAATGTTACTTCTTACATGGAAAATGGAACCATGTTTGCAGTTATTCTCACTAATATGTACAAAAATGATATAGACCTGTTCACACTGATAAGGTTAAAATTACAACTTGTTCCACTTCACAGCAACAAACTGGGAGTGGAAAATCTACTCGTTTCCTCTTCTTTGCAGTTTTACTTCTGTTGTCATCAAAAAAAGACCCAGACTTCTCAGAAAAAAAGCTGGTCTCTGAAGCCAAAATACGTACATAGACCTAAGCACTGAACATAAATTAGTGTGAGGCTACTGAAAGTCATTTCAGATTTTCCCTAGCTGTTTATTTTCACTTATTTTTCAAGATTCTTATAGTCTAAACTTCCATTACAAAGCTGACATCAATGGCACATTAGGATTTGTGTCTTTTGTAGCTATACATTTTATACCTGAAAATAGTCATGTGCCATTAATTCTACTTATTCCATCAATATTCTGCTCTATAAGCCACTTTTAAATTTTCTCCTTTAGTAATAATAATTATCACATTTCATTTCAGCCACTGCATACTCCAGACCCAGAGGGAAAATAAAGCGAAACAAATGAAGGAGCCTGAAGAGAGGAAAACATGCACTTCAAAAATCAAGAAACTGAAAATTCCATGTCATTTCTGGGAAACTGTGATTGTTATTTTTTTTAAAGTTTTCAAAAACTACTGTTCAAAAAAAAGCACAACTATCTAGAAATTATAACTTATATGTAGTTACATGTCCACAATCCTCAATTTAAGTAAGATCAATACAAAGGTGAAGACAGAATTAAATGTTTATTGTAACAGCGTAATCTGTAAGTAAAAACATAACTTTTGGCATCATGGCCAGAACAATTTCATATAGCCAGAAGTCTTCAAAGGTTTGTAATGTCTGATATCAACATGGATAACTTTCTTCCCCAGCTGTTTGCAAGTTAACTACGGTAGCCATTTGGTTTTTCCATTTAACTAGACTGAACTGAAACTCAATTTTAATTTGCAAAGAATAATTTAACCAGTGGGCTATTTAAAATGGGTACTGCTTCAATCTCCAATACAGACTTTGAAGAACTCGGGTTTATCTAAAAGGCATTTTGATCCATCCACTTGTAGAAATTGATGAAAGTCATTAAAACTAAAGAAATATATTTGTGTATTGTCACTATTCTATTAAATGCATTTTAAATTTAATCCAGTTTGTAAAATTTTAGTTTAAATAAGCATGTTAAAATCTATCCTTAAAATATCCTAAAACCAAGTCCATTGGCTTTTATTAACATTCATGAGACATAATGGCTAGAAATAATATCCAATCATTATAAATTTGACATATATCATGCATTCTTGTGACAAATTATATGTTGTTTCTTGCAAAGAAAACATATTGCTTTAGCCTTATTAGTTTGTTTTCTTAATAGTTTGCTTTGCTTTCTGTGAAATTGAGCATATTTCTCTTAAAATAAATTCATTCCGATTGTGGATTCAGAAATCCAACAATATTACAGTATTGCATAATTCATAGGCTTTTTTTTTAAAGTAGCTAAAGCTATTTTACAAAAAAAATGTGATTTCAATTTCAGGAATGCAAAGTTGATATGAATGTAAATTTGCATTTATAATTGCCTAAAGGAAGACACAAAATTGCCTCTTCTCTGTTCACATTTCTGTTGTGGTGTGTGTTGCTCCCTTTTCTCCTGCTGTACATATAAATCTAAAGGTTTAACACAAAATAATGTATTTTTCTCTGCATACAGGCAATGACTGTAGTCTTTCATAAAATACCTGCATCTTTTGCTAATTAGGGTATATGCATAATTTAATTTGAAATCCTGAAATGAAACAGAATGTTAATTATTCTTTGCCAATGCATTGCTCCAATATAACTGCTTCAAATTGAAGCAAAATTATACATATGAAATTACCCCCCAAAAAAAAAGTCCAAAAGAGAAAGTGTTCAGCTAATTCATCATTTTGTTTACAAAAGAGGTGTAGAAAGATTTTTTTTTAATGTAAAAACTGGAAGCCTTTATTCAAAAATCCAAATAAAATAAAATAAAAACCAGAAAACAAATTATGCAAAGGAGGGAGTTGGAAGGAAGAACAAATACCAAAGAATTCAAGGAAAAAATACATAGGGACTCTTTTTTAAAAAAGGATTTTGTTTGCATTCAAACCAGGAATGGGCATTTGTTCTCCAAGTCTTAGCATTTTTAAAAAATGATGCTTAAACAATCAAGACTATAAATCGCCAACCTTATGCATACAATGGATACAAGTTGATACATAACTCAGAGGGAAAACATGTATTTCCCCTTAAACGTTATATGAAAATGGAAGAGTGCAAGAATTCAAATTAAGAAATAAAGGTGCATTTTCCCACTCCCAAAAATATAGAGTGACTGGCAGGAAACAGAGATGAGGCTTATTACAACCGTATGAGAATATAACAGAGTGTTCAGTCCCAGAGATCCTTAAGGAAGGCATAAGTACATTTGTTCCTGCTGCCTAGATATATGTTAACTCAAGATAAACATCATTGTTGTATATGAATATCGTAAGAACTAAATTGCTTACGTTTCTGCAATCAGAAAAGAAAGAAAAGAAAAAGCACCTAATGAGGATTAACCTAAACTCGGCTTCGTTGGCATGAAAAACAGAACCATCTTTTTAAAAGCCTGGCTTATTACTGAAATCCCTCGTGGGAAGGTCTTCTCGTAGCCTAACAACAATGTAAAGTGATATTCCATGTTGAAAAACCACACCATCCTTTCAACTGGGTAGTGTTGCAGTAAATCTTCTCTACTGTGAATCTTCCCTTTGCCAAAAGAAGACGGGCTGGAATGCATAGAGAACTTACATTCCTAGTCTTCAATTGCACATTATGACCATAGGCAGATGGGGGAATAGTGAGGCAAGAGATACGCTTAACAAGAAAAAGGCAGAATCAGGTTAGCAACTTCCTTATGCTAAACCTTAATGAGATGATAAATGCAAGAATGAATTTATAGTTCCATACCCCCACCCCCGAATAAATGGGACCCAAATTCATCCTTCAGTCACGCACTTAGAACATTCCCTTGTTCAAATCCACATATTAATTTTTTTGGCATTACAGTTGCATGCTTAAAGCTTTCTTGTGGGGGCTTATGCTAATCAAATCATCCAGCTGAATTAGCCATGTGCAGTTCAATTGATGAGAAGAGATTTTAATTTGCATACTTCTACCCTCACCCTTCAAATATCTGTAACCTGAACAGCTACTAGTCTGGTGGGGCTAAAGCCCATGTTTCTCTGTCAAAGCAAAATTGCAAAAATAATGTGGGAAGAGCTGAAGAACAGAACTCCTTCTCAAATTGACAACTAATCAGATACACTCTCCTCTTGTGATTCTATTTGTATTTCTTCTCTGGCTTCCTGCAATTATGTAAAATGACAGCAGGACAGCAGCAATCTCTCTTATTCCCTTAAACTAAGAATCAAACCAAATGTATGAAGCTGCACGATAACTGCAGCTTAATGCTTTCTTCATGAAATCAACTCCTACTGTATTTCAAAATGGCAGTGATTTAAAAAACTCCATTATACTTTACGCCATTATATTGCCAACATCGATGAAGAGGCTAATTTTACACAATTAAACCACAATTTAAAAAAAGTGTACTGGGGCAACCTGGTTCAGCCCTCAATAAAAAGCTTTTCAACACATGTTTATAGAGCTACAAATTGTATGATTAAAAATGTTCTAATGTGCATAATCAGATGAATGTAAAGTACATCCCAGAAGAGTCCCGAGCAGTTGGTACAAGTTGCCTGCGTTCCCCCCCCCCCAAAAAAAATAGTTAGACCAACAAATGGATAGTACATAATACTGTGAAGAACGGTTACCCCTTAAAAATATTCCAGATTCAAACATGATTTAGTTAAGTCTTACTGTATTCAGCTGCTTAGCCGACTATATGCATGGATTTTATTTTTTTTAAAGTTCTTGCTGATTAGCACATATATATACTGTATATGTATATATGTGCAAGACAAAAGGCAATGCTTAATATAAATATTGACTAGAATGAACAGAACTGGCACTTAAGCATGAACCATTCTGCCATTCACTAAGCGGCAAAAAGAATCCTGCTTCAGGTACAGTAGTCGTCTTTCCCTATTCGGCGGAAGGTAACTGTTGGGTTGGAAGTTCACATTGATAAAGAGGAATGCCTGGTTGCTGCAATCTGTGAATGAAAAAAAGCAAGAATTACATTTCAGTTTACGTGAACTGGACCGAGCAGGTGAACAAGAATCCATTCATCTTGTCATACATTGCAATGAAAGGTGCTACTTGATTACTCAAACAGTCAAGTACATACAAAGAAGCTTCGAGATAATCAAGACTACTTCACTAGGTCTACAGGCCATGTATTTTACATCCTTTACTTCTGTGAGTGTCAAAATAGTTGTTTGTTTAAAATCTCTTTTGGAAATATCAACCCTATTAAATGCTTGATTAGTTAGTACCATTGTAAGAGTTTTCAGCAGCAGTTCAGCCAAATTTTGCAGACTTTTCCAAAGTGCCACAAAATCCCCCTGCCTAAACAAGTATCTAGTACCAAAATGCTAAGTGTTCTCTTTTTAGGCATCTAGAGAATTATATGTGTGCTTTTGTTTGTAATGCATTTATATTGCAATTTTCATTTTGCTTTATACCATGAAGTATTTTGCAGGCTGTTGTCACAGGGCTGGTTATTACAATGAAATTTTTTTTTTAAGTTCACTGGAGTTAATTAATGTGAAGCCATAATAAATTGGCAGGCTACAACTTTTATCACCAAAGTCCTCTTAGCTAATAACTGATAGGAAAATATATTAATTTTAAATATTGCTAACTGTTACACGTGGGAAATTTGTCCATGGTTCTTCTCTGTCCCATCTCATATTTATAGTTGTAGCCATTTGAAGGTTTTATGTGATCTTAACTAACTGCTTCTTATATCGCTACAACTTTCAGCTGAATTATAATCTTTAATATGCATGTGGTATGCCTACCTCAGCCTTTCCTTCATTCCCTCTTTTCCATATAATCTTTGGTTTATCTTCTCACTCTCCAATTGTAACTAAGGCTTAAGGATCTGTAAAAGGATTTGTATCTTTCTTAACTCGCCTTCATTTTGTCTCTCTCTCTCTCCCCCTATTATAGAATTTAATTTCCTTGGGAGAATTCTTATGAGATTGTAGGTAAGAGGGTATATTCGTGGGTGAATCCAATGGAAAAACACAAATTATATATAGTACCAACTTAATTGTCCACAACAGCTTTTACCACAATAAAACACTAAACTGGCATAACAGATGATCAAGAACACGCCAGAGAAGGAACGTTGGTCCTACCTGAATGTTCTTCTCAGCGTGGCGCGGCACGGTCCAGGAGTGGGTTGTTCAATCCTTATTTGCCCAAGAAACTGAGTCAGAATTTAAGCCACCCCTCCAACTAGCCCATACAATTTGCTAGGCTAACACAAGCAGGTGGAAAGAAAGAACCTGTGAGCCAAGTTCAAACGCCTTCCATCCAATAGTGACATCAAATTAATTGAAAGAAATGAAGAAGAAAAAATTAAACTATTCTAGGAAAGAAAACCAATTATCACTAACAGCAAAAGTTTTTACATCTCTTTTCGGGCAAGACTGAGTTGGAATTGGATATCAGCAGGGGAAGCTAGAGGTGTGGCTTAAATTCTGACTCAGTCTCTTGGGCAAATAAGGATTGAACAACCCACTCCTGGACCCTCCTGCGTCATCAGCTGGAAAAATCAAAACTTAGTACTCCTTGTGATGAATATTTGTAGAGCAATTTTTTGGGGAGGAGGGGAAAGTTATTGACAAATCAAGCTTGAAAAATCAAGGATAAGAATTTTTTTAAGTGTAAAGATTCCCAATCTTGATAAGACAACGTTCATATTTTCTGGGGTTCAGCATGTAAACATTTCCTTCCATTCATTGTTGGCTAATCCTTTCCTTCAGGTGCAATTTAGATATTTACTTATAAAGAGGAATAACATGGCTTACCTTTAATACAAGAAGAAAAATCTTGTTCTATGAGCTGCCGCCATACTTTCAGACATATTTCTAACTTTCAGGTAATTAACAAAACCTCGGAAAAATAGGAGGAGGCCTAAAACCAGAAACAGAGTATGAAATATTTTTTAAAAACCATTAAACATTCTGGCACCTGCAGCATACCGCTGGCTCATACTTGAGTGGTGATTACTAGAACACCTAGATCCCTCTCGCAGTTGCTAATATTGAGCCAAGTACCACCTATTCCAGATCTCTGTGTTTGGATGTTTTGTTTTATTTTGCCTATGTGTATCATCTTTTCTCACTGTATTTTATTTTACAATGAAAGATTTAATTTCAGTAACAATTGCAGTATGGAAATCAAGTCACCAAAAGTCATAACTTTAGAATACTTAAGTATCTTAAGATGCTACGAAAATTCTGCTTATGGCATTGGTCTGTGACAAACCAGTTATATCCATTCTTGACACAGATAAACGTACTCACAAGGACACATGCACCTATTCATGATATATAAATTTGCCTTTGGATTTTATAGGGCAGGGGTGTCCAAACTTGGGAACTTTAAGACTTGTGGACTTCAACTCCCAGAATTCCCCAGCCAGCATGGCTGGCTGGGGAATTCTGGGAGTTGAAGTCCACAAGTCTTAAAGTTCCCAAGTTTGGACACCCCTGTTATAGGGAGTTAAAACCAGAAAATTAAACATTTCGATCAGCACTTACCAAGAACAAGAAATATCCACCAAAGCCAGTACTGTCCATTGAAATAGCCAGTAAAGTAATCTGAGAACTGATAAGAGAAAAAAAAGCCGCAATATAAGTTATCACTGTAATATATGAAAGATTACTGATGCAACAGAGTTTTGGATATACAGAAATGCCACAAGGAACAAGAGTTAATGAATTTTGGGAAAAAATGTTATAATACTATTATTAGAATAGTAGAAATTGTTAGACATTTTGCTATGTGTAGTTGCAAACAAAGAAATCTAAGCAATTTGTGGAGAAACTATCAAATACGAGTCTTTTTATCACTATAAGTTCACCACAATTGTTCTACTGGTACATTAGTACCTGCCATCCAAAACAATATAATAATCTTTTTATATTAAAACCAAAAATCCCCAAGATACTCATTTGAGCACAATGTAAGGCGAGCATCAAAAGCATGTTGAAAACCCTGTAACAATTTTCAACTGTTCTCCAGATGTACTTTAAAAGGTTGGTTTAAACTTTTAAAGTCATAAATAGCTTGGAATTTGGCTATCTAGATGACTACCTATTTGAATATGATTCTGTTTAGAGGACCACAGACATGGCTTCATAAAAATGTTCTTCCTTTCTGTGCTTTGCTTCCTGGCCCCACAAGAGAGGGCCATCTCCTATGTTGTGAACAATTAGGGAAAGTCCTTTCTCAGAAGCTGGATTTGGTTAATCTTCTTTTCGAGTATAAACAAGGAGTAATGATATTCTTCGGGTAAGCTTTGTTTACAGTCAAATTAAATAGGGTAGAATAACAGAGTTGGAAGGGATCTCAGAGGTCTTCTAGTCCAACCCCCTATTCAGGCAGGAAAACTTACACCTCTTCAGACAAATGGTTATCCAACATCTTCTTTAAAAGATGTTGGAGCATTTACAACTTCTGGAGGCAAGTTTTTCCCACTGATTCATTGATCTAACTGTCAGGAAATTTCTACTTAGTTCTAAGTTGCTTATCTCTTTGATTAGTTTCCACCCATTACTTCTTGTCCTGCCCTCAGGTGCTTTGGAGAATAGCTTGACTCTCTTGTTCTTTGTGGCAGCCCCTGAGATATTGGAAGACTGCTATCATGTCATCCCTACTCCTTCTTTTCATTAAACGAGACATACCCAGTTCCTGCAATTCAATTTTATTTTATTTTTTGCAAAAGGAATTTAAATCAGATAAAAATTGTTACTTCTGCACTTTTGAGGTGGTATTGTGAGTTGGAAACAAATGTTTCCATCCAGGCCCAATTAGTCTGGCACTTTGGTCAAAGATTAGGAAATAGTGAGGGGGCGGAATCATAGAATAGTCTTTAAACAATGGAGTTTGTGGTTGATTCACTGTTTATTTTCCTTATAAATCAATTCAGGGTAAGGAACTGATTGATTTCCTCTTATTAGCCAATAATGCTGTTATTCCAAAAGGCTGGAAAACAGAAATATTTCTTTTTTTAAAATCAATGGTTTTTTTTTCAGTAAATGGAAAACACTTTCAGATGAATGTTAATGCAATAAAGAACTTTGAGATTCATTCAAATATACTTATAATGCCTCAGCTAAATGAAAAAATTGTAATCTATTTGCATTTGCATTTTTCCTTTAAATGTATACAAGTACAAATGCCTTAACCACTACACCAAACTGGCTCTCATTTAACATAAAACTCAAACTAAGTAGTTCATAACAAGCCAAATCATATTCATATTTCAGTAAGGAAAAAAGGCTTTTAGTGTTAAATAAACGTAAAAGCAGTTATTCTAAAGGCAAAAGTCCCAATAACATCACAAAAAACTCGGTTTCAATATACAATAGAATTTAAGGTTTCCCTATGTTGAATTTTTAGTAGCAGAGAATAATTGATCAACCTTATAACAGGCTAAGGAATATATAATTAAAGACTTTAATTGCATATAATTTAATATGCTTCCATATTGAAACCAAAAAGCAGAATCCCCAAATTTAAAAAAACTCACCCGGACAATAAGAATCCATTTGATCAAAGACAATCCAAATCCACAGATTGCACCATATCTTCCTGCTATGGTGTTAGTTATACAGAATGATAAGCAAAATCCAATCCAGTTGAAAATGAATGCCACTAAAAAACAACACACACACACACACACACACACACACACATTTTTTTGTTAAAACTTGAATTAAACGGGAAAGCATTTGAGAATTTAAATATTTTTCAAATGGAAGGCAATTATTTACAGTTAAATTACTTGGGATAGAGAATGGGTGTTGGTCCTTACCTGATACGCTCATTTTCTGATAGAGTAGAGACAGCAGCCAGACTGGGTATGCTCCGTCCATTAACCAATTGGACTGAGTCTACACTTATGATGTAATCGGGCCCTTGTGGCGCCTCCCCAGTTTCAGATGAAGGAAAACTGTAGACTCACGTGAGAATTGTGAGCAAAAAGTGAAAATCCATAGTCACTGTATCTCTCTCTCTCTCCTCCGCACAAGGAATCCCCTCACGTGACCCGTAACAGGACAGGGCTGGCTGCTGTCTCTAATCTACCAGAAAATGAGTGTATCAGGTAAGGACCAACGCCCATTTTCCTGTTATCGTAGAGACAGCAGTCAGACTGGGATGTACCAAAGACTGGGCTGTCCACTAGGGTGGGAAATAGTAAAAAAAAAAAAAAAAGGTCCGTTAGGGCACTTGTTGCAGCACCCTGTGCCCAAAGGCCGTGTCAGCCGACGCATACTTGTCCAACTTGTAATGACGTATGAAGACTGTGGGAGACGCCCAGGTGGCTGCCCGGCAAACTTCTTCCAAGGTGGCTTGAGTGGACCAAGCCACAGATGTTGCAGTGCTGTGTGTAGAGTGAGCTGTAATGTTTGCAGGGACCTGTATGGATTGAAGTTCATAAGACAGTTTAATACAGGGCCCTATCCAGTGCCCCAGACTAGACGATGAAGCCTTGGTACCCAAGGAAGCCTGGCGAAAGGAGATGAAGAGAGCTTCTGAGTGGCGGAACAAGGTGGTGCAGTCGATGTAGAACTTGAGGGCACGACGTACATCAAGAATGTGCCACTTGCGCTCCCTCTCGTGACAGGGAAATCAGGTAAGGTCAACTCCTGACCTCGGTGGAAACAGCTATTGACCTTCGGTATGAATTTTGGGTCCAGTCTTAAGACAACTCGGTCTGGATGGAACACGCACAAGTCATGCCTGACTGAAAGAGCAGCCAAATCAGAAATACGTCTGGCTGAGGTTACAGCCACCAAAAACAGCGTTTTGAAGGACAACGGTTTCAAAGAAGTGGATCTCATAGGTTCAAAGGGTGCGGAAGTCAAAGCCTCTAATACACGAGGTAAGTCCCAAGTCGGATATCTATGTATGGGAGGGTGACCCCTCAAGACCCTGAGGTGGAGAAGGCGGGTGCTGGGAATGAGGTGACTCTTTTTGAGATTCATCCTAAACCCACAAGGTGATTCCGCAAGGTGTGAATGGTGAGGGCGAGATCTCTTTCTGCCTGAACCGGAGACCTGGACAAGAAGAGGATGTCATCCAGATAACAGAGAATCCGAACTGGGGATGACCTGACGTAGGCAGCCAGTGCTGCCAGTACTTTTGTGAATATCCTGGGGGCAGAGGATAGACCGAACAGAAGAACTCGGTACTGGAAGTGCCTCTCCCCATAGGAGAAGCAGAGATATTTTCAGTGGTCTATGAAGATGGGGATATGAAGGTAAACTTCGGTCAAGTCTACCGACGTGAGGAAATTGCCTTTCCTGACTGCCTGGAGGATGGTGTGCAGAGAAGCATTTTGAACCGCTGATAGACAATGTGGCGGTTCAATGTTTTTAGATCTAAAACTGCTCTCCATCCTCTGGAATTCTTCGGTACCACAAACAGGCGGGAATAAAAACCCTGCCCTTCCTGATGGGGAGGAACCGGTTGGATGGCCCGGATCTCCAACAGGTGCTGAATGGCCTGTTCCATCAGTGCCCTCTTGCGAGGACACCGAGACACCGGGCATGGCACGAAGTGTTCCTGGGAGATGGAGAGGAATTCTAGCATGAGACCAAATTTGACAGTTTTGAGTACCCAATTGTCTGTTGTGGTCTCCTCCCAGCGGTGGGCAAAGAACGCCAGGTGGCCTCCGATCGGAAGAGAGTCCAGATAGTCATTTCCTACGTGAAAAATGGCAGTTGCCTCGTCCACGGTAAGATTTCTTGGAGGGGAAACGCTGTGTGTTTCTACTGGACCTGACCTGGTGAGATCCCTGTCTGGGAGTGTAGGATTGGCATTGGGGATGGGGGAAGGAAGGTCCCCCACCCGCCGGTCAAAAGGGCAACTTCCTATAGAAGGGAGCGGGCCGACTGTCATGTTTCTTGTAGATGGATGAAAGGACCTTGCGCTTGTTTTTAGATTCCGTGAGGTACGGGTCTAAGGGATTACCAAATAATTGGGTGCCACTGAATGGGGAGGCTGCTAGGCGCCACTTGGATGGACATCCACCTGCCATGGCTTGAGCCAAAGCAGACACCTGGCTGTGACCAAAGAGGCCATGGCTTTAGAAGCGAATCTAGCAGCATTAAGGGAAGAATCAGCCACAAATTCAACCGCTGCCCTGATCTTGTTGAGATCCCTATGTGATCTAGTGTCAGAAGGAGCGATGTGCTTCTGAAGCTGTTCAATCCAAACCAAGGGCACCCTGGAGAAAAAGGAAGTGGCCATAGAGGTCCTAACAGCCCAGGCCCCAGCCTGATAGTTTTTGACTAAGGTTTGATCTGACCTTTTCTCCTCAGGCTTGAGAACCTCCTCAGGGGCTCCAGAGACCACAGTAGGTGAAGACAGGGCTGCAACCAGTGCGTCCACTGGGGGAGTCTCAAAGAACTTGGTGAGGTCTGGTGCAATGTTGTAGAGACATTTGTCAAGGTTGGTCGGCTGTGGGCTCGTGCCAGGAGACTCCCACTGCTTCTGGATGACGTTCAGGAATATCTTGGGAACAGGGATCATCTGCTTTTCCACCGTGGGTTCGGTGAATGAGGTACTGGGACCCTCAGTTGAAGCTGGTTATGCCGGTTTATCTTGTGAAGTAGAAGCTGAAGCAGAAGATGCTAAGTTAGCAGCTTTAATGGTCTTAAGTAGAAGGGACTTGAAACAATCAGTTTTGAATAATCCGGTAAAGGCAGGGATATCTGGGGTGAACACCTTGTCATCAGCGAGGTCTGAGTCCCGCAGGTTATCTTGCTCCCCGCCAACTGAGGCCTGAGAAGTAGAGGCAGAGGGATCAGGTTGCTGAGTCGCAGCAGAAGATTTATGCTTATGGCCATGTGATGGAGCAGGTTGGGGTCGCTGTTGTAGGCCAGCAGCCATGACCTGTTTAATGGTTTCAGCAATGATGGTTGCCATATCAGCAGGAGAGGTGTACATGGTGTGGGGGCCCCCAGAGCCATGTGTAACCGGGAGAGAAGCCTGTTCAAAGGTGCGCTCCCTATTGAGAGGGACATCAAAGAAATTGCCTCTGTTGTCAGGTTCCATCGAAGACGAGGACTCTGAAGAAGACAATTCCCCTTCTGAATAGGCCAGGGGTGGTGGTCAGGGCCCATGGGAGGCAAGACAGGCGGAGCTGGGGACACCACTTGGTGATCCTCGGAGGGAGGGAGGGAGGGCTGGGCAGTTAGAATATGTTGTTGTTTTTGGGTCCTCTGAAATTCTTTCTCAAGGGTCTTCTGCCTGCGCTCTTCTGCCCTGGTAGTCGCTTTAGAGACCTTGGGGTTTACTCCTGAGGAAGGGGCCTCTTTGGCTTGCTTCTTCCTGCTGCTCTTTGCCCCTGATGTCCCTGCCTCCTCTAATCCTGCATTCATATCCATAGCTGGATCAGCCATTCACCCAAATCAACACCCCAATAAGATAGGCAATAGTCTCAGCCGTTTGCTGGCCAAGCGCTCCTGATCCGGTACACCTGGGGTGATGCAGCGTTGCTGGGCACTCCAAATGGCTGCTGTAGAGTTCATGCCTTTTTTAAAGCGTCCAAAATGGCCGAATTTTTTTTTTCCTCTGAGGCTTTTCCAAGCCGCAAAATGGCCACCGCTATCTTTGCGGGCTTTTCCGACCCACAAAATGGCCACCGATACTAAGTGTGGCAAGGCGATCTGCAGAATGGCCACCGGACTCGCCTGGAATCGCTTTGCGCGAAACAGCTGGTCACGAGTCCCTCCAAGTGCCCAGAATCAAGGAGCGCTGCGGGGAAACAGCCGTGGAGCTGTAGCTCGTGAGCTGGCCGCTCTGATTGCAAGGCAGGCTTCCTGAGCGAACTTGTGGTCGCAGGCAATCTGACAGCTGAGGAGAGACAGCCAGAGATCAGTTTTGAATTTCCCTCCAATTCGTAGAATAAAGGATTATTTAAGGAACCAATTCACCAATTAAAGATTAAATAATTTGGAGGAGAGATCAATTCTCAGAGCCAGTCCAGGTTGGACTGAGTCTGAAACTGGGGAGGAGCCACAAGGGCCCGATGACATCATAAGTGTAGGCTCAGTCCGATTGGTTAATGGACGGAGCATACCCACTCTGGCTGCTGTCTCTACGATAACATGAAAATTGATATCAAGTGATAGAAAGGCAAATTATTAACCCCTCTAGATCTTGCCAGCAGAAAGCCAACGTAAAATCACAAAAATGATTTTTTTTTAAATGGTCCTTAGGTGTTCTTGTGTGAGATATTATATTTCAGATAAAAAATAGTAACAAAGATCTAGATGAGAACTGCAAGACTGAAGTGTATCCTGGTGACAGTGGAATCCATGGATTAGGAAATGGAAACCTGGCCAAGAATTGTTTGATTGCAATCAGATTTCTGGCTTCAAGGGCTGGTGAAATATCACGAGAGGATGAGTTATGTTTGGATCCTGCCTGATGCCACAGTATCATAGAAATATACTGTTGAAATCAGTGGAAAATATTGGTTTCTATCAACTTACTCCCATGTGAAAGATGGGAAGTTTAAAGATGCACTTTTTCCTCTTTTTGAGGTGAATGACATCTCTGTTCATTATTTCTGAGTTTTACCACCGCTGAGAAAAAAAAAATCAAATCTCTATTGCTTACACCAACATTGGAGCATCTGTCGCTATGGCTTAAACAATCACATTGTCTTCTAGTGCATTAGCATTTACCAAAATCTACATAATTGGAAAATGTAGGAAACGGGTACCTCAAGGACTGTCTATGTCACATTTGTTTGCCTTTGTGTTAAGAACAATGTTTGATATCCTCGTTTTGGAGTCTGGCAGATAATGGCTGGAGAACCCTATAATGGAGGCAGTTCTCTTAGTTCAGAGCACTTTCTACTGCTGAGTTTCATATCGGCATTTCAATCTGTACTTTTAGGCCTGTCTCGAGAGGCTTTGTAGCTGCCATGGTTTATAATTGACGTTCCTTTTTAAAATATGCTTTTAGCATGTCACTATGGGAATTTGCATTAAAATAGGAGCATCTTTAACAAAAAAACACGTCCCTCATGGTTTTGTATGCATAAATTATGGGGAACAATGCAATTGCTGTATCTTCATTCCCAGTAGAACATTGTTCAAAAATGGTATTTAAGAAGAAAACTCAAAAGCGTTATCTTAAATATTTCAGATAATGTATTTTATGCATTGCATTATGCAAATTTTATATAAACCAGGCCTTTTTTTAAGAGTCCATTTTTATCTTGTTCATCTGTTTACAAGAACTTTGTCCAGGATATGTATCCAGTGAATTGCCATTGATAGGAATATTAATCAGCAAGAACTTTCTTCCCATAGTACTTTATCTTACCTATGATAAAAATGCTACAAGTCTTAGAACTTTAAAGTTGTAATGAACACATTCGTCACAAGGTGGCAGTCACATACCACAAATGGATTGCACCCAGTTTCATTACCTATTATATTTCAAAGGCATGCATATAGAAATAAACGTTTTCTCTCCATCCGCAAGAGATAACGTCAGGAACTTAAGTGACAAAACATATGCAGTTATTCAGTACATTGCATTTGATTATTCGGCAATAAGGAAAAAAAATAATTGAAATTATTAACTGCAAATATATATATTCGGCATTTGCAGGAAAGACAATCCCATTTACTCCAACTCATTCCATATCCTATCAGCACTTCTGCCTTCCTATCAGTAGCGCATATACATCAGGGGTGTCGATCTCAAGGCCAAATTCAGCCCATGGGGTGCTTAGATCTGACCTCTGGGATCACCCTGGAAATAGCAAAGTACCGGCCCGCGGTACCTCTGCCAGCGAAAAGGGTGGTTGGGAGGGCCACATGCTCCATTTTTGCTGGCAGAAAGTTGGGCCACCACAGGCGCCCCAAACATGAGTGACATCAAGCTGGCCAGCCCACTCTGGCCATGCCCCCCCACCAGGCCCCCCGAGGTCAAACACAACCCTGATATGGCCCTTAATGAAATCGAGTTTGACATTTCTGATATACATGTATGAGATAAATATTCTCCTTTAAATGAAAGTAACTTAAAGCAATAATAGAAAAGTTACTGACTGAAAAAAGCCAACATAAAAATGCCATCATTCCCCACACGGAGTTGGTCTGCATCACTGAAGTCATCTCTCGGGGGATATTCTTCTTCCTTTGAGAGGACAAGAAATGATAATAAGTAAGATTTTGTCAATCACAACTTTTTCCACGAGCAGGAATCTATGTATAAAACCAAGGATGCATTACCGAAGGGAAGTACCTCAGTTATCCGGTTACATCAGACGTAAATTGCCATGACCCTTCATTAAAATCAGATCAACAGTACATCTTGAAAATGGATCTTATGTTGCATTTATTACTAGCAGCCATACGCCCGTTTTTAAGTCATATTTTAGAGTAAAAATGGTAGATAGAAATAGATGGCAGAAAGAGACCAAGTAGTCCATCGAGTATGCCTTTTGAGGTTTTTTCTTTTTAATGTATGTATTTTAAATTGTTTAGTTATTTTATTTGTATTTTTCTTTCTAATGAGGTGGCCTTTAGATGGCCTTTCTCTACCACTCTGTGACTAATCTAAAATTAGCTAGCAGGTGGAATTCACGTGCTTGCCTGTTAGAACATTTTTCCTTATTTTGGCAGAACCTATATATATATAAAAGGTTTAGGAGTTTCCATAATCAGTCCTTAGCTAAAGATCATTTCTATGGCACACAGCACATATTACCAGTTATTGTGCTAGCCACAGTTGTAATAGACAGCAGCCCTTGAAGCACCACAAAATGAGAAATATGGAGGGTAAATGCATGTTATTTTATTATTCGATTCTAATCCCAGCTTTGACACAGAGAAACCTCTAAATGACCTCAATGATTCTCAGGAGTGCTAATGACCAGATGACTAGAATATAAATCATTCCATTCTCCACCATTCAGTCAGAACTGGAGAAGCCTCTTGGACGAGAAGCGAAACGTCTTCAAGGAAAAAACAAAGTCCAGTTGCCTTTTGAAAAAAAAGCACCTTTGGGACTATGTGTTTGATCGTGTCTCTTAGTAGCTAAGAAAGTTCTATTTCCAGAATGTTGTGTGATCCTCTGCAAGTGAGTACCTTTCATTAAGTATAGAGTTTGTTTTCTTGGGATATTCCCCTCGGGAACATTATGTTGTAGGGCACAAAAGATTCTCTCTAGATTTCCTCTTCCAATGGTAAACCAACCACTAGATTTTTAAAACCAACACACTCCAACTGTTCTCATTTTGTGACTTGAAACACTTTCTTTTGTTATATGTGAAAACAGGAAGGAATGACTAATCCATAGTATAATCATGAGTTTCATGTACTCCATTCAAAAAAGGCAAGTATATTTTTATAAGGTGCAACACCTGGCTGCCATTTATAGCTCGTATGCTATTTATTTTTTTATTTTATTTTGCCCTAATATATGTCCATTGGGCAGAGCATTTCACTAGACACATTGAATTACATTTCCGCATAATGTTTAATGGAAAGCAAGTAAGAATGTAAGAATATTGTATTACTTAATACTTAATGTGTAAATATTGGCTAAACAATGGGAGGCTAAGATCACTTTTAAGGATACAAAGGCTGACAAGATCATTGATTACTGAAAATATATTTATAAGACAAACCAATAATGAACTAACCACGAAACCCAAATGTTTTTATCCACATGTTGGCCACAGTGGGGCCATGCAACTGATCCATATGGGAAGGATGTGACACTTCAGAATTTCGTAACATTGATAAATTACAAAATACGGTAAGTATACAACTGATACTTCACTAACATTTTACATCCCCCCGTTTTGAGACATGCAACACATGGCCATTCAAACATGCAACAACAACAACAGTAAAACTATCACAACATTCAATCAACAAAGTACTGAAAGCATTCTAAAATTAGTGCTTTGCTGATATTCAAACGCCAGAGGGTGCTAACAGCCTAAAAAAAAGTTACATGAAGTTGTCTGGGCAAGCCATCATATATTTGTTTTGTCTCTCGCCTCCGCCCGCCATTCTAAATTGTATAAATCAGTTTATCTGCATGTAATTTCTAAGAACTAAAATTTACAGCACAACAACACTGAAGTTGCAACTCTTCCCAAATAATCTGTTTTTCATTTTGAAATTACAAATATGCAGGTGAATATTCAGCAGAATTATGCAAGCTAATTTAGAAAGCATGCACGTTATCCTTTGAAACAAGGTAAACTGCTATGCTGTTTTAAGTGTTGTTTTTTTAAATCAGTGTATGTCTCTTTTTAAAGTGGGAATTATTCTTAAACACTAGGTTTATTTCTTTAAAAAGACTTCCAAGCAGCCGAAGTAGTATCCTTTAATGCATATTAAATTCATGTATCACTTTCTACACTGCAAAAATATTGAAATAAACAAAACCTTTAGAGATTTCTACTTGCTACCTCATCATTAGAAGTTATTTGCCAAAATAAGAAAATTAAACAGGCTGTTTTCCTTTTAAATTGCTATAAGAATCCCTGAAATTATGTTTGAGCGGGATAAACAAAGAGAGGATCACGAAACCTGGATTAAGGTACTATAACTCTAAATTGAGATTACATGCCAACAAATGTTAATTCTTTTATAGAAAGAAATATAATGATTTTGCTACCGTGTTTCCCCAATACGACAATACGACATGTCCTGAAACTAAAACCATGCCAGATTTTCGGGGTGGGCAAAAATATAAACCCTCCCCCTAAAATAAGCCCCAGTGCAGGGGTGGGTTTAGCCAGAACAGGGGGCAGCCCTTCCCTTCCCCGGTCACTTCAGGGCTTCTTGGCCCCTTAATCGGATCAGTTGGGCCGCTCCGTTCACAAAACAGCTGATTCGCGGGTGCCACTCAGGCCTCTACCTACAGCAAATGCCAGTCGCTGTTGCAGCCAATCGCTGCTGCAAAAGAAGCCGGAGCCCAAGCAACACAATCCAAATGCCTCATGCCCTCCTTGCCTAACGTTGACAGTCACAGCTCGCAATTCCGTCCACGGAACAGGAAAAGAAGGCATGGAAATCAATACACCTGGGACATCGGAAGAAACCATGCGAGGAGACGCTGCTGCCGAAGTTCAGGAAATCTCCTCCCCCCCACACACCTGCAAATCGTCCTTTCAAAGAGGAGTTTCACCAGGATGAAGGTGACACAAACGCCGCCTTCATCCACCTCTTCATCCTGGTGAAACTCCTCTTTGAAAGGACGATCTGCAGGTTGGGGGGGGGGGGGAGATTTCCTGCACTTTGGCAGCAGCGTCTCCTCGCAGGGCTTCTTTCGATGTCCCAAGAGTATGGATTTTAATGCCTACAGGAGGTAGGAGCTTCTCACCTGCATATTCACATTGAAGGCTCAAAATGGGGCGTTTTTGCGAATGGCTTGAAAATGGGGAGGGAGATATTCCTGCCTCTGCCCCTGTTCTGAAGATCGGCACAGGATACGTAAGAGACGAAATCCCCCCTCCCCATTTTCAAGACGTTGGAAAAACGCCACATTCCAAGCCTTCACATTATCCAGGATTGCAGGATTGAAGGCATGCGGGAGGGAGGATTTTGTCTCTTATCCTGTGACCTTCAGAACAGGCGGAAAGGCAGGAATACCCCCCTCCATATTTTCAAACGGTTTGCAAAAACGTTCCATTTAGAGCCTTCAGCATATTGCAGGATTGAAGGCTCAGACTGAGGCATTTTTGCGAACGGCTTGAAAATGGGGAGGGGAGATTTTATTTTCTCTTACCCTGTTCTGAAGCTCAGCACAGACTCAGAATAGGATAAGAGGCAAAATCCCCCCGCCCCTTTTCCTGGCAATCGTTCTTTTCTTGGGATCTCAGCGCAGACGCACATCCCCCAAATGCTCTATCCGAAGCCTTCTCTGCGTCTGTGCAGAGCTCCCAAGGAAAGGATGGTGTGTGTGTGTGTGTGTGTGTGTGTGTGTGTGTGTGTGAAAGATCCCTAATTTCCCCCCCCTCCCCACAAGGCAGCCACATCCCTCCACTAACCTGCTTTCCTGCTTCATTCTCCACTGCCACGTGCAGGGCAAGAAAAGTAGTTTGTTAGTTTACTTCCAACCTTGCGAGATCTTTTTTTTTTTTTTTTTTTTGTGAGAACTTGGAAGGTATTTTCTGGGATTTTTTTTACTATAGGCACACAGTCTACTTTTCTTGTCCTGCACGTGGAACGGAGAATGGAGCTGGAAAGCAGGTTAGTGAAGGGATGTGGTTGCCTTGGAGGGGGAAGGTGTCTGTGTGTGTTCGTTCGTTCGTTCTTCCAGGAAGAGCCCCCGCCCCCCCGCGAGGCCAGAGCAGCACAGTCAGCTGTTCCACGGCCAGCAAGCAGGGCAGGCGAAGTCCAGGATGCAAGGAGAACTTGGGTCATTGTGGCCGCAGGCAAGCAGATGGTGGGACGAAGAGGGTGGGGCTGGTGGGCTTGCTGCTTCCTGCACCTGAAAAATAATAAGACCTCCCCCTCTAATAAGCCCAAGGCCATATTTCGTGGGTCAAAAAAATATAAGACCCTGTCTTATTTTCGGGGAAACACGGTAGTTTTTAATTAATTATTTTTAACAGTAGTCTCAGAATGAGTTAAAGCACTGAATTCTCTAATTATTGAAAATCATGCCAAGTCACATCTTGATATATGACCCCTTAAATCTGCTGATCCTAATTACATGGGAAATGTATGATATTATTACAGGCACATGAGAGAATGAGAAACACACATCTGAACTTTACATTCATATCTACAACTTAGATAGATATCCTATAATATATTCATTTATGACTGAGATTAAATAACCAGTCTTCAACATGAAAGCTATCAACACTTTAACTATTTTTATATGTAATTTAATTAGATTACACTATTTTTCCTTGAACATTCCAGTGAGCAGAATTCAAGACAAACAAATATTTGATACATTAAGCTAGCGTATTTCATAATAGTAGAATCTGATCTCTTATTATAAAACAAAACAAAGAAGTGCAATTCATTCTTCCAATTGCTTCCCACTAGAAAATTAATTGTATTGGAAACCTTATTTGCTTTTAGAAATAGTTTTTTTCCACACATACACACAATTTCATCCAGACCTCAGTTGCTCCCTGTACTGGAAACAGCATCTAATTCTAAAACTTAAAAGCTCTCTAATCGGTATTAGGAGCTACACAAATGAATACCAGGACTATTTAGTTCTTTAAATTAGATCTCTAAGAGGAAGCTCAAGCATCAGGTAACACCTGTGGGAAAGCACCTGGGTCCTTTCCAAGAATCACTGAGTACAGGTAATTGATCGACAATAGTTCGTTTAGTGAACAGTTCAAAGTTACAACAGTAACAAAAGTGATTTACATTCACTTTTCACACTTACAACGGTTGCAGCATCCCCGCGGTCACCCGTTCAAACTTCAGGTGCTTGGCAACTGGCATGTATTTATGATGATTGGGGTGTCCCCAGTCACGTCATCACTTCTTGTGACCCTCCAACGAGCAAAGTCAAGGGGGAAGCCCGAGTCACTTAAGAACCGTGGCACTAACTTAACGACTGCAGAGAGTCACTTAGCAAGGGGAGCCAGGAAAATTGTAAAATGGGGCAAAACTCATTTAGCATCTGTCTCGCTTAGCAACAGACTGCTCAACTGTAGTCGTTAAGTCAAAGACTACCTTTACTTGCTGAAGGCAACCCTGCAATTCTGAAAGAAGGTACAGTATATGGCTACTTTACGATGTTGGCGCGTGAGTGCTCCAAAGTATTTTGGGGAGAATCAAATTCAAAGCAAAGTGTACACAATAAATACACCAGTGCTTTGGAGCAGTCTGGAGTGTGGATGACCTACTCTACCTCATTCATGGTGTCTGGCCTTTTAACAAAAATGCCTCTACCCTGTTTCCCTGAAAATAAGACCTTCCCGGATAATAAGCCCAATCGGCCTTTTGAGCACATGCACTAAAATAATTCCTCCCTCAAAAAATAAGCCCTCCCCAAAAATATAGCAACACAGCAGTAGCCATGAGGTGACCCCACTCTCTGCCTCCTGCACCTCAAAAATAATAAGACCTCCCTGAAAATAAGGTCAAGTGCTTTTTTGGGGGGGGGGGAATCAAAAGAAAATAAGACACTGTCTTATTTTCAGGAAAACATGGGTATAATTATTCTCTGTAATTATAAGAGCTAAATATCCTTACAGAAAATTCTAAAAATGAAGATGGAGATGAAGCCAGAAACATTTCTTCTGGGTTTAATGGAAAAAGACTTAGAAAAAATTTTTTTGGGAACTTTGCTTTTATATATGTTGACCACAGCCAAGACTACTGTATGCCCAAAAATGGAAGGGCACTTTAATTCCCACCATGGATGAGGGGCTACAGAAGTTGATGGAGCTGGCAGTGATGGCTAAATTGTATGTTTTGATCAAAGAAAAGAAATATACTGGTAAGCTCTTTTGTGATTCTGGACTTTTGTGTTTGAGGTGGGGGGGGAAATGAAACTTTGATTTTGGGTTTTACGGATTAGACTGATTTGTTGTTATAGAAATAGTTTATATTATTTTGGAAAACTAAAAAGTTGAGGTTCGATGTTAATGCTTTATTCTACTATAACAGAAGGAGTCGGAAGTCAACGCTTTTTCTTCTTTTTGTTTCTTTTCTTCCTCCCGTCCTCACTTTTCTTTTCCCTTTTCCTCCCCATTGTATCCTCTTATTTGCTTTCATATTTTTGTACTTTATAATCTAATAAAAGTGTTTTTTTTAAAAGAGCTAAATAGCCTCATGAACAAAAATTAACCCATGCATAATGTGTTGAAATATGCCCTACCCTGCTCTGTGCAGCTCACCTTTAAATAAATCTATGTAGGACTCCCCTTTAGTATTTATTTATTTATTTTCAATTTTATTGATTTATTCAATGTGCACAGCCGCCCATCTCAAAGCAGCGTGTCTGGGTGGCGAACAATCATAAAAACAATTAAAACAGTCAAAAAACACAATACAAAAAAGAAACCAAATGCAAAAAGCAGCCAAGAGATATTATAATCCATCAGTGTCCTGTATTCATTTTATTGGGACTATAATCTTACTGCATGCACTAGGACACTTCCAAACAGAAATGAACAGAGCTGCAATGTAAATCACTTTCTTTTATGAAAGTATTATAATTCATTTTGAGAGAATAACTTTATTTATAAAAAGAAGAGATTTTTCTTTTTTAAAAAAACATGACTGTTTGCCATAAATAAACTTCACTGCAAAATCTAAACTTCAGAGAATGGAACCATACCTCTGGTGGACTCAGGAATATTTCATCAAACAGACTCCTAGACTCCCTAAAATGGCCGTGCTAAGCATGTAAAGAGAATAAGACAGAAGAACTAAACGTGTGTTAAATCATTCTGTACAAGTCAAAATGTTAAAACTCTTATCTCTGCAAATTAATTTTTTAAAGAAAATTTAAGATACAATGAAGTTAAACCACGGACACAGGAACCCAGTAATTCAAAGAGGGGATTTTTTTTGCGGGGGGGGGGGAGATTAACGGTAAATGATTCCTATTAAACACAGTGAATTTTGCTCAATCATTTGTAGCTGACTCAATCGCATTTTTTTTGTATAAGAGCATTACATGAAACATAATCTAATAGCATTACATGAAATATATTTTAAAAAACTGATTACTACTATCCGTACAAGATTATACTGCATTATTACATGCTTTCTTGGATTGCCTGGAAAGTATACAATGTACAATATCATAAAAATATTACTGTTAACACAATATGCACAGTATTTACAGATTAGAATCTGTAACTTGCATCACAGATTAAATACAAGGGGCTAACCCGTGTAAAGTCTTCTATTACTTGTTTAGGAAATTGAGCCCCTAATGTAGCATAACTATGTGGCACTTTACCTTGCGACATTATCAGATTAAATACAACCCATTAGTATCTACAGAAATCTACAGGAATTTTGGGGGGGGGGCGCGGAAGCTACCATTGCTGCTTGTCAAAGTCTGAAAAAAGCCACTGCACCAACTGAATTTCTAAGTATAGGTAGTCCCCGACCAGTGGTGGGTTCGGGATTCCATTGCAACCGGTACAGTGCAACGGGGCCTAGCGTACCTCACATGCACACGCAAATGCGTCCTTACCTCCATGACGCCTCCGCGACACTCCAGCTGCTCGGTGAAGCGTCGCACAGGTGCCTTACGTTGCGTGCGCGGAAACGCTGAAGAGCTCAAATACAGGTAAAGAGCTCAGGCGGGCAGGTGGGCGCTCTGGAGCACCATACCATAATGGTACCCAGTGCTCCCGGCAGGCACTGGTACGCTCGTACCGGGGCGTACTGTCTGCAACCCACCACTTACAACAGTCCGTTTAATGACCATTCAAAGTTACAATGGCACTGAAAAAAGGGACTTATGGTTGTTTATAATACTTAGGACCATTGCAACAGCCCCACGGTCACTGATCAAAATTCAGATGCTTGGCAACTGGCATGTACTTATGACGGTTGCAGTGTCCTGGGGTCATGCAATCCTCTTTTGAGATCTTCTGACAAGCAAAATCAATGGGGAAGCCCAGATTCACTTAACAACCGTGTTACTCACCTAACAAGTTCAGTGATTCACTTAACTGCTGTGGCGAGAAAGGTCGTAAAAAGGGGCAAAAACGCACTGAATAATAGTCTCACTTAGCAACAGAGCTTTCGGTTTCAATTGGGATCATAAACCAAGGACTATCTATACACGCTGCACTTGCTTGGGTAGTTACCATTATAGGCAAGTGATTGGGTCCCTTTCAGCGATCAAGTTTCGAAATGATTAAAAGACGTCCGTGCTTAAATAAGAAATATGTATCCTTACAAAAAAACCTATGCAAACGTACAGAAGAACTAGGAAAAGCACTTGATTACGGTGCAAACAAAAACACAGACTTATGCAGTGTAGGTTCCAAACTACGCAATTACGTAGCACAAATTGCTTACTCACCCTTTGGGCTGCTGCTTCTGCCGCCACAGCTGCCATTGCTGCAGCTTTGGCCTTCTCCGCCTCATCGTAAGTGGGAAGAGAGGTAGCTACACTGTAGGGAGGCGGCACTGGGTAAAATTCGTTGGGTGATTCGACTTCTGTAAAAGAACAAGAGACTCTTCTGGGTGGAAATAAACAAGCAGGGGCTACCATATTTTTCAGAGTATAAGGCATACCAAGATTGTGAAGACAATTTTTTTAAAAAAAGTTTTTGCACTCTGCAGACCTCCCAAAAACGGCCCATTTTTTTGCGAAAACGGGCCCATTTTTTTTTAAAGGGCATGAATAGCCTTTAGGAGGCTTGTAGAGTGCTCCTTGGGGGTGCCCCCCCCAAAACAAGCAAAAAACGGCCCATTTTTCACAAAAACGGGCCTGGTTTTTGTCAAAAAAAGGGCATGAATACTTTAGGAGGCTTGTAGAGTGTTCCTGGAAGCTGGGGGCAAAGTTGAGCAAAAATTGGCTCATTTTTTGCTCATTTCTGCACTTCCCAGGCCCCAGGAGCACTCTTGAAGCCTCCTAAAGGCTATATGTGGCCATTTTTGCAAAGGGGGTAGGATTTTGGGAGGCAAAAAAATGCTGTATTCAGTGTATAAGATGCACCCAGATTTTCGGCCTCTTTTTTGAGAGAAAAGGGTGCATCTTATACTCCGAAAAATACAGTAAATCCGGATAAGACAAAGCTGCTGTTAGTTCATCACAGTTCTGTGCCAGTGTCAGGATTCCAAGTAACACACCCAATGGAATCAAGACTCCAAGGCAGCCATGTTCCTCAAAGTATAGATTTATTAGGCATGTCATATTGGCACATCTGCAGAAACCCGACTCTAAACCCCGCTCGGGTTTTCCCCTAGTTAAAAGTAAAGTATTCTTTCCACTGCCCAAGTAGTCTTTCACATGGTCCAATCAGGTCACAGTCCAAGGGTCACTTGGTCTCAGATCCCACCTCCTTGCACCTGGTGGGAAAGTCCTTGGTTCTCAGAAGAAAGAATTTTATTTTGGCTACAATCCCCCAGCTATCTCTTCTTCCCCACTCGCATTCCCACAGCTCGACTCATCTCTGCTATGGTAGCCTTGAATTTGCCAGGCGGAAAATGGCTCCAGGGCTGACAGCCAGTCTTTGTCTCTAGAGGAAGCTTGGATGGGTGGACAGGGTGTTGTTGATGAGTGGGGGGATGTTTGGAGTATGTACCATGCTTGATTTGTTTTGCAGCTACTGGCATGTGACTGCACCTGCTTCTCTTTCTCCATCCTGGTTGTGTTTCCTCTTTTGTTAATTGCTCGTTTTGTTGTTTGATGTTGCTAGTCATTGACCGAATAAATAAATAAATTTCAATTTCAAATTTCAATTTCAATTACTTTAGAGAAAGCAGGCCTACGTCTTGGGGTTGTCCTGGATTAACAACTAGTTCTCAATGGACAATTGGAGGCTATGTCTAAAGGAATCTTGCCTAACTACACTTGATGCCCGTTACAGTCCTACCTGGGAAGGCCAGCTGCAGTACTGTAAGGTGCTTCACTATAGGCCAGTTTGAAACAAACATTGATTTAAACTACAGTAGCCCACATATTACCTGGCACTAAATGCTATAAGCACAATACATCTATGCCACAGGTATCAAACTTGTTGCATCACATTGATGTCACATGACAAATCACAATGTTTTTTGCCTTTGCGGAGCGGAGGTGAATGTGGCCTATGCGTGACGCATCTTGCCCGTAGGCCACCAATTTGATACTCCTGATCTATGCTGTATGCCTGGCAGTGGATGACAATAGATTTCTGTGTGCAGTTTAAACTCCTATGTAGCAGAGTGTGGAGATACGTTCAGAATTATCTCCTTCAGCTAGAATCAACCCAGCCAATATGATTATCTGAGAAACATTGTGTATAATTTCTCCAGTGCTATAAAACTTTAAGGGAGGCATTATCATGCTGCCCATATTATGGAACACTAAGTTTGCTCCCGTGCTGTTGGTTTTCTGGATGTAGGTCAAAATGGGTCTCACCTGAAGAGTTTAACTTCATTCACAGGAACATTTCATATTGTTCCATTAGATTTTCAATGACTGCAATGTATATGTTACATTTTTATTATTATAAGACTAGTTTTATTGCTTAATATTTATATTCATGTTTTTGCACTGGTGAATCATATGATCTAGATTAATTAAATACTAATACTGCCTTTTTCATCAATTAAATCAAAGATTCTTTTTTTAAAAAAAACCCGTTAAGATTATCCTATTGGGAGTATAGTCTACATTTAATCAACATCAATTAAACAAAACACGCTAATCTCATCATGCATAGAGAGGAAGCACGGTCAGACAAATTAATTGCATGAACATCCAATTTAGCCTCTTTGCGGTGATATGTAAAACAAAATCATTTGACTTCTGCACGAAAGAACTGAGCAAAGCATCTTTAAGCAGGTCAGCAGAAGCAGGCACAGGAGTGCTGGTGGCACTATTTCAGCATTGCTAAAAATACCTGGGGTGGTTATATAATCATGAAAAAGGCAGTACCTGTTGGTGCAGCTGCTTCTGTAGCAATGCTACAATAAGGTGGAGGGGAAGTATCCACCTCAGGTAAAGGTGCCTCTGTTTGACAAGCTGGTGCAGTTTCCGTAGAGGTGGACGGTTGTTCTACTGTAGATTCCGCAGGATCGTCTTCATTATGAAGCTTTAAAGAAAAATAAATGGAATTAAATATTATGCATTCCAGTATGACATTTGACTAGAAGACAATATCTACTAAAGTGGTTGTGCTATAAGTAAACAAGAGAGTAATACTTGAAGCATTCAGACATTTATGGCAGAACAATAGGGGTATTTCTTCCTCTTGGAGTTCTGTGTTGCTTTGATCTCAACTATGATGGACATCAAAAGCATTATGACTGACAGGTTTCCCCCCCCTCCCCCAGTCCTTCTATATACATTGTGTTGTATGTTTTCTCCCTGATATTAATAAAGGTTTCAGCAATTGTATGCTGGGATATTCCACAATGAAATGAAGGAAGTGTTTCAAAAACAATTTCTCTATTTAGCATCTAACTCTCTTCTTGCAACTGATTTTTTGAATATGATTACAGCACACTGGTAAAACACGATTCCCCTTGAAAATACTATTGCTCAAATATTCCCTTCCAGTAATTATGGCAGCAATGCTATGAAAAAGAACAGCAGGGTAAAATTGTCTGAAAAACAACTCCTGGTGCTATCAAAGCAGTACAATAATAATAATAATAATAATAATAATAATAATAATGATGATGATGATGATGATGATGATGATGATGATGATGATGTCACACCAACGTGATGATTTTAACCATCAATTTTAACTTGGTAGTACAAGGGAACAAGCCAACGACTTAATAGCTGACCATTAATGCCCCAATCAACCCCATAAGAAGCCACACCCAACCAGGCATGTACACGTTCCGGTAGAGAAAAATTCAACACAAGTCCAAAAGCTCGGAAGGCTAAACCTCTGTTCCCAGTGACTGACCCAGATTGGATCCTTTAAACATTTTTTTAAAATTTCAGAGTTGCCTAAGATATCAGTCAGAAAGATTCAAAGTAAAAAGAGATGAGAATTTTTCTTTTTAAAACAAAAAAACAAAAAAACTATTTCGTTATTTGTGCCCTAACATGTGTAACAATCATAGGTAACCAAGGAGACGACTTCCGGCAGACGAAGGTGACAGACGCGCGCGTCCGCCTTTTCGCTGCTCCGGTGGGCTCCCCTGAAGTCTAGGGGGAGCACAGGGTGCCTTGGAGTGGCACCCTGCCATAGGGGCGGCTTTCTGGGACCCCCTGGAACAGCGGCGGCCGCAGGGGGGTCTCCGGCTTTGCCCCAGGAGCCAGGGAGCATAGGGAGCATGCGGAATGCCATCGCGCGCTTCGCCGAACACAGCCTGGAAGGAAACAATTAATTGGAACGAAACAGCTGAAGAGCAGTGAGGCGAGGGGTCTCCCCAGGTCTTTTACTATCCTTACTCTTTTGACTGTTCTGCAGTTTTCTTTTTGAGACTTTGTTTCAACTTCTGGAGGAGTTTAGATTGTAGGGGGGGGGGGAAATTCCACCCCCCTTGGAAAAGCGGCACTTGAAAAATCTCTCCCTTTTATGGGGGAGAGAGAAAGTTTGAAATCTACTTTCACTTCCTTTAAATAAAGGGGGGGGGGGTTTGACTACAATTGCGAGAGAAAGGATGGCTGAACTGATTCTTCTCTAAACTATCTATGGGAACTTTGACTTTGTTGCTTCCTGACCACCTGTACTGGCTGAGCCAATATGGCCAACTTCCTCCTTTTTCTTTGTCTTCATGAATGAGACTCCTCCCTTGGAAAACTTTATGGCTTTCAACTAATTTCCACCCCAGAGATCTCTAGGAGCCTCTTCAAGTATGTTATTCCCCTGGATTTGGAACATTCTGACCCACCTATTTGCTCTAGTTCTGTACTAGAAGACTTATTCTCCTTTGGACTTGTTTGTTTGGTGATCCCTACCGGCTGTGCTCTCCCACAGACGCCATCTCTTTGTACAGAACAATAACTATCTCTGAGCCTCATGATGGGTCCAAAGAAATTACCGCCTGGTAAGGCCTCATCGCCCCCAACATCTTCTACGTCCAGCCCCGCTCACCAGTCACAACTGGGATCTTTTTTACAACCTAAAGCCTCTGAAGAGAGTGCAAAGGACTTGTCTACTCAACAGATGCTTCAAATCATCTTAAAGGGACAGGGCGAAATTAAAAAACAACTGCAGGATTTAAATGAACAGCTCAGAGAGACGAATCAGCAAGCCACACGGAATGAACAGAGGATAGGTGTGCTGGAGGAGGGGGCGGTTGGGATGAGAGACGAGATGAAGATAATCCAAAGGGGGAATGTAGAATTTGGAAATCAGATGTTAAAAATGGAATTTGAAAGGATGTCTTTTTTTCTTAGGTTCCAAAACTTGCCAGAAGTTGAGAACGAAGATCTTAAGGAGATTATGACCACAATACTAGCAGAATATATTAATAGAGATAAACAACAGCTTTGGTGGGACATAGACTTCCGGGTTGCTCAGAAGGTCGTTTTAAGCGCTCCGAAGGCTTCAGGGACCGTCCGGAGGCTTCCCTGACGCATTCGGAGCGCTTAAAACCACCCTCCGAGCAAACCGGAAGTGACTTCCGGGTTGCTCGGAGGGTCGTTTTAAGCGCTGCGAAGGCTTCAGGGACCGTCCGGAGGCTTCCCTGATGCCTTCAGAGCGCTTAAAACGACCTTCTGAGCAACCCGGAAGTCACTTCCGGTTTGCTTGGAGGGCGGTTTTAAGCGTTCCGAAGGCTTCAGGGAAGCCTCCGGACGGTCCCTGAAGCCTCCAGAGGGCCTCCGGGGGGGCGGTGGAGGCTCTTTTCACCCTCCCCAGGCTCCTATAAAGCCTCTGGAGCCTGGGGAGGGCGAAAAAAGCATGTAAAAATGGGGGGGGGTGCGTTGTGCGCACATGCGCACTGGGGGATCGCGCGTTGCATTATGGGTGCGGCACGCCCACACACAACCCCCCCGCGCTCCCCCCACTTGTGGCACGCGAGCCAAAAAAGGTTCGCCATCGCTGGTCAAAATTGTCCAAGAGGTTTTTTTTTTTAAAGAACCATAGTCTGATCTAAAGCCCCAAGATACAGTCAGTACATAAAGACGCAACACAAAGTAGGCAATGTAGAATTTCAACACGTAAACAAGATATCTGCATGTCTGAATGCTCCCTCGTCGCTCACGTACAAGTGTGTTTTCATGAAAAGGATGGTATTGCAGTCAATACTATGATAGTTTCTAGAATGAGGAACTTGGTATTTTTAAAAACCGCAATTATACTTGCCATCTGTAAAACTCTGCAGCCTTGTAGCTTAAATGAAAATCCTTTATCCCTAGAACAGTAAAATAGAATTTTCTTTTCTGTGTTCCACTTTTCAGCTAGACCTAAAATCCAACTTTATTTCTATTTGGTTTTCTACCCTCAAGGCTAAATATAACTGGATACCTTAATCTCTCCTCTTGGGATTTAATATCTAGTCTCATTTCACTGGTCAACAATAATTTTGTACCAGGGATTGCAATAGGTGTTCTAAACAGGTTTTTTTCATGTGAAATGTAAGCATGAAAACAGATCGATTCAAAAAACACCCCCAACAAAATAAAACTCCAAGGCAATAAATTCCTCAAAATTCCACTTAATTAGAGGTGTCATGTTGACACATCTGGGAAAACTCGAATCTGAAAGTTTCCAGGTTTTTCCCACCCAGTTGAAAGTTCACAACTCTGCTCCACATCCACAAGTTCATCACATGGTCTAATCCATTCTTCAGACTCGACTGGAGACAATCCCCAGTCACTCCCACCCAGGTGCCAGCAAATGTCCTTGACTCCCAGAGTACGGAATGTTGTTATGGCTGACTTTCCACTGCTCTCCCCCCCCCCCCCAAAAAAAAACCCAATTTCCCAGGCTAAAATATGTGGCAGTCAGGAAGCTAAAATGAAAAAAAAAAAGGCTTCTAAAACTGACATCTATTTCCATCAGACTTTTTTTTTAATGATTCCACCTTTGTTATTCTGTTCAATTAGTGGTATTATAGTTGTATATTTAACTTTAGTACCGTAATTGTAACAATTGCTGAGCAAAATCTAGTTTATTATTGCTCTCTGGCATAGATAACATCAAGACAAAGGTAAAAGGCATGACAGCAAGAACAGAACAGCCCCACTACACATTGATTCATGTTTGAACATGTCTACACAAGAGCCCAGTCCCTTCTGGACAGTTGTTGGCCAGTCTGGTGTCAGAGCTTACAACTGATTGTAAAAGTATCATGCATACCATGGCCATAAAATTCTGGAAATAATCCTGAAATGTTCTGCATCGTGAGTTGACATTCAAAATCTCAGAAGCAAAACTTCATCCCAGTTTGTCAAACAATGCTATGAAGTTCATCTAGGCTGTGAAGTAGATGAACAAGGCAAGAAAATGAGGACCTCATATTTGCTGTATGCCATTGTGTTGGATTTCCAACAGGGTGGTTAAAGGTTTTGCATGCACTATTTGGTGTTTGTCATTCCTGTTGTTTGGAGGGAGCCAAAAGACCGTTCGTCAGATAGTTATTGTTCCTGCCTAACAGGCACAATGTTCATGAGTTTAACGAATTTTTCTTCCAAGATGATGAAGTGGTGTTTTGTAAAGATGTTAGCTCGATGAAGCATTAAATGAAGCCGAAAAGCATTAAATGAGGCTGCATGGAAATCATTCAAAAATGTCTGCAAAAATTCTTTCCGGAAAATCATCACAAAGAAAACTATTGCAAAATAACGAGCGATCTCCTAAAGTTTTACCGAGCTACATGTTACTCTTGGGCCCTTGCTTGGATTTTCATCCTGAAATCTTGATGCAGTCAATGATGAGACAGTGGGCAATTTCATCTGGACATTACAGATAGAGCCCAGGATATGGCTGACTACTGCTGGGCCCTTATGAAAGATGTTCCTGAAATCAAGCGATGCTTTTATTTAGGTAACACTGGTGTGCTTTAAATTAACTTGTAAATATAGGCTATTGTCAAGTCAAGCTGTGTGTCAGGCAATAATCTTGTTTGATAAATAAGTTTCAGAAATATATTCAAATTCTGCCTAAAAGTTGTAAGATAAATAATTTTGTTTATCTGACTTTTTTGGGGAGGGGGGGGATTCCCCATGTTTCCATTCTTGTTAAATTTTAACAGAATCCGTTCCAAGTAGAATAGAATAGAGCTGAAAGGGACAACGGAGGTCTTCTAGTCCATCTCCCTATACCATTTCAGAGAAATGGCTGTCCAATCTCTTCTTAAAAACCTCCAGTGATGGAGCCCTCACAATTTCTGAAGGCAATTATCATGCTTCATCCTACCACAATGAGCTGTAATTATGCAAGCACACAAGAATCCAGGAACTTCTTGCAAGCAATTTATTGCAGAGAAAAGGCCACAATTAAAAAATGTATATCAGCAACTGTTGAGAACTATTTATTTACAACATTTCTTTGTTTATTTTCCATATTTGCACTTCTTGCATAATGCTGTCCCCATCTACTCTATGCAAAGGACTAAAAGTTATTTTTCCTTTGGATAGAGACGCATTTTCTCTACCTTCCTGGTTTTGCTAGCAGCCACGAAACTTTAACCCTATATGGCTGCTACTTCTACTTTATCAAGTAAGACTTTCCTAATGGTAAACATTAAATTACATATTATATATTATATTGCTCCTGCTTTAATTCTGTGAAGAAAAGCTGACAGCCAGACAAGAATTTACTGAAGAGATCAGATTTGGCAGATTTTGGATAATTAAAACATAACAACACTACTATTTATCATCCACTTGGACTATCTGCAAGCTTGTTTTAGAAACCTTAATTTTTATTTTTTCCCAAGTTGGTTGACTGATGGTTCAGCTGTTAGAAGGTTCAGCTGTTTCCAAAAAATGTCTCTGTGCCTAATTTTGCTTTGTCCTTTATATTTTATATAAAATGTTCAAATCACTCATCACTAATTCTGCACATTTGCCTATATAAATTAGGATAATCTGCAGAATACTATTTCTACAGTCACATTCAGGCATCCTGGAACTCAAGTCTGAAGGAGAATGAGGGTGAAGATCCTAGAGAAGATTTGAGTCGACTGGCTGTCTATGGAGATTCTCAAGTCATTCAGGTCATGGTTGTCCGAAAGGTGCTTTTTCAAGAGTCACCTGGACTTTCTGGTTTTTCTTTGAAGATGTTTGGTTCTCTCATCCAAGAAGCTTCTTCAGCTCTTCAGATTATTATATATGTCGGTGATGGACATCCAATAAGTATCAATTTTAAGCCCATTTTCTTTATGGCTTTTCATCAAATGCTTTGCTAAGCACAGCTACATCTACTCTCAAAATTTATTTATTTCAGTTAGACGTCTGAGAACCTTACTATTGACCTTTCAACAGAAACAGAATAACAGAGTTGGTGGTTTTCCAGTCCAACCTCCTGCTCAAGCAGAACACCTTATGCCATTCCGGATAAAAGGATTGAATTTAAAGCTTTTAGGTAGTATAAAATAAATGCTGAAGAAAAATGGTTGACTCAAAAGCAAGCTGGGAATCAAAGCAGCTCATGAAGCAGAGATTTTACATGGGCATATTGAAGAATGCCCATGCCCTCTCATGCATTTTGATCCAGCTGAAGCTTCCAGGTGGCATTCAAGGGCAACCCCTTGTAGTATGCATTGCAATAATCAAGCCATGAGGGATTGCCTGAAGGGATAATGAATCTAGGAAAGTAAACAGATAACTCTAGTGAAACTTTAATTCTTTCTTATCATACTCTTATCTACCGTGTTTCCCCGAAATTAAGGCCACAGAAGAAATGGGCTGGCAAGGCAATGTCAGAGTGTGTGAGGCCCAGCTGCAACTGTCTGAACATAAGTAGTAGGGCAGCTCCACCCTCCATCCTCACCCCAGCTTAATATTTATCTGTGTACACTGGTATGGGCGGCGTCTCAATTAGGACTTATTTTTTTGGGGGGTAGGGCTTATATTGGACGCATGTGTAAAAAATCAAGGTAGGACTTACTTTTGGGGTAGGTCATATTTTCACACAAACACGGTAACTATACTAGACACAAATATACAAAATTCATAAGCCCTGCTAATAATTAGACAGTTACCAATCTTCTCCACTCACAAAAATTAGGTTATTGCCCACAGTTGCACGATTAAATAGAAACACGTATTTTAACACTTCCCAAATAAAAGTCTCATGACAGGCAAGAAGAAACCTACAAGGGTTTCTGAGGTGATTAAGAGAGAATGGAAACTTGACTCGAAAGCTTGCTAAGATGTGTTTGCTTAAGAAAAATCTAATTAGATATATGTAAAGCAAATTTAATTAAGTACAAAGTAGATTTGACATGACAGCAAGAGATAACGGGGCAAGGATTAAACAGTTAGGCTACAGGGTGGGCAAGCTTTTTTTGGCAACTGGGAACCACATCAAATATATTTGGAAGGCAAAATGAGCAGGTTCAGTATACAAAACGGGTGGGGCGATGTAACACACATCACAGGAGACTTATGATTTCTACCATTCAAATGATCATGTTGCAGAACTAAGGAGCTGTTTTTGAGTTCACATATTTGCCTCCTCTTTCCCTCTGAAGTCCTCACAACACATGAGATCAGATTCTGGTAATGGATCTGAGGAAACTTCAAAACACACAGAATGAAAACAAACAAGATAGAAATAGCTGGCAAAGTACATGTTGTGGAATTCTTACCAATCATTTTTACCAGTAGTACCATGAAAGAGGTCCACATTTCTCTCTGTGCAATAAAATAATTTATTATGTCTTGTTTGTGTGTGCATTTGTGCACCAGAGTAGACGGGTGTTCTGGGTAATTTGACTAGGAGAGAGAAAGGAAGAGAACTTAAGAAGGAGTAGTCAGCACCAAGATGAACTGCGACCCAATAGCTTCTACCATGGTCTCCTCTACCAGCTGTCAAACTGATCCAGGCCACTCTTAAACTCTATTTTTCCTTTTGTAAAATTATCTCCCCATACACAATTGTGTCCATTCCATTGTTTTCACATGCCAAGGGCTGACAGGCAGATGTATTGTCTTAAAAAATATTCTTTCCAACTTTCTACTGGGTTGGAAAAAAAGAACCAGAGGGATGGGTAGGTAACCCTTTCTTCTTGGTTAAATCTCTATTTCACAAGCAAATGCAAAATACCTCAAATTATGACCTCCTGTTAAAGTTACAGGTTATCAGCTATGGCAAAATGTAATAAAATGGAATATGCACATTTTTAAGAATAAATGCAACAATGAAACAATAATATCTAAATCAGAGTTCTTTGACATTAAACACCACTGAATAAGACTAACTTGCAGCAAAAATTGATTAACTAGCAAAAGACAGGGTAGATTATAAAATTCAAAGTAATGAAGTGATGTAAATTGCCAGGGTCAGCAGATTGCAACAAACTTTCCAACAGATTGCAATTAAAAAGATTTAAGAAACAGAGAAGGGTTTCACGTCCCAGAGTCAGAGATTCTCAAACCCTCATTTGGGAATCCTTGAAAACGTATTCCAAATTGTCCTCAGGAAACACTGCAGAGCACAAGTCAAAGAGTTACTGTATCAGCCCTGAACTTGATTTTTCGCTCCCAACATCAGAAATCAAAAACTATTTTGACCAGAATCAATTTTGTCAAGCTTGTTAATAAGGCCCATGATGATTTTTCGTGATGCCTTGTTTTGCAACAACTAAGAGACAAGATTATTATCAACTGGACTTCCAAGCCAGCTGTATCATTTTATAATGCCTTGGTAAGGCCACACTTGGAATACTGCATCCAGTTTTGGTTGCCATGATGTAAAAAAAAGATGTGGAGACTCTAGAAAGAGTGCAGAGAAGAGCAACAAAGAGGATTAGGGGACTGGAGGCTAAAACATATGAAGAACGGTTGCAGGAACTGGGTATGTCTAGTTTAAGGAAAAGAGGGACTAGGGGAGACATGAGAGCAGTGCTCCAATATCTCAGGGGCTGCCACAAAGAAGAGGGGGCCAACTTGTTCTTCAAAGCACCTGAGGGCAGAACAAGAAGCAATGGGTGAAAACCAATCAAGGAAAGAAGAAACCTGGAACTAAGGAGAAATGTCTTGCCTTCAAAAATTGTGTGTGTCTACCATGGATCACTTTGTCCTTTAAACTGAACACATGTTTTTTTCCAATAAAGTCACAACTAACATTCTGTTTGATATTAGTGGGAATTAATTTAATTTCAGTTAATCTGGCTCTGTCTCATTATGTTTAAATTCGCAAGATTATCTTGCCTCCAGAAGTTGTGAATGTTCCAACATGGGAAGATTTTAAGAGGAGATTGGAAAACCATTTGTCTGAAATGGCATAGAATTTCCTGAGCAATGGGATAGCAAGTTTCCTGAGCCAGAGAGGTTTTCCTATACAGGGAATTGGATTAGAAGACTGCCATGGTCCCTTCCAACTTTGTTATTATGTTATTTTTTAACTTCATAGAGCGAAAGGCAAACTAAATTAGTACAGGTAAATTGAATGCTCTTCCAGTCAGGCTGCAATTTAAAAGAGAACATTTTGCTTCAAAAGGACCCAATTATTTTTCTGTGTGTGCATGCCAAAGTCCTTTTTTTTCTCTTCTGAAGTTATGAATTGTAGTTGAAATGAGGACAAGTGTATTCTGTGTCAGAGTCTGCAGCTTGTGCTGCCGCATCATAATCTTCCATAAACTCAGATACTTAATGATTTATACTTTACAATGAGTCATCTACTAAGTAACATTGAATTTTTTTTAAAAAAAAACCAAAATATTCTTCCATAAATGAAAAGGAATATTTTTTGGAGAATTTCTGTTAGCATTCCCCTCAGTTACATTAGTATTAGCTTTTCAGTGAAAGACCTACAGTAGAAAGCTTCCTGGATTACTCCAAACCTGAAGAAGCTTTATAATATAAACAACACTATTTAGATCAGGGGTGTCCAAACTTGGCATGGCTGGCTGGGGAATTCTGGGAGTTGAAGTCCACAAGTCTTAAAGTTCCCAAGTTTGGACACCCCTGATTTAGATTATACTGTTGAAAAAGTTTACACTATTTAGATCAGGGGTGTCCAAACTTGGCAACGTTAAGACTGGCTGGGGAATTCTGGGAGTTGAAGTCCACAAGTCCACAAGTCTTAAAGTTGCCAAGTTTGGACACCCCTGATTTAGATTATACTGTTGACAAAGTTTACCATGTCTGTTTTTCAAATTTGGAATATTTTAATTTGCTTTGCATTAGATTATTTTTCAATATTACTTGGAACCTGCACTTGATAGTTGATGGGAGAATGGACTATCCAGGTGACTTTTTGGTATTTTTTTTTAAAACTCATGATGTTACACCAATCTTGTTTCTGTATACTAATTTCTAATTTACTTCAATGTACATTTTAATGTGCTGATTCTACCTTGTAAAGCAAAGCTAAATTACTACAATTTCTCTAGAGTCATTTAAAACTCGCAGCAACCTCACCAACGGCCAGGGATCCTGAAGGTATAACTTTGTAATTCTTTATGTCTCGTATGGGTTTTTAATTTAAGTTTTATTTAATTGCTTCTATCTTCTTCCATTGCTGATTTTGCTAACCGTTTTCTGTTTTTTAAACAGCTTTAGCTTAACACTTTGCATTTTTACACTTAGTGTCACTTGGCAATTGGATTCTGCACAAAATCTGACTCAGAAGTAGTTTTAAGTAAATGAAAACAGGATACATCGCTTGAATAATTAACCAATTATCTCAAACTCCCGTTACTTTGTCCAACTACATTGTACAATGTATCTAGCTGTCTCAAATTCTCATTATGGAACAATATTCTATGTTGTATCTAGAATGTTGTCATAAAAGGACAAGTCAAACAAAGATTACTTTCTACACCATTTGACAATTCTTTTGCTGTAGCCATAGAAACCGATCAAAGCTTTAAAAATGTAGCTGATAGGATGGAAATGCAGAGCAGGGCATTTGTGTTATGGAATATGCACCTGGAGGAGGAGGGGAGGGAATCTCAGCAGGAACACTGTGGTTTTGCAAGCAGGAGACAGCACATTCCAGAGAAAAGTTCAAATTAAAGGGTCTGTGCAATCTTGAACTGGAGAAGGGAGAGTGGGAGGAAGAGCTTCTGGGTAACCATACCCTATAATCTCTCAGCGTATATATCTATCAGGTTGTAAGATTATAGCTTTACTATAGTAAGATTTTGCACACGAGATGTAAGCAAATGAAGACTTCGACTTGACGGGATTTCACTGTGTCATCTTTGGGCTGACAACTGTCTTCCTTCCCATAGCAATGTTAATCAGGGTGGATAAAAATCGATGAATTTTTTTTAAATTTAAATTTTTTAAATGATTTTTTATTACATTTATTTTAATAAAATGCTTATAAGACACACACACACACACACACACACACACACACACAGGGAGAGAGAAAGAGAAGGACCAGGGTGACATGATAGCACTCTTCCAATATTTCAGGGGCTCAGAAAGGGATCAGCCTGTTCTCTAAAGCATGTGAGGACAGGATAAGATGCAATGGGTGGTAAATTGTTAGAGAGACTCAACTTAGAATTAAGGAGAAATTTCCTGACAGAACAATTAATCAATGGAATGGCTGGCCTCCAGAAGCTGGGCTAGCTCTAATCACTGCAGGTTTTTAAAAAGAGATTAGACAACCCATTTGTCCAAAATGGTATAGGGTCGTGATGGCGAATCTGTGGGCACGTGTGCCATCACCACCTGGACCTCAGGTTTCTGGTGCTGCGGCTCACACGAAGACCAGCTGGCTAGCATGCATGCATGTGCGTAAAACCAGAAGATAGGTGTACATACACTGGCCATCTGGTCTTCGGGTTTCTGGCACTTCGGCATACGTGAATGCATGCATGCGTGCACGCGTTTGGGTTTGGCACTCAGTGCCGAAAAGGTTTGCCACCACTGGTATAGGATCTCCTGCTTGAGCAGAAGGTTGGACTAGAAGAACTCCAAAGGTCCCTTCCCACCCTTTTTTCCTATTTTTTAATCAGTCAGCGCACTTCAAGGCACATACTTTGAAAGTTAGTGAAGTGCCATAATCCAAAAAATGCAGGTTAAATTTAGAAAATTAAGGAAATCAGGAGAGCCAGCGTGATATCAAAATGGCAAAGATGAAAAGATTCAAGTGATTTTCAGAATAAATTGTCATCACAGGGGGGAGGGGGTAGAAAGAGCGAGGATGAAAGCCTTAAGCAACATTGACAAGAGATAAGCAGACACATGTCTCCACTAATCAAGCAAAAAAGGGCCAGAAAGGATCTCGTTCACAGGTATTTTCAAATACAGGAATATAACCAGACGAGGAAAATGATTTTCTTTTTTTAAAAAAAATAAGGTCAGAACGTCACAATTCACACCTAGGTAGAATCTGAACAGTTATCATAGATGACACCCATATTTTACATCAGAGGATTTGGTGCTGAAGATAACAGAATTCTCAGAGAAATTGCAACATTTACTTCAAAAATTTACTTGCAAAAAGATCAGTAACTACATTTATTAGTGACTGGAAACTCTTAATGAACTTTTTGCTGGGGGAAAAAAGAAAAAAACGAAATTGTGATTTGTCTGTTTGAAGATTAGAAAAGGTTGCTTACGGAAACTCTTAATGAACTTTTTGCTGCAAAATAAAAGAGAAAAATGAACCTGTGTTTATCGGTTTGAAGATAAGAAATGACTAGGCAGGAAGTTGTTAACTGAAGAAGACTCAGAAGAGCTAGTAAAAGGGAAAGAAAAAAACCAGGACAATGGTAAATACTAAAATAGCTGTCAACCTGCTAGCTTAGTGAATCCTGAATGGACAATGAAGTGAACGTGGTAAACAGTGATATAATGCAAGAAGATAAGACATAATAATTTGAGAAGTACTAGAGAAGACATAATACTTTGCAACACTGAAATAAATAGAAGTCATTTAGTCAGCCAGTTGGATGGAATAAAAAAAAAATGGATAGTTGCAAGTTATTACTGTAGTTATCCAAATGATAAGCATTTGCACCCTGGCATGGCTTCCTCCTCACCATAACAGCTGAAATCTCATAAGATGAGATGGAACACCATAATAAAAAAAAATGGAACACCATAATATCGTAAGACCTTGTACAAGAACATCAATATTTTTAGTTTCTAGCCATTTTTAATGTTTATGTAAATGGGGCTCTAATCACTAACCATAATAAAAGCTGCCTTGTAGACGCTATAACAATGTGATATCAACATCCTGGCTCCGGTTGGTATGATGTTATTAAATGATACATAAACTATAAGTTACAAATCTAATCTGCCTGGGACAAACAGTCTTAAGTCAAAATTAAACAAATTACTTAACTGTTACAGGAAACCAGCTGCTAATCACATTGCTTTCCTATCACAACAGTGCACAGCAATAAGAAATAGAAACTTGGGGTAAAGCTTTTACAAATCCTTAATGTAGCAGTAAGACTAAATTTGTTGTATCACAATATTGACCGATCCTTCACAAATATCTTCTGTCCAATACAAGTTGGAAGCAGAGGAAGTCTTATTCATATTAACTCAAAGCCTTGTGGTACAATATACCCTCAATCTGAAATTTGTGAGAGAGGAGTGAGTCAAATTGTTTTCCTCTGTCCCTCTAATGGTGTATACATCTGACAATAGAATAGAATAGAATAGAATAGAATAGGTTCTTTATTGTATTCTTTATTACTTTGAATCTCATATTAGCTTTCACCACCCAACACAATCACAACTTCCTACAAGATTTTGTTGAAACTTTTAAATTTGAAAAATGGAGTATTAGCAGGTACAATTTCATCCTCCAAACTATGGAGAGCAATCATTTTTAAAATACAGCATTTTCTCTCTTTATCAATGACCTTTCTATGTACTATGCATCATCCATAGGATTTTAAGCCATGTCAGCATATTATCAACTTCTTTATTTTCAGTGAACTACAAAGCCAAGATAAGCAACTGAAATGCAAATATGACACATAAAATCAGACAATGAAGAAACATTTGAATTTCCCTGTCTCTATTTCCTGTTGAAAGCAGCATTATAAATCCTTTCAGGGAGGCAGATTTGAGTCCCTATGGAAGCACTACAAGGTCCTGGCTGAATGAGGAAATTACCACCTACATTTTCCCAGGAAAAACAAGTATTATCTATTCAAAGCAGCAGTTCATTGGGCAGGAAATTATGTATTTCAACAAGCCCTGAAATGATTCTATTTATAAAAGAGAAATATGTGAGAGTGGTTCAACTTACAAATCTATATAAACAGAGGATCTGCATTAAGCGTATTACATTATATGCATGTGCTATTTAATATGTATAAACAAATATATTTATATTTCATATATACTGAAATGTATCTATATCATGTGCTTTCATTTTCCCAGATTGTGCATTTGTTACGTATGTGAAAGTTTAAAAGAATGAAAGTTATAAGGAAAACATCAGCAGGCACTTATATGGTATCTGTTCTATGCTTTAAGGAACATTTTATTGCTAAGCGAGATAGATTATCAAGATCATTGGATTCAAATTATGACCTAAAAATAATTCAGTTTGATTCTGTCTTAGGACAGCAAACCATACTTAACATACTAACATAGCCACAAAGTGAGGCAGCAAGTACACGTTGCTAAGAATTAAAGAGGACCTCACAACTTATCATTTCAAAGAGTGAGACTAATAAAACATTAGCGTAAGTTGTTTAGGAAAGAGGGAAACTCAAACTCACACCCCATGCAACTTTTATACGAAAGCATGTATGCTAGTTTGCAGATTTTTCTTTAAAAATGTATAGGGGGGGGGGAATGTTTTGTCCCTTAAGAAGTTTAGCCAGAATCTTATATATTTATGGACATTCTTCTCCATATAGAATATGCCTTCAAATACGAAAATATAGAAATCCTGGCTAGTATTGGGCTACTTGGATCCTTTTAAGAGGACATAAATACAGATGTGGTGTTGTTTTACCCCAAATAATACAAGCTTAGGATACTCTAGAACAGGGGTCACCAACCTTTCGGACCTCAAGGACCACTAAATTCATAATTTTAAATCCCACGGAGCACTAATAAAAAGATAAATAGTATTTAGTGAAATATTAAAAAATGCAAATAATTTTTCTGCGGATCTCCAAAATTTTCTTGTGGACCACCAATGGTCTATGGACCACCAGCTGGTGACCGCTGCTCTAGAAGGACAGTTGGGGATACTCCTTGAAACAGAATATTCACAAGGCTCAAGTTGCAGTTGATGGTTAATGAATCAGAAACAGTACCCAATATATTGTTGAAATCAATAGTATTAACCAAACTATGAAATTAAAATAAACCTTCTCCTACTTTTCTCAGAAAGCTGTTTAGGTGTGATTCTATCAAAATAAAAATATTGATATTGGTCCATCTCAGAGTGACTTGTTGGATTCTCTCTTTTCCCTTCAACTCACAGGTTGTTCTGGCGCTATCTTATTTCCTTAATCAGCAACAGAAATGCTACATAAAACTGACACAAGTCATCAAGTGGAAATCATACAAAGATAATCGCTGATAATAGGTCTGCTTGCGGGGCATGTTTTTTTTTTTTAAATTGTATGAGAATAACCCATTAGCAACACCAAGAAGATATGCAGAATTAACTCCCCAGGCTGAAAACCCAGATAGTTAATACCGATAGTTCTCGACTTACAATAGTTCATTGAGTAACCGTTCCAACAGCACTAGAAAAAAGTGACTTATGACCAGTTTTCACACTTACAACTGTTGCGATCTCCCCATGGTCATGTGGTCAAAATTCAAATGCTTGGCAATTGACTCATATTTATGACGGTCGCACTGTCCCGGGGTCACATGACTCCCTTTTGCGACCTTCTGACCAGCAAAGTCAATGGGGCAGGCAGACTCGCTTAACAACCATGTTATCAGCTTCACAATTACTGTGGTTTGCTTAACAACGGTGGCAAGAAAGTTCACCAAATGGGGCAAGAGTCACTTGGCCAATGTCTCGCTTACCAACGTAAAATATCGAAGTGCAATCTGCCCATCTGATCAGAATCTGTGGCCCCCTGGCCACGTGATCAAAATTCAAACACTTGGCAACTGACTCATATTTATGTCAGTTGCAGTGTCTTGAGGTCATGTGATCGCCTTCTGGCAAACAAAGTCCACGGGGAAGCCGGATTCATTTAACGACCAGAGTACTAACTTAACTGCAGCTTAACCCTTAAGGATTGTGGCAAGAAAGGTCGTAAAATGGTCATAACTCATTTCACCACTGTTTCGCTTAGCCACAGAAATTTTGGAATTCCGTTGTGGTCGTAAGTCAAGGACCACCCTCAGAAGTTTCACCCAAGTTCAGTGAGAATGAAATGGGTCAGGTCAATAAAGGAGAATATCTGAAGCCCAGAGTTGACATGAAGGTTTGATTGTTTTCTTGCATAGGTTTTATTACCCAAACTAGGTAATAGGTAAAAAAACCATAACTAGCACTGATGATGTTACCTATTGGGGTAATGAAATGTCTGCAATAAAACAACCAAGGTCAAAGAGCCCCAACGCACCCTCAGATCAGGTACAGGTAGTCATTTAGTGACCGTTCAGCTCATTTAGTGACTGTTCAAAGTTGCAACCAAAAAATGTAACTTATGACCATGCTTCGCAGTGACGACCTTTGCAGCCTCCCCATGATCGTGCGATCAAAATTCCGAACCTTGGCAACCACTTCATATTTATGACCATTTACTGCATCCCTGGGCTCACGCGATCCCCCCTGGTGACCTTCTGACAAGCAAAGTCAATAGGGCAGGGGTGCCCAATTCTGGGAGTTGAAGTCCACAAGTCTTAAAGTTGCCAAGTTTGGACACCCCTGCAATAGGGGAAGCCAGATTCACTGAACAACTGGGTTTACTAACTTTATCAACCTCAGTGATTGCCTTAACAACCGTGGCAAGAAAAGTCATAAAACGGGGCCAACATCTCTCCCTTAACAAGATTGAAATGTTGGGCTCCGTTGTGGTCGCAGGGTCGAGGACTAGCTGTAAAATTCTTGAAGAAGATTCACTTTTGGCTACCTCACCTCCTTCAGCGAAAACCGCTCAGAAAAACAACCGTGTTGTGTAATTGAGACAGGGGAAAACAAAACACGGATGTAACAGAGAGGCAGGATGGATGGGTGAGGGGAATTTTACAGACTGGCCGCAGCTTTAGAGGCTAGGAAGGAAGGAAGGAAGGAAGGAAGGAAGGAAGGAAGGAAGGAAGGAAGGAAGGAAGGAGGGAGGGAGGGAGGGAGGGAGGGACGGAGGGGAGAAGGAGGAAGGGAGGTGGAAAGGAGGAAGGGAGAGAAGGAGGAGAGAAGGAGGGAAGGAGAAAAGGTGGAGGGAGTAGGTGAGGGAGGAGAGGAGGGAGGGGAAAGGAGAGGAGGAAGGAAGGGGGGAAGGAAGGAAGGAAGGAAGGAAGGAAGGAAGGAAGGAAGGAAGGAAGGAGGGAGGGAGGGGGGAAGGAGGAAGGGAGGTGGAAAGAAGGAAGGAAGGGGGAGAAGGAGGGAAGGAGAAAAGGTGGAGGGAGGAGGTGAGGGAGGAGAGAAGGAGGGAGGGGGAAGGAGAGAAGGAAGGAAGGAAAGGAAAGAAGGAAGGAAGAAGGGGGAGAAGGAAAGGAGGAAGGAAGGGAGAGAAGGAGGGAAGGAGAAAAGGAGGGAGGAGAGAGAGGAGGAGGAAGGGAGAAGTAAGGAGGGAGGGAGGAAAGGAAGGGGAAGAAGGGAAGGAAGGAGGGAGGAGAAAAGGAGGATGGGAGTAAGGAGAGAAGGAGAGAGGGGGAAGGAGAGAAGGAAGGAAAGAAAAGAAGGAAGGAGGGAGGGGAAGGAAGAAAGGAAGGAAGGAGAGAAGGATAAAAGAAGGAGGAGGAAGGAAGAAGCGCTCCTCGCGGCTCTTTTTTTTCCACCCAGGGTCCACCGGGGACGCTCGGCCGGCAAGCCCCGGCCTCACCAGGCCCGAGCCCCGGCCCCACCCGCCGTCTAGACCCCCCCCCCCCAATTTCCCTCCGCAGGGAGCCGCTCACCACTTGGTACCGACTGACGGGCGGCGGCTGCTGCTGCTGCTGCTCCATGATGGCGGCGGAGGGGGTGTGGGGGCGTCGGGCCTAGCCGCTCTCCTCCTTTCAGCTCCGGCCCTGCTTCCTCTTCTTCTCCTCCTTCTTCGCTCCTCCCGGTTCCGTCTTCCTCCGTCTCTGCTTCGCTCCGGCGGTGCCGCTGGCTCCTCCCTTGACGACCGCCTCCTCCTTCTTCCTCCTCCTCCTCCTTCTCGGGCAGCCGGGCGATCGCTTTCCCGGCCGGTCGTTTCAGGAGCAGAGCGGGAGTGAAGCTCGCCTGAGAGGCGAGGGAAGGGCTGAGGAGGAGGAGGAGGAGGGTTCACAGGGGTTGAGATGCCTCCAGGCTCTCGGCGGGCGAAAGGAAAGCCGGGCGGTCTTTTCAGAAAAGCCTGGGCCGCCGTCAGTCAGAAAAGGTGTTAGGGTCTCCTGCCTGGGCATGAGGGTTGGACTAGATGACCTACAAGGTCCCTTCCAACTCTTGTGTTATTATTCTGTTCTCCTCCTCTTCCTTTACCCCCCACACGCCTATAGGGGTTGGACTAGATGAGCTCCAAGGTTCCTCCCAACTCTTTTTTTATTATTAAAAATTTTAATAGGTTTTACAATTATTACCCCACTTACCCTTCCCTCTTCCCCCATCCCTACCCCTCTTCCCTCCCTCCCTACCCTCCCACCTCCCAGAGCAAAACATAGGGTATAAACATTTAACAACCATACGCTAACATAAGCTAGCTAATTTTAACATGTTACTATTCTTGTGCTTTAACTCCCCCTTTATTAAACTAGCTTTGAATAAATTGTAGCATTCCTTATGCCTTCATTCATAAACTACTGAATTTTTTTAGTCCGGTATTTGTTTTGAATATACTCAATCCATCTTCTCCAGTCCTGCTTGTATTTCTCCTCTGAATGGTCCTTCAGATACGCTGAGATTTTGGCCATCTCTGCTAAGTTTACTACTTTTAATGTCCATTCTTGGATAGTGGGCAACTCTTCCTTCTTCCAATATTGTGCCACCAACAATCTTGCTACCGTCGTTAGGTTCAAAATCAAATTAGTCTCTATAACAGTACAAATTGAAACTATACCTAACAGGAACAACTGAGGCGTGAACTTTATCCTCTTTTTCAAAATATTTTGAATAACCCACCATATTTTTATCCAAAATGCTTTAGCTATATAATATATAAATATATATATGTGTGTGTGTATATATATATATGTATATGTATGTATGTATGTATGTATGTATGTATGTATGTATGTGTATATATATTACTATATCATACATATAGTAACATTTTAAACAATCCACAAGATGTATTTTGAGTCCATCTGGCCTCTTATTTTTCCAAAGTCAACATTCTAGTCTCACTATTGCTAATTTCCAAAAGTGTTTTTTAATATATAATCCAGCACAGTAAAGCTTGCTTTTCAGAAGGGTTTTTTTTTTTACATCCCAAAATGTCAATGACAAACAATTTCCTAACGTGGTTAAGAGAGAAGGCGAACCAAGCGTCTAACTGAACCGCAGCTTGAACAAGATGCTTATCTGACTGGCTTCCAAAGTGCTAAAATTCACTGGATATTGCTATTTTACAGCCTCTTTTGGGGAGGCTCTATATCAGGGGTGTCAGACTTAATTTCTTTGAGGGCCGCATTGGGGTTGTGTTTGACCTCGGGCAGCTGGGGCAGGCGTGGCCAGGGCGTGCATGGCCAGCTCAACATCACAAGCGTTGGGTGTTCCTGTGGTGGCCTGAGCACTCTGCCAATGAAAACGGGCTCCCGAGCTCCATTTCTGGCCGTGACAGTCTCCTGTTACCTCCTTCCAATGAAAATTGAGCTAGGGGAGGGGCATGTGCAGCCATCCTGAGCTCTTGTTTCCAGCTGTGACGGCCTCCTGCAATCCTCTGCCAGCAAAAATGGAGCTCGGAGGGACGCATGCGACCCTCCCGAACTCAATTTTTGCTGGCAGAAGCACCATATGGGCTGATCCTTTGCTGTTTCTAGGACGGCCCGTGGGGCAGATCTAAGCACTCTGCGGGCCGGATCTGATTTTGACACCTCTGCTCTATATAGAGCCAGCCCAATGAGTCATCCTAACCCTCTCATTAATCTGGGGTTTTTGATGAACCCTTCACACGTTCCTCTTTTTTACTGCGTTGGTTCCCCTAAAGCTCTCTTCATTCTGCCATTATTTTCCCAGCAGTTCAAAGATTAGTTATTCTTAATGCTACTATTGTGCTGTCCTGTGCTGTGAATAGGTGTTTATACTATCTGCTCTCCAGTGGTGGGATACGACCGGTACGTCCCGGTACTGGTGTACCGGTGCCTGCTGGGAGCACCAGGTAGCGTTCCGGAGGGCCCACCTGCCCGCGCTCCTTATCTGTATTTGAGCCAATTGGGGCTTTTGCGCACGCAGAAGGAGCGTATGGTGCCTGCGCGACGCTCCGCCAAGCAGCTAGAGCAGCGCATAGCATCATGGGCGGTAAGTGTGTATGCATGCGCTGCGCACATACTGTGCATGTGCACATCGTGGACATCCGGCCCCATTGCAGCATACCAGTTGCAACGAGATCCGGAACCCACCACTGCTGCTCTCGCTCTCTCATATCTGTGAGACTAATGGAGCTGATTTTCATCTCCATCTAACTTCAGCAATCCTTACTTACACTTAGCCACGCCCTGTTTATCATAGTTGCAAAGGCCTATGCTCATTACTTTTCAGTCTCTCTTAAGAAACGGCTTGAGGTAGGTGGTGATAATTAGGTCACCTTGCTGGGGGGGGGGGGGGTTTGCAACCTACTCCACTATCCTACACACATGCTTTGTTCAAAACCACAGAGCACATTAGGTTCTTTCTTCCTAATATTGGCATGGCTATTGTTTGTAACATTTGAATCATAAGACCTGAGATCTTATATATACAGGAAACGATGGAACTCTTTTTTAATTAGTTAATAGTGTTTAAAGCTGAAAAAGAGGGGAGAGCTATTTTTACTAGGTAGCTATAGGGCATCCTCAATTATGTTTCCAATTCTTTCATGGTACAAATGACATTTCAGCCGTATTCAAATAGTCCCCGACTAAGAACCATTTGTTTAGTGGCCATTCAAAGTTAGAACGGCACTGAAAAAAAGCGACGTATGACCGCTTTCCACACTTGCGACCGTTGCAGCACTCCCCAGGGTCACGTGATCAAAATTCAGATGCTTGGCAGCTGACTCATATTTATGACAGTTGCAGTCATGCCGGGGTCATGCGTTCACCGTTTGTGACCTTCGGACAAGCAAAGTTAATGGGGAACCAGACTTATTTAACAACCATGTTACTGACTTAACCACTGCGGCGATTCCCTTAACAAATGGGGCAAGAAAGACCGTAAAATGGGACGGAACTCACTTAATAACCATTTCGCTTAGCCACAAAAATTTGGAGCGCAGTTGTCATAAGTTGAGGACTTACCTCTATGTCAGATGGCTATGGGGAAAGGTAAGGGACATGTGTTAAATTTTGGCTTAGGATGTTTCCTTAATAAATGATGGTTATCAAATGACAGCTTAGTATTGGTGCGTCTATCTAATTACAGAAATTGTTTGCATGCCAAGCTATGTATGTTCGCTTTTCTATTTTTGCTGAGCTGGTCAAACTTCCCTGTTTTGTTTTGTTTTCTTATCGTAAATCAGTGGAAATAAGAGAGAGACGCAGCTGTAGGAACAAGTCACATTTTTGCCATTTCTCCTCTTTCTCTTTATGAATTAGAGCCATTAGTCCAGATCCAGATAACATGCTGGATAATAGTTAACTTAAAACAAACCACGAGTACAAAGTTGAATAATTTTACCTATGTTCTAGGACTGGACTACACTGTATTTCAGTCATCGTGACATAATATATTACGCGAACAGGTCTCTGCTTATCAAAGGAGGAAGAAAACTTTTACAGTCCTACCTAGAAATGTCAGGGATTAAACCCTGTTTCCTCTGAAGCAAGTCATAAACTTCAGTCTGTAATCTGCAGTCTTTCCACAAAGGCTACCATGGCAGGCTTGCAATTTCTCAACTTTTTATATAATTCTACGCCTTTTATACATCCCACCCTCAACTCACGGCCATAATTGAACCCAAATTTTCTGTTGCTAAGTGCGACAGTTAAGCGAACGAAATGAATTTTAGACCTTTCTTGCAACAGTTGTTGAGAGAATCACTGATCTTGTTCAGTTAATAAAAAGATCTCAAAATGTTGATTGCGTGACCCCCAGGACACTGTAACCATCATAAATATGAGTCAGTTGCCGAGCGTCTGAATTTTGATCACATGACCATGGGGCTACAGATTCTGATGAAATGAGCAGATTGCACTTCGATATGGCCACTTACTTGAGGCACCTGAATTGGAAAAAAAAATGATAGCACCATTTCTCCATTGCCCTACAACACCTTTCCCTTATGTTCTTCCTGTGTCTGGAAGCAAATTTACCAAAGCAATGCAGGCTTTGATGTGGTGCCTCTAGTAGCACGTAGCTCAGCCTTATTGCATAGTTAATCATTCTCAATCTCAATGACCTACAAGTTGAGCAAAAAGGAACTAGGTTGGTGAACCAGTCAGTCCTTACAGCCAGGAAGTCAGTCAGTTGGATAAATCTCTGACTCAAAAGTATAGAAATAACTAAAAGAAATGGGAAAAGCTTTACTGCCCATTTGCTGTCCCACCCTCAAGCCTCAAGACAAGTTCTCCTTCTCTCTCTCTCTCTCTCTCTCTCTCTCTCTCTCTCTCTCTCTCCCTCCCTCCCTCCCTCTCTCTTTCTCTCTCTCACACAAATACACATTTGTGTGTGTGTGTGTGTGTGTGTGTGTGTGTGTGTGTGTTCCATCGGTTATGGAAGAGATAAGCATCTCTTCCGAACCATGATGATGCCAAAATAATGAAATCTGCATGGTGACACATGCATATAATGATTGGCACATGATTCAAGCTCCAGTCTTTCATGTGTCACCTACACATGAAGTGAAACTTGCATTATGACAGACTTTTCTCACTCCAGCCCCCACAGGAAAGCAACACACTGTGCGGCATTAAGTAATGGGTAAACATTCTTGAACAACAGAAAAAGGGGTGATTGACACTTGTATTCATCTGAATTTATCGGCAGTGCTGTAGTTGGTGTGTGGGTGTGTATTTTAAGGGTGGACATTTTTTGATAGATGAGGTAGAGGTAGCTGAAACCAAAGCATATTCTGAAATGCCTCGAGAAGCATTGGAATAATCAGATAGGGAAGGAAGTTTTCGGTTTTGGCTTCCTACAATTTCCATTTTCCTAGATAATGAAGTAGACATCCGGTGACCTGTTGGGTCATTGTTTCAGAGATATTTCCTTACCAGATTCCTCCAAATCTTCCTGCCAACTTCCTACAGGACTGAATACAACTAAACACGTACGAAAACCTAAAGCAGAGCTTCTGAAGTACCAGCTGCACTGGAAACAATTCTTAAAAATTAAAGGAGACATTCAGAGATGTAGCTGCACTGGGGGAAAAAAGCCCATGTTGAAAGGAGCAGTCCAATATCTGCAGCTGAGCACAGGAAATGTTTTATGACATTTTACATAATATTATAATCCATAATGAAAAAGTTGAAAAGGTTTTGCCCTAGGAGATACAAAAGTTAGGTTTTCCCAGTTTTGGCTCCAATTTGGCATCCAACTGCATCCAGTTTTGATCACCACAATATAAAAAGAGACTCTGGAAAGCGTGCACAAAAGAGCAGCAAAGATGATTACGGGGCTGAAGAATTTTTGCAGAAATTGGGTACGTCTAGCCCCGTGATGGCAAACCTATGGCATGCGTGCCACAGCTGGCACACAGAGCCCTCTCTGCCGGCATGCCAGCTGTCGCCTCAGCACAGCTCCACCACGCATACATGTGCCTCCCGCCGGGCAACTGATTTTCGGGTCTTTGCTGCAAATGCAGGAGGTGCACACGCCTGTGCGGGGGGGGGGGGCAGGGGGAGTGCAGAGCACCCCCTCAGCCTGTTTTTGGTCCTAGGAGGCTTCAAGGAGGCCTGCTAGATCCAAAAGGCTACAAAATAAGAAATTTTGGTATTGCATAGGTAAGTGCTTCTAGCATAAAGGTAAACATGTTCTTTAAAAAAAATTTTTTTTTGAAATTTAAATGCTCATGAGTTAATCGATTCCTGTTAAATTTGAGCATATATTTTAACTACATCACTTCTTCCTGCCTCCGTTAATAATGCTAGCCCATTTTGCAGGCTGAAACTACACCTCCTTTGCCGCGAATACCATAACTGCTACAGATGTTACCCAAGTAAAGCTACATTATGTTGATGATACTAAATGAACAGATATTTTACATCGGTTTCAATGAGAATCTCTTGCTGCACGTTCATATTATTTCTTCAATTTGCGTATTCGTTGTGGTTTTTAAAACAATGAAATGATTTTTAAATCATATGGATTTCATAGAGGCTCTTTGATAGAGTACTTGAAGAAACACTTCAAGAATATTTGTTTTGAAGTATACGCACAGTAGGATTACAGGAGAGGATAAATCAGACACCCTCGGATGTAGCAAAACTTTATGGTTGACAGTGGACAGCTGGATAGGCATCTAATTACCAAGCAGCTCTGTCCTTGAAGCTGTTTGCATATAAACAGAAAAGAGAAGTCTCCAGCAGCACTATTGAAAACAATTTGTGGGCTTTTTTTTTCTAACTAGGATGCAGTTCCCTTGCAAATATTTATATTTTGTTGGTTAATGCTCAACAACTTCCCCAAGAGGATTAAATATTTCTTTCTGCCTTGTTCTTTCTCTACAAGAGAAAGAAAGTTCTTTCTCTTGTAGTACTGAAGGCAGCCTTATTTTGTTTCTGAAACAAACTGCATCACATTAGCATCACTGTTAATGGAGAAAAAAACACCAGAAATTTATACGTATTCTGGGGGAAATGAATATATCAAAATATTAAAATACAGAAAAATGTAACAGTCCTCTGAAAATTTTAGAATTCATGCATACTTTAAAAATATCAGGTTAAAAAAAGGAAAAAGTAATAAAACAGGCAATGAGGTAACATTTTTGAAATCTAATTAACTTTTCTTGGCATTAAAAATGTTGGTCTTTTTGTGGGGTATATTTTGCAGATTGCAAAAGAAAAATGGTATCAAACTATCAGTTATAGCAGAGCATTCTATTAGATGGTAAATCAACTTATTAACTGGAAGAGTTGCATTTCTGTAACAACTTGCATTTTACATGGAATGCACATTTTCCAAACAAATTCATTCTGACACTTTCAAGGGCAGCTGGGGAATCCCTTATCTATAATTCTTGGAACTGTGTGCAAATAAGAAATATGAAATTAGACAAGCCAGTACAGGCATAAGGTGAATTCCTATTTCTTCTTTCTCATTCCAAAGTTCTAAGAAGTTCCAGACAAATCAAAGGGCTATTTCACAAGTTGTGTTTAAAGGTTTCTTGGGATATTGTAGAACAGGTTCTCCTGCTGAAAAGTTTCACAGATCAATGCTGGAATGAATTCTCTAAACACTGAAGAAATAGAGGACATTCACTCCCAAATCTTAAATAAAATGGCCAGTTGTAATGAAGACATATTTATTGTAGGGCGTGTCAATTTTTTCAACTTTCAATTTCTAAATGTCGTCGTTAGTCGCGAAGTCATGTCAGACCCATCGTGACCCCATGGACAATGTTCCTCCAGGCCTTCTTGTCCTCTACCATCCTCTGGAGTCCATATAAGCTCGTGCCGACTGCTTCAGTGACTCCATCCAGCCACCTCATTCTCTGTTGTCCTCTTCTTCTTTTGCCCTCAGTCTTTCCCAGCATTAGGCTCTTCTCCAGTGAGTCCTTGCTTCTCATTAGGTGACCAAAGTATTTAACTTTCATCTTCACGATTTGGCCTTCTAAGGAGCAGTCATAGTTGATCTCCTCTAGGACTGACCGGTTTGATTGCCTTGCAGTCCAAGGGACTCGCGGGGGTCTTCTCCAGCACCATAGTTCAAAGGCCTCAGTTCTTTGGCGCTCAGCCTTTCTTATGGTACAACTTTCACAGCCATACATTGCAACTGGGAAAACCATAGCCTTGACTACACACACTTTTGTTGGCAGAGCGATGTCTCTGCTTTTATCTAAACATTAGGGTTGCTCAAAAGTTGCCTTGAGAAGTGTAAATATATTTTGGCTACTTTGAAATAATTTAGACGTATTTGCTGAACTGGCAGTAATGCCCGCAGCAACCCACCCCTGGTATAGGTCTACCGTTTTTATCGGGCCTGTGGTCATTGTTATTGCCATGGTAACTAACAGCTGGTGTAAAAAAATATTTATTGAAAATGGCATGAACATGTCAAAACCGATATAGAGAATTACTGTTAGGTTACTGGTGAATTCCAATTGATAAATATTAATGAAGGACATCTGAGAAAATTAGACCATTCACTCAGAAACACTGAAAATTTAACAAGCCATTGGGATCTATTGAACTAATGAGATCTTGGGTAGTGGCAGGCCCCAACACTAGAAAGGTCTTGATTATAAGGAATTTCAGCATAGCCTCAGAAATGGGATAATCTTGGAAGCCAAAGGAAATAGGAGGAAGAAAGTCTATGCACAATGGATGACATTTTATAGTTTTGGGAAATCTTAAGTGCTAGAGAAGGAAGTTGTAAGTGAAACAAGCTATAACCAAGAACATATGCTTTATGTCCCAATGCTTTCACAAAGCACTGATGATTTGGTTGGTTCCTTGGACATTAGGATGGCCAGGGGCTTTCATAAATGTGTGAGTATCCTTGGATGAGTGATATGTTTTGCACATTTTTTAAAAATATTTTTCTGTGTTGTTTTGGTGTGTTTGATTTTAACCATCCAAGTGTTCATTTGTAAGCTTAAAGCTATATAAATGGACTGAATTAATCAATCAATAAATTATTCCAGGTTCTATTGGAGAAACTAATGCCTCATTATCTCCAAAATGTAATTCTAAGTATCCAATTCTGTTCATCTAATTTCCTTCAGGATTAAAATCAGTGCAGTAAGGATTTTCATAAACCTTACCCTTAGGATTTAAACAAACATCAGGAACACAGAGCTGGTATTAGCAAAGGAATAAATTAATAGTGGATAGAAAGGACATTGCTTCAAAAGCATACTTATCCATATATTTCCAAAGATGTCAGCAGCGCCTCACACCATACAATGCAATGTATGTACTGTATAAAGGTACATTATTATTCTCAAGTGAATTGGTTTGACTGGGATTTTATGCTTTTATACTTCAAACTATGACTTCTTCTATTTTATATTGCCTTGAGAGCTTTTCCTAAACAAAAGGAGGAAGACAATAAAAGAGTTTGACTTGAAAATACAAGGATGACGGGAGGAGTTGAAGGACATTCGCATTCCAGTTCTCTCCATTACCGCCCCCACAACTTTTGGTTAAGGATTCACTAAGATTATAATTGGGAGAAGAAAGAAACTTTCATTAAACTGTATTCTTTTGCCACTCCGTTCTAAAAACTTTCAGAACGTGAATCATTAACTATGCCCTTCACTTTGAACTGGGTTAACAGGAAAAGGAAGTAGCAATGTTCTTTGCTGAAGAGGTAACGTTGAATAGTTCTGGCTTCCCTATTTAAAATCTTTGTGTTTATGACATGTAAAAGAAAGCTAATGCAAGCAGTAATTGGGCAGGGTTGTAGCTTAATAAACTGAAGGAGAACTGACATCTTAGCAGCTCTTCCTACGTATTACAGATGGATAATGCCTTTTTTCTGATTTTTCCTCAACTTAGAATTGTTCGTTTAGTGATCATTCAAAGTTACAATGGCACGGAAAAAGATGAGGTCTGTCCAATTATCACAGGTACAACTGTTGCAGCATCCTCATAGTCAGGCGATCAAAATTCGGATGCTTGGCAACTAACTCATATTTATGACGGTTGCAGTGTCCTGGGGCCATGTGATCATCTTTTGCAACTTTCCGACAAGTAACATCGATGGGGAAGCCATATTCACTTAACAACCAATTTAAAAACTATAGTGATTCACTTAAGAACTGTGGCAGGAATGGTTGTAAAATGGGGCAAATTTCACTTAACAAACATCTCACTTGGCAACAAAAAATGTGGGGCTCTATTGTGTACATATACCAACATAAGACAAAGATACTTTAAAAGCTAAAACAGCTATAAATTTATACCTAAATTCATTACCACTTTCACCTAGCAAAGGAATATTGAATTCACTCTAGAAAGTAGCAGTTTGATTTGGCTGCCCACTTTGTGGCATTTTTGATAGGTTTACTTCTCTTGGAACCATGGGAGTACCTCAAAATGTAATATTATCTCCTCGTAGAAACTAAATGCAGTTCTATAATTAGCTGAACTTCATATTTAGTTCACTGTAATCCCAGAGTTCTTATTTCAGATACGTAGCGCAGAAAATTATTTTCAATAAGCATTAACTGTTGAGACTGACAATCATCAGCTTCTTACTATAATTAAACACACCCTGTCTTCATGCTTGTGTCATCTAAATATAAACACAGGATACATAACCATAGGAAAGTGACGCTAACAGATACAGGTCAAGCTTGAATTGTGCAGATACTGAAACGATGTTTAGTTTGCAAATCAAAAAGGTTGTTGAAGAACCGAATATTACAGAATATCCAGAGACTTTAAAAGTAGTCAAAAAGGAAAAGGGGTTAGGATAGCTATTGTGGTAAGAAGTGGAAGGGGACGGACATGGTGAGGGATGTAGAGATGGACCTTGCTGATGTCTCAGAATCTGATGAATTCTGGATGAAAATCCCATGGATGAGCTCAGAGCTGAAGAAGCTTCTTGGATGACAAGTGAAATGTCTTCAAAGAAAAACCAGAAAGCCCAGTTGCCTCTTGAAAAAGCACCTTTGGGACAACCATGACCTGGATGACTGAGAATCCCTTAGACTTCTGGATGAAAAGTTAAAATCTCTTAAGCAATAGAATTGGAATTGGTCCCCCCCCCCCCCACATAACTATCAATACAACATTTCCACCTAATCTTTAATCAGATGATTAACTAATGAGAAACTGAGCACATTTGAATATGAAACAAAGTGTTAGATCGGGTGAATGAAGGCACACTCAAGCTTCAGAGTAACAAACAGCTCTTTATTAGTACAAGTCAACTATATACAATCCAGCGAAGGTTCACTCTGACAGCAGCCCTTTTATAGGGGGCTGTCAGACCCTTCGACCAATCAGATTGAATCTCTGTTCCCGCCGGAACAGAGGACCTTGGTGTAAACCATTAGTACTGTTTCTGGTATCTAACACTCCTCCCCTCTTAGATGGGCTCAACCGACTTGTGACATAGTCACACAGGTAGGCGGGCTTTCTGGTGGCTCGCCCAAATCTGCACAGTTCAGTGGGTGGGTGTTCTTCAGTCAGGTTGAATGGACCTGTTGTCTCCACAGCTTCGCCTGGTGGAAGCTCATGGAACTTCTCATAGGCTGTGGCTGGAGTTTCTGAGTTTCTCGTGCAGGAGTTACCTCTGGTTGCCGAAGACTGGAGTTGGAGATGCGGCCACGGAGTTGGTCAATGTGCTGTCTCCAAGTTCGACCATCCTCGAACTCCAATAGGTAAGAGTGTGGCCCGGTGATGCCTATTACTGTGGTAGGAATCCAAAGAGTTCCCCCAGCGTAATTGTGGGCATAAACCTGATCCCCTATGGTAAAGTTTCTTATTTTGCGGGTCAAATCTAGGGGCGACATGGCAGAGTAATTTGGGTGTAGCCGTCTAAGTGGGACCGATTAGAAGCTTGAAAGGGCTTCTACCAGTGGTAGCACTTGGCGTGATGTGCTGTATAAGGAGGACTTGATTAACCCGTGTTTGCCAATCTCCCAGGACCATCCAGGATAGGGCTTCTTTTGTAGATCTCACCATTCTCTCCGCCTGACCATTGGAAGCCGGGTGGAATGGAGCAACCAGGGCATTTCTGATTCCCTGTGCTGCTAAATAGGTCTCGAATTGCATGGCTGTAAATTGGGACCCGTTGTCAGAGACCAAGATATCGGGCAGGCTGTGAGTGGAGAAAAGTCTCCATAGTGCCTTGATGACCACTTTTGCTGTGGTAGAGGTCATGAGGACTACTTCTAGCCATTTCGAGTAGGCGTCCAAAAGTACCATAAAGGTCTGGCCATGAACTGGGCCAGCAAAATCTATGTGCACCCTAGACCATGGTGCTTGAGGTCGCTCTCATTCCTTAGTGGGCGCCTCTGGGGGAGCTGGTCTGGACTCCTGGCACGGTGTGCAGGTAGCCACCCATCTTCGATCTCCCTGTCCATGTTAGGCCACCCCACGTAACTCCTGGCCAAAGATTTCATCCTGACAATTCCAGGATGCCCTACGTGCAAGGCCTCTAATACTGCAATGCACAGTTTGGGTGGTACAATGACCCGGTCGCCCCACAGTAAATAATCGTTTATTACTGACAGTTCATCATGTTTGCAGTAAAACATTTTAAATTCAGACCCCACATATCCTGCATATCATTGGTGGAGATGAACAAACAAACAAATACCTGAAATTAGAATTAAGTGTTCATAATGATGAATAAAAGCAATATACATGTAATACTGTTGCCCCAGTTGTGACAGACATATATATTCTAACGTTTGTATTGTATATTTGCATTATTCAAATATTTTATGATGAAATCCTTAGAGCTTATTCCCCAAAGCATCACCTACGGATACCAAATTATCTCCCGACAATTCTTTTGACACAAGGAAATCATTCCACTGCTTGATTAAAAAAAAAAGATGAAAATAATGTGATCACAGGCTGCACAGTCCTAAATCTCTCTTTCCCCAAAAAAGAAAAGACTCCTTTCCCTCCCCCAAAGAGAGGATTTGTTATTGATATTGCTTTACAAAGGACACGGTGGCTCACTGGCTGAGATGCTGAGCTTGTCAATCAGAAAGGTTGGCAGTTTGGCAGTTCAAATCCCTAGCACCCGTTACTGGTCCCAGCTTCTGCCAACGTAGCAGTTCGAAAGCACATAAAAAATGCAGAAAAAATGTAGAAAAATAGGAACCACCTTTGGTGGGAAGATAACAGTGCTCTGTGCGCCGTTGGCGTTTAGTCATGCCAGCCACATGACCACGGAGACATCTTCGGACAGCGCTGGCTCTTCGGCTTTGAAACGGAGATGAGCACCGCCCCCTAGAGTCGGGAATGACTAGCACATGTGTGCGAGAGGAAACTGTACCATTACCTTATTACTTTACAACCATCATCATAATGGTAGGATTTCAGAATTAGTCTTTTCTCTCAGATTCTTGAAAGAATTAAGATGAACTGGCTGTGGTACATTCTTCACATAGAAGTTATTAGTCATGAACGCCGCATGCCAATTTCCCTTATTTTAAAATTAAGAAGCCTTAATTTTCTTGACTTGTTTTCAGCATTTTTTAATATCTGAAATACCCTTTGGCATCCTGCTCTTCACCTCTCTTCCTGTAACCTTGTTTTCATATTATGTTCCTGTAAAGACAGGGAAGGATTTACCTATATATCCAGTCTGGGCCTATTTCTTGGTTAGGCTTAATGACTAAGACAAGAATAATGTTACTGAATCTCCTAAGACGTTGCACTATTTCCTTGTTGCTCAGTCACTTCAAGCTATATTATTATGAATGTAGGCCAATCGCCGTTAAGGCATACGTAGACTATGTAAGGAACAATATTTGAGCTCCCTCTTGTGGGACTATAAACATGTAAGTAAAAACCACCTATGTTTCTACAAACTATATCTTAAGGAGTTTTTGTTTATTTTTTATTTTATTTTTTATTCTGCTAGGCAGCAAACATATCTAATACCCAACACTCCTTTCTCGTCCTATTTTCCCCATAACAACCACTTTGTAATGGGTAGGGTTGAGAGGGAATGACTGGACCAAGGTCACCCAGCTGGTTTTCATGCCTTAGAAAGGACTGGAATTCACACCCTTCTGGTTTCTAGCCTAGAGTCTTAACTGGTTAAATCCCAGAGTAAATTTATGTATATACTTTTATAGATTTTTGTCCTTTCATAATCAAAGTTTTAATTTTAGCATTAAAATTATCACGCTATGCAAACACTGAAACTATGGATGGTTGAAGAGAGTGTAAATCCTGAGGATGCCCTCAAAAGCATACCATGCACAGGTTGTCCCCGACTTACGACCACAATTGAGCCCAAAATGTATGTTGTTAAATGAGTTTTGTCCCGTTTTACGACCTTTCTTGCCACAGTTGTTAAATGAATAACTGCAATTGTTAAGTTAGCCACATGGTTGTTAAGTGAATGGCTTCCCCATTGATTTTGCTTGTCGAAAGGTGATCACGTGACCCGGGGACCCAGCAATGGTCGTAAGTATGAACCAGTTGCCAAGCTTATGAATTTTGACCACACGGTCATGGTACAAAGGTCATGTGTGAAAAATGGTCATGTCACTTTCAATGCTGTTGTAACTTTGAACAGTCACTAAATGAACTGTTATAAGTCAAGGACTACCTGTAATCAATAAGGATAAATGACAAGAAAATAAATTACCTTGCATTCCCCAATAAAATTAGCTTGCTAAAGATATATTACTCCTAGCACACAATGAGTTAAAATCACCTGTCCTCCTGCCAATCAGAGCCTATGTTACCCATTCAAAGATAAGAGATAAGTTTACACATTGCATAATAATAAAAAAAAAAGTTAGAATATTTTGCAAACCCAGCCATTGCTGTCTGTAATCACATTTATGGCTTAGCACAGTGCTCAACATATTAATTAGGAAAAGAATCATATATAAAGCTACCAATATCTTTTTTTTTAAACAAAATTTTATTGGTTTTTTTAAAAAATAAAAAGGAAAGGGGTATTGGAATGGGTTACAAATTTTGGCAGTTACAATATGTAGGTGTCCCCGCTCCCCGTACTCATAATATTCATTTAAACAAATAATTCAATACTAAATAATAATAATTTGTCAGCACATAAATTCAGATAATAATTTCAATCAATTTATATCAAACCGATTTCCTTATTCATTTTTGTGATCTGAGTTTTCTTGGTATTGCCCCTTCTCCCCCCGGCAGCAGGGCTCCGGCCCCTCCCGTGTCTTGTATGTCTGGTGTAGGATCATCAGGTTTATCTAGGAGTGCTTTATTTTTTTCCATAAAGGCCTGAGCCTCTATGGTTGCGTTAATTCTAACTCTTGTGTCCTCCCAGAATATTAACATACCTTCAGGCATCAGCCATCTGAACCACACCCCCTTCTGGTAAAACTACCGATATCTTGTTAGATTTTGTGTAAGATTACAATAGCATCATACCAGAAATATTATGTAAAATTCTATCTATGAAGCTTTCCCCATAAAATGAAAAAGATGCCCTAGCCTCTGTTTATCTGTTTATATCTACCTATTTCCTGAATTCAGAAAACATAAAAACTGTTTTCTTGTCTGACCAAGAATCAATAGATTTAACTAGTTTACTTCTGGCTACCTATTATAAAATTTAATTAAGATGCTACTTAGATTGATTCTATTTAGCAATGCCTTTTTTTCCTCAAAATGTTTTTGGGCAAGCAAACTACTCATTTATATTTAAAACAAATTCTTTTAAGTTTCACCTGAAATAACACAATACAAGTACAAAATGAAGTTTTAAACACATCATGAAAAAGCAGCATGATAAAAAATACCAAACCAAGTAAAAAGCAAATATAAAAGTTTGATACAAAGCCAACCTGATAAAGTACAGTAGGACTTAGAAAAATAAACTAGGCAAGAACAAATCAGACCCAATACATTAAAGACATTTACTTTCTGTTAGATACTAGCTTCAGTTATAGTGGTTTCCACCAAGGACCTCTCTTCCGGCGGGAACAGAGGTTTAATCTCATTGGTCGAAGGATCTGATAGCTCCCTGCTTTCAGATTCAGCCTTCGCTGGATTGTTCTTACTTGTGTTATAATAAAGAGCTGTTGTTGCCTTTAGCCTTGTGTGCCTTTCCATTACCCGATCTAACACTGGCGACGAGGGTGGGATTGGAAGGCAACTAGGCGAACCAAAAAGAGTGCAGCAATCCAGCAAGTACATCCAGCCCGGAGCTCAGCGCGGCTTTGAGCAGCCATTTTTGAGCGGCAAACTCAAAATGCCCTCAGAACACAAAATGGCCATACACGCCCCACCGACTCCGTATTACCCAGTGACCGAGAACTGGGACTTGTATATGCTGAGGTTCAACTGCTTCCTCAAAGCCAACGACCTCATGGGCCTTTCTAAAGGCCGCAAGAAGAACATGTTCCTCGGTTACTGTGGACAGGAAATGTTTGAAATGCCAAAGGCCTCTCTGAACCAAGGCCACTACAATCAATCACTTGATCTGTGCTCCAGCAGACGCTGAGGACCCACTACACTTCCAAGCCGTCTAAGCACATTCGCTGGCACGAATTTAATATTCACAACCAGAAGGAAGGTGAATCGATCAAAGAGTACGTTGCGGCGCTACGAAAGGCTGCAGCGTACTGTGAGTTCCGAGACCTAGATGAACTTATTCTTGACTGCATTATATGCGGTGTGTGGGACATTAACTTACAGAGGAGGTTACTTGCCAAATCTAACCTCATTCTACAAATTGCCTTGGACAAAGCCAGGGTGTCAGAATCGGCCGTCAAGTCCACAGAGACCCTCAAGCGTCAAAACACACTGCAAGACACGTGAAAGAGCGCATGCGTACATCGTGAGGCTGCAGATGAGAGCTCTGAAGTAGAAGAAGATGAGAGCTGCCGCATGTGCAGTAGCCGCGCCAAGCCGGCGTGCAAATTCGAACCACGATTCACACCTTGTGCTAGCTGCAGAAGAGACCATGCCCAATCAGCTTGCTGTTTCCGCAACATTATCTGCCAGCGCTGTGAGCAAAAGGGGCACATCGCCAAAGTTTGCAGAAGCGAGCACCCCACGATGACCTGGCAGCCAAGAAGCCGAGCTAACCGCCAGCAGAGGCCCAACCAGGGGGCATGGCAGAAGCCACCATGGTGCTCAGAGGGCGACACCAGAGTCACCTACCACACCTCAATCGGCCAAGTCCGCACTAGGCGGCCAAAAAAGCTGAAGGTCACAGTCCTCATCGAGGACTCTCTATGCGAGATGGAGATCGACACGGGGTCATCACTGACCATCATGCCATGGTCCACGCTCAAGCAGGTTATCCCTAGCCTGAAGAAGCAGCATCTACACGCCCGACATCCGCGTTCGCAATTATCAGGGGAACCGAGTCCCCATCGTGGGCCAGGGCACCTTCCAGGTGCAATTCAAGAAATACAGCGGGCAGCTAACAGTGATGATGGTCAGTGGTGACCTGCAGAGCCTCCTGGGTCTTGACTGGTTCGAAACCCTGGGACTAGAAGTGACCGGTATCAACGCCTTGAAAGACGAGAATGCTGAAGCAATTTTTAAGGAGTTCAAGGACGTCTTTGGCATCGGTCTGGGTAAGTATGTGGGAACTTCAATCTCTTTTAATTTGGACCCCAACATAGCCCCCATAAGGCTAAAGCCCAGGAGAGTACCTTTCGCTCTCCGCCCCAAAATCGATCTGGAAATTGACAAGCTCGTAGACCAGGGAATCCCAGAGCCAGTAGATCACGCACGCTGGGAGACCCCTATAGTGGCACCTGTCAAATCTGACGGGTCTGTCCACATCTCGGCGGACTACAAATGCACAATCAATAAAGCGTTACAACAAAGTGCTTACCATGTACCTATTGTACGGCATTTATTACATTCATTAGGCCCCACAAAGTATTCGCTAAATTGGACATGGTGCAGGCATACCAACAATTGCCTGTAGATGGTGCTACGGCGGAGGCCCAAACCATTGTGACGCACAGGGGTGCATTCAAATGTCACGGCTTGCAATTTGGAGTTAGTATCGCCCCTGGACTGTTCCAAAGGGTCATGGAACGGCTTTTGCAGGGGATTCCAGGAGTCGTCCCCTATTCTGACGACATCTTGGTATCGGCTGCAAATGAGGTGCAACTTTTCAAATGTTTACGAACTGTTTTGGCTAGAATTAGAGACTCAACCTTCGCTGGATTGTTCTTACTTGTTGTGTTATAATAAAGAGCTGTTGTTGCCTTTAGCCTTGTGTGCCTTTTCGATACCCGATCTAACATTTTCACTTTTGTCTTTTTTTATTTTGAAGTGTCTATTTTGATTGTCCTGTGTAATGTTATTTTATAAACATTACCCTCTCCGTTTGATTCTGAAGGTTTAAAGTTAATTTTGAAGAACTCTCTACTGCCTAAAGATACAATTAAAGTCATGGGGTAAAATAACAGGATGAGCCTTAAGCAGTGATTCCACTTGGTGCCACTTTACTTTAGAATAAATGTGCAATGCATAGTAAAATGTACTTGCTCCTGATTCAAGTAGGAATAAATAGCAACAAAATAAAAATTTAAAAAAATGTCATGAGGCTTACTTGAAACAGATGGTATTGCCTGGCTAGTACTCTTGCCTGTGGATATTGAGAAGGGCAGGTCAAAAGCATGTTATGTGCACTCTTAATAAAAAAGAACGCCATGAGCTTTTGGCTGTGTTAAAACACCTGCGTGTAAGAAAACAAGTGGCTGAGGTTGCTACAGATCTCCCTCCACCTAAGATGAGTTCTAATATTTCAGCTTTTCTTTCCAAGTCAAGTATAAACACAGTTCAAAAGTTCTGCAGTGCAACTTTCTGTAATGTTTATTTCTTAAGAATGCTTCCTGGCTACATGGGGGGGCCAGAAGCAATGTTTGAAATAAAGAGTTGAAGCATGTTAACTAGTCATTTTAAATTGAAAGTACGGTATCTTAAAAAATAATAATAATAGATGAGGCATGGAGCTTGACAGGTGCTAAAAGATACATCAACCAATTTTGTGATTATTAATCATGGTCACTTGGTTGCACTCAGAGAGAACTGAGTTCACCTATCAAATCAAGTTGTGGTTTAATACAAACTTTAAGCCAACAACTATATTATGGCTTAGCATGTAGTGTGAATCAGGATGGTATGGATATCAATCATTGGAAAACAAAAATGTGAAAATGATTACTCTCATGTACAGGTAGACCTTGACTTATGACCACAACTGAATCCAGAATTTATGATGCTAAATGAGAAATTTGTTAAATGAATTGTGCCCCAGCCAGTAGTGGGTTGCAAGAGGTACGCCGCAGTACAGGCGTACCGGAGCCTGCCCGGAGCATCGGGTACTGTTCCGGTACAGTGCACCCACCCACCCAAGCTCCTTACCTGTCCTTCAAGCCTTTGGCGCTTACATGCATGGCACGTATGGTGCCTGTGCCATGCTCCGCTGAGCAGCTGGAGCGTCGTGGAGGCTTGCAGAAGCGTCGCAGGCAAGTACGACACATGCACACACTGCGCGCGTACATGTGGGTGACGCCAGGCCCGTCCCAACCATAGCGGTTGGAATGGGATCTGGAACCCACCACTGGCCCCAGCTTATGACTTTTCTTGCCACATTTGTTAAGTGAATCACTGCAGTTGTTAATTTAATAACCCGGTTGTTAAGAGAATTTGGATTCCCCATTAACCTTGCTTGTCAGAAGACCCCAAAAGGGGATCAAATGACGCTGGGACACCGCAACCGTCATAAATATGAGTTGGTTGACAAGCATCCAAACGTAAATCACAAGACCATGGCGGATGCTGCAACGGTCATAAGGGTGAAAAATGGTCATCAGTCATTTTTTTTCAGGGATGTTGTAACGTTGAACTGTCACTAAATGAACTGTTGTAAGTCAAGGACTACCTGTATAAGGCTTCTTTTATGTATTCAGGCAGGGGTGGGATTCAGGCGGTTCTGATGGGTTCGGGCGAACCATTAGTTCTGGTGATTATTTGGCCCCACCCACCTGCCTCTGCGCTTTCCTGTCCTATATTTCCCTGGTTTTTTATCTCAGCTGATTTGCGTGGCACAGCGGATTGCCGCACATCAGCTGTTTTACTCACTGGTGCTGACATAGAAGGTAAGATTTGACGCTTAAAAAGCTTAAATTTTTGAATGCTGCACGCTCATGCAAAGCGTGTGTAAAGTGCACGTGAAGTGCACCGGTTGTTAAACTGGTTGCATCCCACCAGTGTGTTCAGGCACTGTCAAAAACAGGATACCGAATAAAATAAAGCAGTTAAATTTCTCACCGATATAGATTACATGATATTTTACCCACAACAGAGCAGTTTGATCATTTTTTCCTGTGGAATAACCACAATTATAAGGCATTTTTTGTGAACCACCGATTATTATCTAATGTTTAACACAAAATACAATATGTTTAGATGTTTAGCATTATTTTTGTTTGTTCTGCTTAGATTGCATTAGTTTTGTGCACTCACTGTTTGTTAAACTATTGCAATTTTTTTTTTTTGTAATTGTGTTATACATTAAAATTAAAAAAGCAATTCTGAATTAGCCTCTGACTTTTGTTCTCATAGATTATGATCTGCTGCAATATTTTGTTCCTGGATATTCTTGTACTGAATTATATTTGGCATGTCTAAGTGGATACTTTAAATATTTAATTAAATAAATCAAGATTTAAATATTCAAAGATATTTTTGCTGCTGAAGTGTTTACAACAGCATTGCATTGCAGACCTCTGCAATTATCTTTCTAATGACTTCTTTGCTTATGTTAGCAGTGATTCACCCAATTCATACCTCGGATTCACAGACCTAGTAAAGAATGTTATTGTGCCATAAGAAGGAAACAGAAGTGAATCAGAAGTAGCCTGCAAAAATATTAGGAAGAGAAGAAAGCCAATTTACTCTCTGTTTATATAGTCTAGAAGTGCAGAAATAAAATGAATTTTGTCAAAGCGTAACTTGCTAAATTATAAAAAAGCTCGAATTAACATCTAGAATTTGAAAGTAGGCAATTTCATGCTAATATACAAACAGTGCTATGAAGAGCTATTTCCAGTATCTGGATTCCAAACACACCAACCTGATTTCCAATTTTTTAAAAAACCAGAATTAAGCATTTTTACTTTGGAATTTAAACACTGAAATACTTGGTTCCCCCAAATCATTAAACTTTATTGAATAAATGTATGTGTGTGTGCGGGTGCGTGCACACACACACAAACACACACACTAAGATTACAAATTTCTATTAAAACCTGAGATCTTTTGACCAGCATTTTCTCCTAAAACGTGTAGTTTTTACAGCATCGTTTCCTTCTTTTCTTACAATTTTGGGAGGAATGGGGTATGCCTTACCTGCCTTCCACTCCGCCTGCTTCGGCCAGATGTTGATGTTCCTAGCTCCATTTCCATGCTTCATGGGCATAAAAATATCTGGCTAATAAGAATGTGTTAAATCTTAGTCTTTAACAGCAGCTACCCCATCAGATCCATAGCTGCAGGCTGATGTCATCAAATTCTAAGTTCTGTCACTATATTCTTAACAATTGTCTTGTAGTTCTTTGTCACCAAGGATATTGAGGCATTCCAGAAACATGGAGAATTTCAGCCCAAGATCTTCAGCTCAGGTCCATCCCCGGTATGTCTTTAATTCTCCGAGGTCTTGCTTCATATGATTTTAGTATCTTCACATACTACCCAACGGGATTCTTTTTATTCCACTTGACACATTTATTGTATTGATTTCCGTAATAATGCCTCATAAATGTGTCTAGAAAGCCATGGAGAAGTTGGCATATGGGAAGCAGACAAGAGCCAAATTGCAAATGATCAAGCACCACCAACAGTTCTCTCCTTAAATACCTGCCTCCAGAGAGAGAGCTGTTGTTGTTTTTAATTAAGAACCAAGATATAATGGCATACCACATAAAGACTAATAAACTCAAGAACTCTCCATATTATATATTTTGGAAAAACACAAATCACAGCTTGTAAAACAGCTATCCATGCACAACCACTGAGAAGCAATAGTTTTTGGTACTGTACCCATCATGAGTATTGATGCTAGCTTAGGTAAAAACATGCTACTTGCTGGAATGACAAATGTTTTACTTGCCTCTTTTTAGTGTCACTATTAGGAAGTTAATAATTCTTCCTATAATTCCGATATGTTATTTAGCAGATCTTATTAGAATATTCATTACCACTTAACATAATTGCTATTACTAGTTTATTATCCCATTTATCAGGTTAAAAGACTTCCAAGCTGTTTATAAGCCTATTTTCTAATTTATAATTTAAAATCGCATCTCACACACACACACACACACACACACACACACAAAGGAAGTAGAGGGAAAGCAACAGAAAAGCCAGGTCAGATACTAGCTCACAACTGTTTTAGCAGGTAAGAGAAGAAAAAATGTGGATAATTCAATACAGGTAGTCCTCCACTTATAACAGTTCATTTTGTGGGCATTCAAAGTTACAACGGCACTGGAAAAAGTAACATGACCATTTTTCACACTGACAGCCATTGCAGCATCCCTGTGGTCATATGATCAAAATTCAGGTCCTTGGCAACTGACTTACATTTCTGATGGTTGTAGTGTTCCAGGGTCATGGATCACCTTTTATGACCTTATCACAAGCAAAGTGAATGGGGCAGCCAGATTCATTTAACAACTGTGTTACTAACTTAACAACCGAAGTGATTCACTTAATCATTGTGGCAAGAAAGGTTGTAAAAAAAAAAGGGGGGGATGCACTTAACAACTGTCTCACTTAGAAGCAGAAATTTTAGACTCAATTGTGGTCGTAAGTTGAGGACTAACTGTACACTGAATATACCCTGTGACATGAGAATGGTGCAATCAAAAGTAGCTGATCATGCCATAGGAGCAATTGAATACACTTATTTCATCTCTACCCCATCTTGATAGCACTACTGCTGCAAGATGATGATTAAAAAACGGCTAGATTCATTTTGTTGCAAATCAGAACTCTGTTTTCTTTTTTCTGAAGCTTAGCAGAATGGCTATTAATAATAATAATTTATTGCATTTATATGCTGCTCAACTCTCAGCAGCTCTGGGCCACTTGCAGTCATTAAAATATTTAAAAACAAAGAATAGATGAGTTATTGAACTCTTTACAATCTATTACACCTAGTTACAGGGCAGAGAAAAATTAGCAATTGAGTGGATTTTTCCATTATGTTGAAAGATGTTACATTTTTATATGATGAAATACAAGATTAATAGAGGGAGGATATTAGTATTAGTATTCTAGAGAAACTCCAGAATCAAAAATAATCTTTTAAATATTAGATGTACAAATAGTTCTCGACTTAAGACCACAACTGAGCCCAGAATTTCTGTTGCTAAGACATTTGTCTCACTTAATGTCATGTCACTTTTTAAAGTGGCGTTCTCACTTTGAATGATCACTAAACGAACTGTCGTAAATCAAGGACTACCTCTATTTCATTATACCTTATAACATTTATCTCATGATTCATATAGATTGTTTTTATTTAGTATCCTATTATGATTTATGTTGATTGCTTTAGTATCCTATGACTATCACTGAGTTGCATCTATGATTTATGATAGTATTTATGATTATGTTGCTTGTATGTACAATGAAAGTTTTTGTGTGTCCAATCACACTTGGCCAATAAAGAATTCATTCATCATTCATTCATTCATCTTTTAAAAGTAGTTGTGAGCTGTCAAGCGGTTGAAAGCCAGGAAATGGACTAGTTAGTGCTGGTTTCAGCAGATCCATGAAGCCTGTGCGTTATTTATTTATGCGTTAAGGATTACAGGGGGGGGGGGGGGGGTGTCACAAGGTTTTAAAGCAAACATAGGAATTTTCAGGCATTCAGTCCCCCTCTCCCCCCCCTCTTCATTTGTCAGTCAAGAACCGACAAAACTTGGCTATATGCATAATATCATTCGAGAGCTGAATGGAACGAAATTTTATTTTAATGGATGCTGATTAGGGTACATTTAAAGTGAGAATAAATTTGGTGCGTTTTCTAAGAGGCCCCCCGGTCGCTCTTCCGGAGCAGCCCGGTAGGGGGACCCTTTATGAGGTTGCACCTTTCCTACGAGAGTGGCCGTCGCTTAGCAACGGCCCTCAGCCCTCGCTCTCCGTACGCGACTTCCCCGCTTTCTCCTCCCGCCGGCCTCTCCTCCTCCTTCAACCCCGGCCTCTTTCTCGCGAGGCTTCCCCCACTCTCGCGACAGCCCCGCGTCGCCATCTTAGTTATTCTGGCGCGGTGATCTCCGTAATCGCTGCCGCCGTCCGCGCTGCCGGAGGGGGCGAGGAAAAAAAAAAGAGAAGCCAAAAAAAGCGCGTAAGCGGCGGCCTTGTCAAGCCGGGTTTCGCGGGCGGCTGCCACGGTCCACCTTGCGAGAGCGGAGTTTCTCTCTCTCTCTCTCTCTCTCACACACACACAGACCCCCCCAGCCCCCACGAGCGGGTTTGTTGGGCGTCCAGCAGCTGCGTCCGGCCCGCTTGTGGCGAGGAGTGTCGCGTCAACTGTCGTTGCTGCGGTGCCGCCCCCTTTCTCGGCTGGGTCCCCGGGGCCCTCGCGGCCACCGCCACCGCTGCTGCCATTGCTGGTCGGGGAGGCGGGGCTGGGGCCGCTCTGGATGGTGGTTAAAATGATCATAGAAAACTTCGAGGCGCTGAAATCCTGGCTCAGCAAAACCTTGGAGCCCATGTGAGTAAACCCAACCAGCCCCGACCCCCCCCCCCCCAGGGGCTCGCATGTGCACACCCGGACACACGTGCGTGCCTGCCTGTCATGGGTGGGTGGGTGGTGTCTCTGGAAAAGGTAGGCTGGGGTCCATGCACGCAGTGTGGCATTTCTGTCCCTGGAGGGCTATAAACAGCCCTAAATGACCCCCCTGCTATCCAGTTGAGATTGATGAAAGGCCTGGGGACTAAAACATGCGAAAACCCGGTTGCAGGATTTGGATTTGGCTAGTCTTAGAGAAAAGGATTAGGGGGGGGGGGGAAACTAGTCTAGAGAAAAGACTAGTTTAGAGAAAAGATTAAGGAAAAGAAGGAGGGGGGAATAATCTAGATGAAAGGCTAAAGAAAAGGACAGACTAATCTAGAGAAAAGTGCAGGCTAGAGAAAAGACTAAGGAAAAGAGAGACTGCGGGGACTAATCTAGACAAGAAATGAGACTAATCTAGAAAAGACTAGTCTAGAGAAAAGACTAAGGAAAAGGACTAGAGGGACTACTCTAATAAAAGATTAGTCTAGAGAAAAGAAGGACTAGGGGAACAGGATAGCAGTATTCCACTATTTGAGGGGCTGCCACAAAGAGGAAGGGGGTCAATTTATTTTCCAAAGCACCGGAGGGCAGGACAAGAAACAATGGCTGGAAACTAATCAAAGAGAGAAGCAACCTGGAATTAAGGAGACACTTCCTTACAGCGAGGACAATTAACCAGTGGAAATCATGGGTGCTCCATCACTGGAAGTTTTTAAGAAGAGACAACTGAGAAGCAGCAAAAAGCCTAGTTGTAATGGAAATCAAGCAGGACCATGGTGTCAAAACTATAAAAAAAAACTTTGGGTAATCGCTTTGAAATAGCAATAAAGGATACACTTCCTTTGACCAAGCATCCTGCTGACATTTAGCTGATCCAGTTGCTTTACTCCTGGATCATCTAAGCTAAGTGTAGAAGCAGGCTTGGTCAAAGGAATGTATTTCTATTTATTGCTATTTTAAAGCATGTGATTACCCAGTGTTGTCTATAGTTTTGAGACCATGATCCCGCTTGATTTCTATTGCAACTAGGTTTTTGCTGCTCCTCAGTTGTGAAACTCTCTTACTTTGCAAAGATCCATATTACCAAAAGTACATAGAAATAACCTTTGAATAGCACTAAATAGCAATAAATTCCTTTGACCAAGCCTGCTTCTGCCACTTAGATGATCCCTGAGGGAAGCACCTGTGTCATCCTTTTTGGTTATAGCTGGCATTATGGTAATGAAATAGTTTGAGATAAACATATGTCAATCTGCATGTTTTGCTTTTTCAACTGGCTTTCCTACTGTTGTTTTATCTTATTTTGGTAGATTCTGCAAAGTTACTGGCTCTCTGGTAACTTCACCAGAACCTCATAAAAACACTCAGTGACAAACATACTGAAGTAACCAGCTGTAGATTTTTTTCTATGTGACTAGGAAACATATACATGTGTAAAACTGGTTCTTGTTGTTAAAGTGGAATCTGGATTGAGGTGTCCATGGAGGCTTTTCCAAGAACCATCAAACTAGAGCTTAATTAGATGATTAGTTCAATTATTTACTTCTCTCTTTGGTCCTTTGATTAATAAGATTCAGAGCAAAATCTGATCTTGTACAATTATTTGGCTTACATATTGTTTTCAACAAGAGTGTTTGACTGAAGTTACTAATAATACAGAGTCTTTTTGAACCTTGAAAACAATTAATTGCCAATACATTTGTGAGATCAAATTCATATTGTCAAAAATATTGTTACAGTATTCAGAAACTCATATACAAAAATACATGTTGTAATGTGCAATAAAGGATGGTGCAAACTTTTGTTATGCTAGTGGATATTTCTCCCAATTTAATTTAACTGCTGCACAAAAGCTATGTGGAAGATAATGGATTAATGTTCATTCCATTGTTTTGAGAAACTGAACAATAGATGCTTTTTGATATGCCATTATACTTTGGATCTTGGTATGGATACAGTTTATACAAACTCATCAATGAAGTTTAAAAGAGTTAATATTTTGCTCAATTTGTGAACAGATTTTTCCCCAATTCCCAAAACTATTTTCAGCACTAGAGGGATAGATATCATAGACAAAACATAATGTTCTTTTTTTTTTCTTTAGAAAACCATAACAACATGTAAATAGAAATCATGTATGCTGTAAATGAACTTGTAAATGTTACATTGAATTTGAAATCAATATTGGATTGTGGGGGAACCTAGGAAACCCCCTTCCCCTTCACCTATTATTACAGTAGCAAAGTACAGTACTAGAATAGGAAAATGCATAGATTTGGGGTGTAGAGGCACATTTACATATATTATATTTCCTTTCAAGACCACAAGCCATATTTGTGTAGTAGAATTTTGGCATATAATGAAACTTAAAGCACTTGAATTGTGTATACAGGATGAGCTGTAATCCAGCCTATTTTTATTGCATTAAATTGCATTATGGTAATATTTTCTTGACATAGAAATTTTCAAAAAGTGACTTCTCATCCTTCTTGCATCAATATTTTGATATATAAGTAGTGTTATGACCACAGTTGAGCCCAAAATTTCTGTTGTTAAGCAAGATAGTTATTAAATGAGTTTTGCCTTATTTTGCTACCTTTCTTAAGTGAATCACTGCAGTTATTAAGATAGTAACACGATTGTTAAATAAACCTGGTTTCCCCATTGCCTTTGCTTGTCAAGGTCTCAGGAGATGATCACATAACTCTGGGACACTCCAACAGTCATAAATGTGAGCCAGTTGCCATGCATCCGAATTTTGATCATTTGACCATCGAGATGCTGCAATGGTCATAAGAGTAAAAACTTACTTTTGTAGTGCTGTTGTACCTTTGAATGGTCACTATCTGTATAGTAATTAAGACTTTCACCTTTCTTCTTCAGAATTCAGTTTAGTACATGATTTGATCAGACTTTTGGGGGGGGCATATATGTGAATTTAGTAAGCTCTAATTTGCTCATTAAGTACTCTCTGTGCATGCATGTGTATGTATAATAAAATGACTTTTAAGTACCACATATGTTGAGATAACTTTTTTGTTATCAATCTTCACAACTGTTTGTGAAGAACAATGGCTGCCCTATCTTTTATTAGGCTGAAGGTTTTCTTCATCTAGCAGTAAATCAGCTACATTTATTACAAGAATAGGTTTTGATGTATCATTCTGAATAATCTTTCCTATTGTTTTCTGTCTTTCTCCCAAGCTGGAAATGTCCCTGGAGATGTTATCCATGTAGGCTGGGCAAACACTTTTAATGTTGTTAAAGTGTTGATTTACTGCACTACTCCTTGGGGTGTTTCATTTCTATCTGATTTGAACATGTTGCTTTGGCTTTTCTCATTTTTTTTTAATTTTCAAAGTAACTTCCTCTTTTGGCATTGTGTTCTTCATTTATTTGTTAATATTGGATGGTTGAACATTTTCATTATATGTAGACATTGTGGAAACAAGCTCATTAAAATACAGTGTTCTTTATGCTTGCTAAATGCCCTGGGATTTTGTAAATCATTATAAAGGGAATATGAGTAAGATGATTCTTTAATTGTAACTCCTTTTGTATCTTATCTGGCAAATAAGAGTGGTATAGTATAAGCAAAAATGTAACCATGAAAGAAAAAGCCAGCAACATTAAAATCAAAATTTCGCTAAAAATATGAGAAAACAATTAAAAGGGAAACATTTTTTTTTAAAAAGGGAACCATCAAAAATCAGAATATAGCAAGCAAAAAAAAATACTTACAAATAATATCTAGAGATAGATCAAAAATATCAGTAATAACATGGGAATTGAGAATGAGTAACAAGGTTTCAAAATGAAATTCCCATTTTCAGAAATTAGTTTATATACTCCCAATATTGTTGTTAAGATCAAATTCTTTTAGCTTTTAGTTGTTTGGAGATTTCAGCAGTGGAGCGCAGCTATTGTTAACTGAAAATTGATATACCATTGCCTGGGATAGTCACCTTCATGCAGCTTCAGGAAGGATGCTCAAGGAGCAGTGAGGGAAGAAAATAGTCAAATCAACCCTAGGGATCAGTGGAGTGACAGATGTTGCTGCCAGTTAGTCTTACAAATCTACATTTATTTATGAGGAGATGGTATGGTTGATCCATTCAGACGAACTCTGGTATGCTTTGGGATCCCTGAAATAGCAAGAATAATCATTAATAACCGGATTCCTTAATACTGCCAACATTTATATTTAATATTATCAGAAATAATTAAAAAGTGTGCAGGCCAAAAAATTGAGTACAGCTATAGCAATTAGAGTCAGGAATTGAAGTGTGCAGCTGTTACCTATTTTGCTTCTTTTCTGCAGCTCTTTATTCAGTTTATTAAGATTAAGTTGTCAGTGAAGCAGTGAGGAAACTTTTTATGTAAACAAAGTTTTGGATATGGATTTATTTCTTACAACAGGAGTAAACACATTTTCTATGCATATACATTCACAAACGTCACAACTTATTTCATTTCCATACATGTTCATTCCTACACATCAATTCACAATCTTCAGAACTTAATAGAGCAACATACTGTTGTTGCTAAGCTCCACTTGGTTGCAGCTCAAGTGATGGATCTCTAGATCCTGTGAATTACAATGCCCAGTATACCCTAAAGAGTTTGGTGTAGTGGTTAAGGCCAAGCGCGATCATGTCACGTGATGTGTCTCAATGTCTTTTGCCTTCGCGGAGCCGTGGTCGGCCTGCACTGCATGTGTGAATCCGGCCCATGGGGCGCCAGTTTGACACCCCTGGATTAACGCATCAGACTAGAAATGGGGAGATTTAGGAGACCGCGAGTTCTAGTCCCAAATTAGGCACAAAGCCAACTGGAAGACCTTGGACTAGTGACCTCCTCTCAGGCCTAAGAAAGATAATAGCAAGCCAATTCTGAAAAAGCTTGCAGAACTTGTAGAGCTAGTTTCTGAGAATTGGACATGTTTGAATTGGGTGGGATTCTACCAGTTCGGACCGGTCCGGGCGAAATCATGCAATCACCGAACCGGTTGTTAAACCAGGAGGATCCCACCACTGAATTGAATGTAAGGGGGGGGGGGGAGTTAGTGATACAAAATGTTTGAAGCCGTACTTTAGCAAGGGCTTGGAGGACCATAGGTTTATCAGTATGGTTAGTTAAAATTATATCTGTAATTGAAAGACACATACATTTGAAATTATTTTATGGGGCTTTTTCAAATAATTTTAATAGTTTAGATTTGAAAAAAGAAAAAGTCTTTCAGAATTATCCCTACAGTCTAATTACACATGTTGGAATTTATCAGACACTAACTTTCTTACTTTTGACAAAGCTCATATTAGAAATGTAATAAACTGCAGATATTAGTTTTAAGGACTAAGTGATATGATGTCAGAAAATGAAGTCATTTACAAACTATAAGTAAATCTTATGTGGTATTTTCCTTTATTTTCAGCTGAAATCAGTCTTATATTCATATATCATGCTATGATTAGCAGTACTTATGACTTGCATTTAAAATTCAACTTAAAAATAAAGAATTTATTAATAATTTATTTGCATTATAATATGCAAAATATATATCAGATAATTTGGACCCACACCAATAAAAACTTACTTTAAAAAAAATAACCTAAAATTTTAAAGATCTATAAGTTTCTGTACTGTGGTCTTTAATTCAACTTCAAATTAAAGAGAAAAAAAAAGCCCTGAAGTATATTTATATCATTAAGATATAGAAGGAATTTATACTAAACCCTTATGTTAAATGTTTAAAATAAATCTTGTATTAAATATTGCTTTTTTGTTATAACTGCTTTTTGCTGAAAGGTTATGGTTCAGGCGATATCATTAAAGTATTGTAAAGTTAATTTTTAATTTAGAAGAACATGCAGCCTTCCAGATATATCTGATATATTTGAAAATGCTTCCATTTTTTTGAAAATCATCTTTGAAGTCTGCTTGCTCATGACTTTAATGTTAGTGGGTTGATGGAATCTTTGTAATGTAGATTGAGAACATTATGTTACTCAGTTGAAGCATTAATATAAAACAAGATTGTTGAATCTAAACTAGGTATTATTGTCATCCCATCAATATTCTCAGAAGGCTAAACTCCTTATGGTAATTACAGAAGTGCTGTCTGCCTTTCAAAGTTACATTACTTTGATAAAATCCTCTCCCTAATTCAGCATCCTAAATAATCTTTAAGTATACATCTCTTAAGTTTACAACTTTCTTGAAGAAGTAAAACATAATTGAATGGTTCTTTGGTCTGTATTTCTGATGAGGGGAGCTTTCTTCTCCTTTAAATGTTTATTCACTACATAAATAATTGCTAGATATCTAATGATAATACCTACTAGTAGAACAAATTGTATAATAGTGCTCAATTGAAAGGAGCTTTTTAAAAAGTGTTGTTTAATATGAGGTAGAAAAAAGTAAAGTATGTCTATATATTTGGAATAAAATATTTCGAATAAAATTCAGTACAAGCAGGAATTACCTTACGACTATAAATTAAACCTGATTTTGATAGATATAATTTGCATCAAAACATTACACATATGGGATATGTTAAACTTTATCTTTTACCTGGAAGTAAGGTTTAAAAATACCTTTATGAATTAGTTGTGTTCTTCATTTGTAGATGTGATGCGGATCCATCAGCCCTGGCTAAGTATGTTCTTGCTTTGGTGAAAAAAGATAAAAGTGAGAAAGAACTTAAAGCACTATGTGTGGATCAACTGGATGTATTTCTTCAGAAGGGTAAGATCTTGTGAATTTAAAACTTGACGTAATTTCAAATTTTAATTTCATTTAAGATTTAATCCATTTGACATTAATTATAATTTGGACATTATCATACCAATGTCTTCATTCCCCATTGAAATATAATTCTACAGTATGACATAACATAAGCTTTGACTGACTGATGTTTGAATGCTGCTCTTGCAAATAAGTTCATCATGAGGTTTTCTTTTGGATTCTCCAAATAATACATTTTGAAAAGTTATTAGACAACTGCCTAGAATAAAATAAACAACTCTCAGGCAATTAGTATGTGTTTCTTCCTTCCCTTGACTGTTCAGAATGAACCTTTTTCCTCCACTGAGTATTGTAAAAGATTACTTTTGCCTGAAAATATCATTGCCTAAGTAGCTGAACGTGTTGTTGTTGTTGTTGTTATTGTGTCATTGCCATAAACATTTAATGTCGCATTGCAGAACTCACATAAAGTGATATGTTGTTTCCAAAGCTGGAAATCCTAGAACTGGTTCTATGGAAATAGAATTGTCCCAATAATGATAAAGTACAAAAAGGTTAATATTTCAATAATAATAGCCCTTAAGAATGTTCCTTAAGTTGCCTGTTATGCACTGTATACTGTTTTGGTTTCATTTCAGAGACACAGATATTTGTAGAAAAATTATTTGATGCCGTAAATAGCAAGAGCTATCTACCTCCACCCGAGTTGCCATCTTCAGGAAGCCTGAAATCAGACTTCTTTCAGCATCAAGAAAAAGAAGCAAAAAAAGAAGAGGTAATAATCGGCCATATCATGTTAAGCTTATGCTATACAGCAGGGCTGTCAAATTCCCAACCCCATGGGCCGGATTCGTCACGCGGTGGCTACATCCAGTTTAGCGAAGGGAAAAAAAGCCCTGATACGTCACATGATGCTGCCGTGATGACATGACTTTGACACCCTTGTTATACAAGTAGTCCTTGACTTAGAGCAACAATTGAACCCACAATTTCTGTTGCTAAGAAATTGCATCTAAGAAAAAAACATCTAAGATAGATGTTAAGTAGGTTTTGCTCCATTTTATGACCTTGGTTGCCACAGTGGCTAAGTCAATCACTGTAGTAGTTAAGTTAGTAACAAGTTAAGTGAATCTGGTTTGTCAGAAGCTTGAAAAGGTGATCACATCACCCTAGGACATTGCAACTCTCATAAATACATGCCAGTTGCCAAATGTCCAAATTTTGATCGTAATTACTGGGATGGTGCAATGGTGTGTGGAAAACTTGTCATAAATTATTATTTTTTCAGTGCCATTGTAACTTCAAATGATCACTAAACGAATAGTTCTAAAATGACTACCTGTATCTTGTAACCTGATCTACAGATTTCATTGCTGTTCTTACTTTAGTACATAAGAATGGCAGTTTGTTAAAATTATGATATTTCTAGTGAACATCTAGACTTCAGTCATAGTTAGTCCTGACAACTTCTATGATAGAGATATAAAACTTAAAATATATCAGATTATGTAATACTATGAGAAACAGGTGGTAAGGGGTACTAATAGAGCACAGCAGCACAAAATATCACTCATGCTTTATTTATAACTTACTGTTATGATATGGTATTTATTTATTTGGCCAAGTGGTTAGATGCAGAAGAAATTTATCTCTGCTCCTTTCATTTTCACTATCTTTCATTTGGTTGTTAGAAAAAAGATCTGTTTCATGTTCCTTTTTATCAAGATAATTAAGGAAGAAGAACGAGAGAAAAAATTCTCTAGAAGGCTTAATCATAGTCCTCCTCAGTCAAGTTCACGATACCGAGACACCAGGTAACACTTAGTTTTCTCTTTCTTGCAGTTGATAAATGTTTCTGATTTTTAGGACAAATTCTCAGATGCTGAGATATTGGTTTATGTCAATATCACAAGGTTTACATAGGTACAAATGAAGATGTATCTGTGCAGAATGTGTTTTAAACAAAGAATTAAAAATCAAAATGTTTTGTTTTGAGGTTACATTTTTAATAGACATACCAGCAAGCAAGCACATTTCATGACATATAACTTACTCACAATAGAATAATAACATTTTAGAAAACTGCCAATACCTGGACTTCTTTTTTCTTTTTGTATAGCTAACTAAACTAGCCGGTACTGTATATGTTAAAGGCTGTTCAAGCACTAAATTTGCACTAAAATTGCAAAGTAAATAAAGTATCATTGTTGTTTTCATTATTTTTGTCATAGGCATAGTGCTTTTATATCTCCATCTACCTATATATGTCTGTCTGTCTGTCTATCCTATCTATCTATATCTATCGATCTATATATCTGTGTTGGATGGGTATCTAGGAGTGTTTATAACTCATCCATCTGAAAATGGAACATTGTAAAGAACCTAGTCTGAAAAACCTTGAACCACCCTTGGTTTGAAGGATTTACTTCCAGGAATTGCTGAACCCTCATTGCAGTAGCATATTCCAAAATTGGAATGGAATATTCTAGAGTTGTCTGGAAAATCCCCTTCTCAAATTGATGAATTTTGCATTCCTACCAGCAACTTCTTTGGCAAAATTTTACGTTATATATTTATACTGCTGTTGATATAAGTAGCCTTTTCATATATGAATTTTCCATTTAAAATATATTAAATTTATTCTTATGAAGTTTTCTTGTCCAAAATACTTAGAAGCAGGGACGACAGGAAGAAAGATGACCGTTCTCGCAAGAGAGATTATGATCGGAATCCTCCACGAAGAGAGTCCTATAGGGACCGCTACAATAGAAGAAGGGGAAGGAGCCGAAGCTACAGCAGGAGCCGTAGTCGAAGCTGGAGTAAAGAAAGGTTGCGGGACAGAGATAGAGATAGAAGTAGGAGTCGCACTAGAAGCAGAACAAGAAGCAGAGGTAACTATTAACCTCAAGCATTAATGTGCACAGTATACTTTATTTAAATAAATACAATAATAGATGTAGCATGTAGGGAGGTCCACTCAGATATTCTTTGCCCTTTCTTTGAAATATGGACCAGATATTTGGCTTTTAGCTTTCCCTTACATCAAGGGTCCAGAAAATGGGCTGTGCAAACAGGCAAAGCGCCATCTGCAGGATGCAGGCAGCACACGAAGCCACACCCACACCAAGTCCACAGAAAATCCTCCCCACGGAACTGGTCTCTGGTGTCCCAAAGGCTGGGGGTGGCTGCCAAACATGCTTTTTCCATTTCCTGTATATTAGAAATAGAATAGAATTATCTGACCTTCTAAGTCCAACATGTATTTGACTCAGTGGTGGGTTTCAAAATTTTTTGGAACCTACTCTGTGGGTGTGGCCTGCTTTGTGGGAGTGGCTTGCCTGCCATGTGAGCAGGTGGGAGTGGCTTGCCAGCCATGTGACCGGGTGGGAGTGGCTTGCTGGCCGTGTGACCGGGTGGGAGTGGGATGTTAGAAGATCCCAAATGAAGTTAGAAAGGCTGGGTCCCAAACCCAGCTGGCTTAACTGGGATAGGGTGAATAGGGGGTAGAGGTTCACAAATCACCAAGGACCCTCCTCTCCTTTCCCCCCAAAAGCAGAGGGCGTCAGTATTTAGAGGGAAGTCCCCCAACTTCCCCCCTTGGTGTGTCACTCTTTCTCTCTCTCTCTTCCCCCCGTTTCTCTCCCCCCTTTCCTTCCTCCTCCTTTTCCTCTGTTCCCCCCAGTTTTTCAAGCTGAGCCATTGGGGGAGGTCAGAGGGAGAGAGAGACGGATTGAAGGGTGCAAAGAGATGGGCTTCCCATTTTGAGAAGCCTCCCTTAGCAAAAGATCGCTGACAGGAGGAAGGGAGGATTCCCCACCCCACTTTTCCCTTTCCAAAAGATCGCTGAGAGGAGGAAGGGAGGATTCCCCACCCCACTTTTCCCTTTCCAAAAGATCGCTGAGAGGAGGAAAGGGAGGATTCCCCACCCCACTTTTCCCTTCCCTTTCCACCTCTCAGCGATCTTTTGGGAAGGGAAAAGTGGGGTGGGGAATCCTCCCTTTCCTCCTCTCAGCGATCATTTGGGAAGGGAAAAGTGGGGTGGGGAATCCTCAGATCGCTGAGAGGAGGAAAGGGAGGATTCCCCACCCCACTTTTCCCTTCCCTTTCCACCTCTCAGCGATCTTTTGGGAAGGGAAAAGTGGGGTGGGGAATCCTCCCTTTCCTCCTCTCAGCGATCATTTGGGAAGGGAAAAGTGGGGTGGGGAATCCTCAGATCGCTGAGAGGAGGAAAGGGAGGATTCCCCACCCCACTTTTCCCTTCCCTTTCCACCTCTCAGCGATCTTTTGGGAAGGGAAAAGTGGGGTGAGGAATCCTCCCTTTCCTCCTCTCAGCGATCATTTGGGAAGGGAAAAGTGGGGTGGGGAATCCTCAGATCGCTGAGAGGAGGAAAGGGAGGATTCCCCACCCCACTTTTCCCTTCCCAAAAGATCGCTGAGAGGAGGAATGGGAGGATTCCCCACCCCACTTTTCCCTTCCCTTTCCACCTCTCAGCGATCTTTTGGGAAGGGAAAAGTGGGGTGAGGAATCCTCCCTTTCCTCCTCTCAGCGATCATTTGGGAAGGGAAAAGTGGGGTGGGGAATCCTCAGATCGCTGAGAGGAGGAAAGGGAGGATTCCCCACCCCACTTTTCCCTTCCCAAAAGATGGCTGAGAGGAGGAATGGGAGGATTCCCCACCCCACTTTTCCCTTCCCAAATGATCGCTGAGAGGAGGAAAGGGAGGATTCCCCACCCCACTTTTCCCTTCCCTTTCCTCCTCTCAGCGATCTTTTGGGAAGGGAAAAGTGGGGTGGGGAATCCTCCCTTTCCTCCTCTCAGCGATCGTTTGGGAAGGGAAAAGTGGGGTGGGGAATCCTCAGATCGCTGAGAGGAGGAATGGGAGGATTCCCCACCCCACTTTTCCCTTCCCAAAAGATCACTGAGAGGAGGAAAGGGAGGATTCCCCACCCCACTTTTCCCTTCCCTTTCCTCCTCTCAGCGATCTTTTGGGAAGGGAAAAGTGGGGTGGGGAATCCTCCCTTTCCTCCTCTCAGCGATCTTTTGGGAAGGGAAAAGTGGGGTGGGGAATCCTCAGATCGCTGAGAGGAGGAAAGGGAGGATTCCCCACCCCACTTTTCCCTTCCCAAAAGATGGCTGAGAGGAGGAATGGGAGGATTCCCCACCCCACTTTTCCCTTCCCAAAAGATCGCTGAGAGGAGGAAAGGGAGGATTCCCCACCCCACTTTTCCCTTCCCAAAAGATCGCTGAGAGGAGGAATGGGAGGATTCCCCACCCCACTTTTCCCTTCCCAAATGATCGCTGAGAGGAGGAAAGGGAGGATTCCCCACCCCACTTTTCCCTTCCCTTTCCTCCTCTCAGCGATCTTTTGGGAAGGGAAAAGTGGGGTGGGGAATCCTCCCTTTCCTCCTCTCAGCGATCATTTGGGAAGGGAAAAGTGGGGTGGGGAATCCTCAGATCGCTGAGAGGAGGAAAGGGAGGATTCCCCACCCCACTTTTCCCTTCCCTTTCCACCTCTCAGCGATCTTTTGGGAAGGGAAAAGTGGGGTGAGGAATCCTCCCTTTCCTCCTCTCAGCGATCATTTGGGAAGGGAAAAGTGGGGTGGGGAATCCTCAGATCGCTGAGAGGAGGAAAGGGAGGATTCCCCACCCCACTTTTCCCTTCCCAAAAGATCGCTGAGAGGAGGAATGGGAGGATTCCCCACCCCACTTTTCCCTTCCCTTTCCACCTCTCAGCGATCTTTTGGGAAGGGAAAAGTGGGGTGAGGAATCCTCCCTTTCCTCCTCTCAGCGATCATTTGGGAAGGGAAAAGTGGGGTGGGGAATCCTCAGATCGCTGAGAGGAGGAAAGGGAGGATTCCCCACCCCACTTTTCCCTTCCCAAAAGATGGCTGAGAGGAGGAAAGGGAGGATTCCCCACCCCACTTTTCCCTTCCCAAAAGATCGCTGAGAGGAGGAATGGGAGGATTCCCCACCCCACTTTTCCCTTCCCTTTCCACCTCTCAGCGATCTTTTGGGAAGGGAAAAGTGGGGTGAGGAATCCTCCCTTTCCTCCTCTCAGCGATCATTTGGGAAGGGAAAAGTGGGGTGGGGAATCCTCAGATCGCTGAGAGGAGGAAAGGGAGGATTCCCCACCCCACTTTTCCCTTCCCAAAAGATGGCTGAGAGGAGGAATGGGAGGATTCCCCACCCCACTTTTCCCTTCCCAAATGATCGCTGAGAGGAGGAAAGGGAGGATTCCCCACCCCACTTTTCCCTTCCCTTTCCTCCTCTCAGCGATCTTTTGGGAAGGGAAAAGTGGGGTGGGGAATCCTCCCTTTCCTCCTCTCAGCGATCGTTTGGGAAGGGAAAAGTGGGGTGGGGAATCCTCAGATCGCTGAGAGGAGGAATGGGAGGATTCCCCACCCCACTTTTCCCTTCCCAAAAGATCACTGAGAGGAGGAAAGGGAGGATTCCCCACCCCACTTTTCCCTTCCCTTTCCTCCTCTCAGCGATCTTTTGGGAAGGGAAAAGTGGGGTGGGGAATCCTCCCTTTCCTCCTCTCAGCGATCTTTTGGGAAGGGAAAAGTGGGGTGGGGAATCCTCAGATCGCTGAGAGGAGGAAAGGGAGGATTCCCCACCCCACTTTTCCCTTCCCAAAAGATGGCTGAGAGGAGGAATGGGAGGATTCCCCACCCCACTTTTCCCTTCCCAAAAGATCGCTGAGAGGAGGAAAGGGAGGATTCCCCACCCCACTTTTCCCTTCCCAAAAGATCGCTGAGAGGAGGAAAGGGAAGGGAAAAGTGGGGTGGGGAATCCTCCCATTCCTCCTCTCAGCGATTTTTTGGGAAGGGAAAAGTGGGGTGGGGAATCCTCCCTTTCCTCCTCTCAGCGATCTTTTGGGAAGGGAAAAGTGGGGTGGGGAATCCTCAGATCGCTGAGAGGGGGAAAGGGAGGATTCCCCACCCCACTTTTCCCTTCCCAAAAGATCGCTGAGAGGAGGAATGGGAGGATTCCCCACCCCACTTTTCCCTTCCCTTTCCTCCTCTCAGCGATCTTTTGGGAAGGGAAAAGTGGGGTGGGGAATCCTCCATTTCCTCCTCTCAGCGATCTTTTGGGAAGGGAAAAGTGGGGTGGGGAATCCTCCATTTCCTCCTCTCAGCCATCTTTTGGGAAGGGAAAAGTGGGGTGGGGAATCCTCCCTTTCCTCCTCTCAGCGATCTTTTGGGAAGGGAAAAGTGGGGTGGGGAATCCTCAGATCGCTGAGAGGAGGAACGGGAGAAAGGGGGGTGAGCGAGCAATGGAGTGGCTTCTGAACCGGCAGGGGTGAGCAAGTGAGTGATAGGGGCGGGGCAGGAACTTACTTCCGGGTTCATTGTCCAACAGGTTCGCCAGAACCGGTGCGAACCGGTAGAAACCCACCACTGATTTGACTGCCCTGTCTTTTGGCTCCATTGTCCAGAGCGCTGTGAAGGAACGTTGTCTGGATGCACTCCTTTCCAGAAAACTAAATAACATTCTATCACAAGCACTGTCTGTTGCCGTAATTAAAAATACCTGTCTAAAAAAATGGCCAGTTTTCAAATTAATAGAAAGCTACGGATGCCCACCGGAAAGAATTTAGATTTTATAATTCATTATATTATTTTAAATGTTCACTAGAGTTTTTTGGGGGGAGGGGGGTGTTTTGGTCACAATTAGATTTTGGAGGTTTTTTTTTTTTTTGCGAGGATTGATTAGCTTGCATAATTGTTGCTGTTTTGCTTCTGTTATTCTGTCACCGTCCACAGTTCTCCAATATTGTTTTCTAGAAAGAGATCTGGGGAAGCCGAAGTATGATTTGGACAGAACGGAGCCATTAGAAAATAGTTACCCTCCGGTTTCTTCGGTAACAAACATTTCATCCGCTCACTATCCTGTCCCTACACTAAGTAGCACTATAACTGTCATTGCTCCCGCTCATCATGGAAATAGTACTACTGAAAGTTGGTCAGAATTTCATGAAGAACAGTTGGAACACACTTCCTATGGAAGGCCTCCCCTACCAAAGAAACGGTGCAGAGACTATGACGGTAAGCCCAGAAAATTTGACCCAAGTATTATAAAGATGCAGGTACAGGTACAGGTAGTTCTCGACTTACGACCACAATTGAGCCCAATGTTACTATTGGTAAGCGAGACATTCATTAAATGAGTTTTGCCCCATTTTTCTTGCCACAGTTGTTAAGTGAATCACTGCAGTTGTTAAGTTAGTAACATGGTTGTTAAGCGAATATGACTTTCCCATTGACTTGTCAGAAGGTCGCAAAATGTGATCCCGAGACATAGCAACGGTCATAAGCATGAGTCTGTTGCCAAGCATCCATCTGAATTTTGATCACATGACTATGGGGATGCTGCAACAGTTATAAGTGTGAGAAACGGCCATAGGTCACTTTTCTCAGTGCCGTTGTAAATTCAAACGGTCACGGTTCAAACGGTTGAGGACTACCTGTACTATTTTTATATTTCTTCTTTTCTTCCTTGAACTTTTCAGATAACGATGATCAAAGATCTTAAGTATTCTGGTTAGATGATTTTGTCTTTAGTATTTTATTTTCTATTGTGTAAAGCAAAGTTCATTACATTGTAATGCCTTAGTCCAGGAGTCAGCAAACTGCGGCTCTGGAGCCGCATGTGGCTCTTTCCTCCCTCTGCTGCGGCTCCGTCACTGGTCGGCGCCACAATTTTGAGAGGAGCTTCCAGTGGGGGTGGGAGAGAAGCACAGTGTGTCAGGAGAAGACTCTATGGCAAGGGGAGGGTTTTCCAGTTGTCTCCACAATTGATAGGGCTTTCGGTTATGACGGGTAGAGGAAAAAGTACGCCGTGCTAGGAGGAGACACTATGTTGGGGGAACTGAACTTCCGGTCAGCTCCAGAATTGAACAGGGGGCTTCCGGTTAGGACCTTTGTGGCTCCCGGTGTTTTCTTTTCTGTGAGAAACGGGTCCAAATGGTTCTTTGAGTGTTTAAGTTTGCCGACCCCTGCCTTAGTCTACTGCACCAAAGGGAGTAGGAAGTCAGTGCTTTTTTTTTTCTTTTCCCCTTTTTCTTGCCCTCCCTTTTCCTTTTTCCTTCCCTATTTTCCCTACTATTTACTTTTGTATTTTCTTTGTATGCTCTATTATAAACCAATAAAAAACAATTGAAAAAAAATAGCTGTTGTAAGTCGAGGACTGTTTATATTTCTCCTTTTTTTCCCTTGAACCCCTCAGATATTAATGGTCAAAGATCTTAAATGTTCTCAGATGATTTTTATCTTTAGTATTTTATATCCTATTGTGCCGTGATATCAAAAAATAAACGTTCATTGCATTATAATGTATTCAGCTATTGCATGGCCACATTCGTAACGTTTATTAAGAATGCCATGCAGTTTCAGAATGCTACACGCTTTCCTAACTTTATTTTGCTTTCCTTTTTTTCAGAGAAAGGTTTTTGTATGAGAGGAGATATGTGTCCCTTTGATCATGGAAGTGACCCTGTAGTTGTAGAAGATGTGAACCTTCCAGGCATACTGCCTTTTCCAGCGCAGCCTCCAGTTGTTGAAGGACCTCCTCCTCCGGGGCTTCCTCCTCCACCACCTATTCTTACTCCTCCTCCTGTAAACCTTAGACCGCCTGTCCCACCACCAGGCCCTTTACCACCTAGTCTTCCACCTGTTACAGGTAGGTTCTATAAATTCTATATATCTGCTGGCTGCAAACATTACACATTATACGTTCAGGTAGAATTTACCAGTCACGGTTGGGTTTTGTTGAAATTGATATGATTTCTGGTCAATTCCAAAACGTGTGAAATAAGATCCGTTTTCTCTAAAATATGGGAGTGGAGAAACATACGGATCTCACTTGTCTTAATGGATACCTGGCAAAACTAGTGTAGCCCTTCTGAAATGTACCCATTGGAATTTTTTTTAGATGCCCCGCAGTCCTAATGCTATGGTTAGGACAGGTATAAGTGCTGATTTTTTTTCCCTTGAGACCTTGGCTGAGACTGAATGTGCTTGCCTTTGTACATGGATGGATGAGATGCCCATGGAAATTCTCAGTCATCCAGGTCACGGTTGTCTCAAAGGTGCTTTTTCAAAAGACAATTGGACTGTGTTTTTTCCTTGAGGAAGAAGACGCTTCATTTCTCATCCAAGAAGTTTCATCAGAGATTGATGAAGCTACTTGGATGAGAAGCGAAACGTCTTCTTCCTCAAGGGAAAAAAAAAGTCCAGTTGCCTTTTGAAAAAAGCACCTTTGAGACATGGATGGGTGAAAGTGTTTATATATTACACTGTGCCTTAGGGAGAGGATGAGTCTGGTTAGTTCACTTTCTGATTTATATGTGTTTCATTGGTGCTGAACCACTGTAGAGGCAAGAGACTAGCTGAGAACATCAATCTCAGGTACCAGTCTTTAAACTTCACTTTTCAGGGAAGGTTGGAGGTCTTCAGTTTTAGAGAATCCTATAGGAAAGAAATTTTCTGTACCCTTTTCAGTCAGGGTTCAGGCCAGGCCATGAGAAGGAAATTACATTGTTCTGCTGGATGACTTTCATCAGGACCTGAATGGAAGGCAGGGTATTTGTCCACTCTTAATATTGCAGGCCTACGGTACCTGGTTGAACCATACCCATGTCACCTTGTGGTGAGATTTCTCATACAATACAATACCATACCACACCACGCCACACCACACCAGGAAGGGACCATGGAGGTCTTCTAGTCCAACCCCCTGCCTAGGCAGGAAACCCTATACCGTTTCAGATAAATGGCTATCCAACATCTTCTTAAAGACTTCCAGTGTTGGGGCATTTACAACTTCTGGATTGTTCTGTTAATTGTTCTAACTGTCAGGAAGTTTCTCCTCAGTTCTAAGTTGCTTCTCTCCTTGATTAGTTTCCACCCATTGCTTCTTGTTCTGCCCTCAGGTGCCTTGGAGAATAGTTTGACTCCCTCTTCTTTGTGGCAGCCCCTGAGATATTGGAAGACTGCTCTCATGTCTCCCCTAGTCCTTCTTTTCATTAAACAAGACATACCCAGTACCTGCAACCGTTCTTCATATGTTTTAGTCTCCAGTCCCCTAATTTCTACAATAGATTTTTTTTTCAATGGGTTGTCTTTGAAGACAACTTGGAAGCTTAGTTGGTAAGGAACAGCTAATTCATTCAGCCCCGTAACACCTATGCTGTTGTTCCAGGAGTTGTTAATTTGTTACCGACCTCATTCAAAGTGTGTGTTATTGTCCTCCAAACCTTAGGTAGCTTGGCTCTCGGCTATATTTAGGATTATCTCTCCTGGCAAGATTTGTTCTACTCCATGCATTCTTGTAAGGAAGGCTTGGTGAGCGATCATATACATGGAGTGACGTTGGTGGGGCACCCATACAGTATCTCATGTTGATGCTTTGCCTCTTGAGTAATAGAATGCCTGGAACGTTCCAGGCTTTTGGAAATTTCTTTACACTTTCCTGTTTACTATGCTTTTTGGAACCTAATGATGTTTCTGCTGCTTTACATATGATTATTTAGTACTAATTGCTCCTAGTTTTATGAATGTATTTTTCTTAGGGTTTTGTTAATTGCCTTATGTGTACAGAAGTTGGCAGTCTATCAAATGTGTAAAATAAATAGACACTCCTACTCTACATTTTATAACCATTTCTTCCAAAACACACACGTTTTCATTATGATAATATATAGGAGATATCTTTTTAGATACGCAGGATCCAGATGAAGCTTTAAAAAATTAAAATTAGATTGATTGCAAAGCATACCAGAGTGTAGCTTTAAAAAAAAAGTGTGATATAATTTGTGTTTTCTTTAGTTACAGTTCTAACACTTGTATTATGAAATAGTTGTACAGCTGACAACAAGTTGGAATTAACAATGAGAATAATTCAACTGCTGCAACTATTTTTCCCCACATTTTACATTGTTTTATGGTCCACTAACATGACACAACAGATATTTCCTAGTTATTGCGGACAGGTTTTTTTCATAAATGATTTATATCTACCCTGATACTATTGCTATCTCAAAGAAACAAAACATGCTGATCATTATTTACTTCCTACTGCTACCTATCTGCTGCTAAAACTTTCATGTCTGATTATTTGTAATCTTTAATTCGGCAATAATCAACATCATGGGGCAACAGTCAAGATATTTCCAAGAGGCTAACTTAGAAATGCATCCAAAACTCATGATGTTTGTGGGATTGAGATTTGTAAAACCTCTGGTTTCTTCAGCGCTATCACGCCCAGTCATGTTCAGGTAATAGTTATTTACAGTGCTCCTTGCCAGCTTCCTGCAAGGCAAGCCAATGAGGAAGTTGACAGGGAAGTCAGAAATTGTTCCTACACTCTCACTGCTGTTTAGTCCACTTGTGGTCATTTGGTCATTCTGTTTGGATAAGGAAATAGCTCTGAAATGAAGACCCAACGTGGGTTATCTAGTGCAAGGGTTCTCAACACTCAGGACATAGCCAACTACTGACCTGTGGCCTATTTGGAACCGGTCCGTGTGAGTGGTTGGCTGGAGCACACGTATGCGCACACAGCTCAATTTGCATGAGTGGAAGGCTGATGGGCGCATGCGGGTGCCGGGCTGCTGCTTGCACAAGTTGAGCTTCCGGCCCACCGCTTGTGTGGCCCAGTTCCTCTCTCTCTCCTCTCCTCAGCTGGGCTGCCAAGCCACAAAGGTTGGGGGCCACTGATCTAGTCTATTTCTGAAGATGCAGAAGATTTTAAAAGAGAAGATGCCCAGATCTTTTTGTTTTGTTTTGTGCGGTATGTGGTTGTTTTTATGGGCGGTCATTTTTATAACTTCACTGTTTTTTTAAATTTTTGGTAGGACCACCACCTCCACTACCACCGTTGCAGCCCTCTGGCATGGATGCCCCCCCAAATTCTGCTACCAGCTCCGTTCCTACAGTTGTAACCACGGGTATTCATCACCAGCCGCCACCTGCTCCGCCCTCTCTCTTCACAGGTGTAGTACTGTTTTTTTTTTTTAAACAAATGAAAGGGGAAACATGATGTGCAGTGGAGTGTTAGAACTTTGGAAGAAAAAAAGTCATGTGAGGGGTAGTCCACCTTCTCAGAGGAGAATGGGACAATTCGCCACAGCCAAGCTGATACGGCCAATTCACCATGGCAAACTTGCCGCAGCCAACTCTCTGTGAGGCAACTCACCACGAAAATTCGCCGTGGGACAACTTCCTGTGGGACAGTTTAACAATTCTGTTTCATTATTTGCAATAAATAATTATTTTAATTTTTGCCATTCACATTTCATTCTGTCCCTCCTTTGGAATCCTTTCTTTAATCCATTTCTTTGATAGTAGGGTAACTCTTATCCCGCAGCAAGATGGCCATGGCGAGTTTTCCTGCAGCGACTTGGCTGTGGCGACTTGGCTGCAGTGAGTTGGCCGTGGCGAGTTGGCCACAGCAAATTGTCATAGTCCCTTCTCAGAGTGGGATCGCTCAGTGGCCGCTCTCTTCTACAGTCTTCTTTTCCCTATGTTGCTCCCAAAATAGCCCCAAACTTTTAGAGATTTTCAATTTATGGAGGGAGGTAAAACATTTGGGACTGATTGTACCTTAATTGAATGCCATCATATATAGTTACTTTTTTTTTAAAGGCCCTTTTGAGTGGCAAAAAGGATAATTCTAGCTAACTAAAATAGTGCACAGTCTATGTTTTTAATAAGGCTCTGTGTGAGATGCAGTTTTGTAATCAAAACACAAGATCCTGTCAATTGTGAAAACTAGGCTTCCAGACTTAATGGGGCATTAAATGTATTTTCCCCTCAAAAGGTCAAAAGCTTTTGAAATTAAGAAAGCTTACTATATATTACAAAATCTAAAGAAAAAAAATGTTTTGAAGAAATTTTGGGGTGGAAAAAAAATGTGAAAAAAAAGTTATTTTGTGTTCTAATTCTGACTGCTCCTATATGAATTGTATTAAGCTTATGTCTATGATGGAGGTGTGAAAAGCTGATTTGCGCACAGCTTTTAGCATACATCTGTTTAGTAGGATAATAATTCACTCTTAAAACTATTCAATTTAATTCAAAATTATTCAGTTTAGAAATCCAGCTACTTTTGTGCACATGTGCCAAATATTCCCCCCCCCCCCAATAACCAGATTGGTGATATGAACCATTTAAGAGTTGATTTGCATGTCTGCAGTATATAGTTTTAAGTTTTTCTATAGTTGTATGATTAGAATATGTATATTTTTTGCCAGAAACATACGACACGGATGGCTACAATCCTGAAGCACCAAGTATAACCAGCACTTCAAGACCCATGTATAGACACAGAGTCCATGCCCAAAGACCAAATTTGATAGGACTTACCTCAGGTGATATGGACTTGCCACCAAGAGGTAACATGAAAGATTTCTTGCTTTAAAATGTAAATGGGTAGTGTCACGGGATTCTAGAAGGTCTTACATTTATTCCTCAACGCTTGTATGTCCTCTCAAATGCTCACCTTTATGTTATTCCATTTTACTAATTGGCAAATGTGGTGGGAACTGAAATTGCAAGGATCCTCTCTAGTGGTACCAACCTCCTCATTATAATTGCATTTTTCCCAGTCAAGCAAGCATGCCCTTGTAAGGCTTAAAAGAGTTAATGGAAATGTAATAAACCATTTACCTTGTGCTCTCTATTGAGACCATACACCTTTAATCAACTGGTGTTGGAAACTCCTAATCAGATGAACAATGGTGGAAGGGATAGGATAGGATTCCTGATGGAAGCTGTTTTGTTTAGTGAATCTGGCTTCCCCATTGACTTTGTTTGTCAGAAGATTGCAAAAAGTGATCACATGACCTTGGGGACACATCAATGGTCATAAGTATGAACCAGTTGCCAAGCATCTGAATTTTGATCACCTAACCATGGAGACGGTTCAAAGGTCGTAACTGTGAAAAATGGTCACAAGTCACTTTTTTCACTGCTATTGTAACTTTGAATGGCCATTAAACGAACTGTTGTAAATCAAGGACTGTCTGTACTTCTTTATGAGATGCCCTTTTCCCAAAGATATCCCTCTCGGGCTTCAGGTCGCAAGTCATCTGCTAAATATCTACAGCTGTAAAGAAATTATATTTTTTAAACAGTGTACTCTGTAGTTGCCCTCTGTGGTTACTTGCATTTCCTTTTGAAGCATGTGGTTTTAGTGTATCTTGGACCAACCCTGAATCAAAGGAACCTGGATTTAAAGAAGTCCTGCATTTAATATGCTGTGAAAATGTAGTAAGTCGGTTGATGGTAATCAGGAGAGAAAATTCTACTATAAAATGCACAAACAGCCTTTAAAAATTAATCAGTGTACTCTTTTCTTCCTCCAGAAAAACCTCCCAATAAAAGCAGTATGAGGATTGTAGTGGATTCAGAGTCCCGGAAGAGAACTATTGGTGCAGGCGATGGACTTGCAGCAAAGAAGAATTGGTTTGACAAGTAAGCAGTTAACAGAATAACAGAGTTGGAAGGGTCATTGGAGGTCTTCTAGCCCAACCCCCTGCTTAGGCAGGAATCCCTATACCACTTCAGACAAATGATTATCTAATCTCTTAAAAACTTCCAGTGTTGAAGCATTTACAATTTCTGGAGGCAAGTTGTTCCACTGATTAATTGTTCTAACTGTCAGAAAATTTCTCCTTAGTTCTAGGTTGGTTCTCTCCTTGATTAGTTTCCATTCAGTTTTAATATACATGTCAACAACTTCCTCATTCCACACTGAATTAATCTTCATTTATTCAATTTGCAATATACATTAATATACACAAGATATAATACACACAAGATATAATATACACAAGATATAATATACACTATAGGGGTTTCTATAGAGGAAAACGTGGGAATCTAGAGGAATGTTACTCATTTATGATCAGGGATATTTTATCTATAGACATATGTGATAGAGCAGTGGTTCTCAACCTTCCCAATACACAACCCTTTAATACAGTTCCTCATGTTGTGGTGACCCCCAACCATAAAATTGGTGTCTCGGTTCCTAAGACCGTCGAAATATGTGTTTTCTGATGGTCTTAGGCGACCCCTGTGAAAGGGTCGTTTGACCCCCAAAGGGGTCCCAACCCACAGGTTGAGAACCACTGTGATACAGGCTGGCATGTGATCGTGAATTGATCTTTGGTTTTTCTTACTTGGGTAGCTGCTGATACTGGTATACTGAAGCTTTTCTTGTTCTAAAACAGTTTAAAAATAGATGCTTCCTGGAATTCAGATTATTTATCATTTAATTCCACATTTTAACTATCCTCTTGTGAATTGATTTCTATTAGTAACTTTAAACATTTGATTTTTTTTTCCCAGACAAAATTTTAATAGAACAAATAGTCCTGCTTTCCAGAAGAAGATGCAATTTGGGAATGAAAACACAAAACTTGAACTGAGGAGAATTCCCCCAGAGCTTAATAATATCAGCAAACTGAATGAACACTTCTGCAAATTTGGAAATTTAGTGAATTTGCAGGTAGGCGATGGCGTGGCTGGCTGGGGAATTCTGGGAGTTGAAGTCTACCCATCTTAAAATGTCCCAGGTTGAGAAACAGTGCTGTAAACCTTTTTACTATATTGTTGAAATAATATATCGGAAATACTTTACTAGTTGGAACATGGATCATGACGGTTGTATTTTTTCTAATACATAGCCCTGAAAATTTAGCATGGATGTAACATCTGTTTAAATAGAGAGCTTTAATCAGAAGTTAAATATTGGCAGGGAATTAATCTGTTGCAGGTATCCTAAGGTAACATTATTTCCTCCAGATATTTTGGCCTAAATATTCCACATTTCTTTGCAATTGTCCCTGCTGATAGGGCCTGATGGGAATTTGAATTCCAAACATTTGAAAGGCATTGGATTGCCTGTCTCCGTATTTGCAAAGTGGCACAGGTACTAATTCCTTCTCAACCTATACAGGTAGTCCCCAATTTACAACCGTTCATTGAATGCCCGTTTGAAGCTACAAAGGCACTGAAATAAGTCACGTATGGCTGCTTTATAGTATAAAGCAGTTTCTCACAACTATTGCAGCATCTCCATGGTCGCAAGATCCATATTCAGATGCTTGGCAACTGGCATGTATTTATGACAGTTGCAATGTCCGAAGGACATGTGATCCCTTTTTGTGACCTTCTGACAAGCAAAGTCAATGGGGAAACTAGATTCACTTAACAACCGTGTCACTAACTTAACAACTGCAGTGATTCACGTAACTGAATTTTAGGCTCAGTTGTGGTTGTAGTTAAAGAACTACCTGTATTACAATTTGCTGTACTGCAGTTTTAAAAAATTCATTTGGCAGGCCTTCCTTTAAACATTTGGTTCATTTTGTACCCAGTTAAAAATGTATGATTTGGGATTGGGTTTTCTTTGGGGGGGGGGGCGGGGGGGAGTGTTTAAAAATTGCAAGAAAATTTGGTTTGTTTGTACCAAAAACATGCTCAGTAAAATGCCCAGAAATGTACATTCTGAATATTCTTCTCCACTTCCCGACTAGGAATTACAAATTAGACCAGGTTACTTAAAAATTATATTTTATGAGATTTCTAGTAAAATTTGCTTGAACTCTTAAGTGGCTTAATAATCTGAATATTCTCTGAATGACATTCCTTGACAATCTTGTGCTTCTTTGAGAAGACTCACTCTGCATCTCTCTACATTGTGTTTGCCTTTCCTTCAAAAATCATAGGTTGCCTACCAGGGAGATCCAGAAGGTGCCCTCATCCAGTTTGCTACCCATGAGGAAGCTAAAAAAGCAATATCGAGTACAGAAGCAGTCTTAAATAATCGATTTATCAAAGTCTATTGGCATAGAGAAGGCAGTACTCCCCCAATTACAACTTCAGTTCCGAAGGTAAAGAATAAAATGTGACTAATTTGGATAGCTCTTTTAATCTAAATATCTACTTTAGCATGGTTTTCAAGAAGTTTGAATCTTGAATTTTCCAAATCAATAATAAGAAATCAATATTTTTTTTTGAATAAGAATTTTGCTTATGAATATAAATCAGTTAAATATTTTGATTGTTTTACTGTAAGAAAATCAGTCAGTTAGAGCTTACAGCATTTTAGTACCTGATTGTTCTTGTAAGATGTTCTTTGCCCTTCCTAGTTTCATTTAAAAAATAATAATATTGTGCATAATTCAGCTTTCTCTCAGTCTTATGCCGAAAATGTCTCTGCTGTTCATTAAAACATCCCTCCCCCCTCATATATATAAGCCTAAAAAAATAATAAGATTGCTTTATTTTATGAATGTTACAAAGATGTTTCATGAGGCTCAACAACTTCTGTAAAACACATATTTAAGCATGCATGGCTCTTAAATATTATTTGTAAACTTTTGAGTATATTTTTGTGATAAACTGCACAACACTCATCCCCTAATCCATTTCTGAAATATTATATAGAACCATATAATTACTTATTGGAAAGATAATCTGAGGATATTAATACAGTCATACAGAAATTGTTAGCATAGAGAGGAAAGGTTAAAGAACACTTATTCTTAAACTGTTGTTTTTAGATTTAACTAATCTGAGTAGTTTCAGGACTACGGCCTTATGAAACTTACTGAAAATATAATTATGCCAAAATAGATTAGAGCAGTGTTTCCCAACCTTGGCGACTTTAAGTCCTGTGGACTTCAACTCCCAGAATTCCCCAGCCATCATAGCTGCCTGGGGAATTCTGGGAGTTTAAGTCCACAGGACTTAAAGTCGCCATGGTTGGGAAACACTGGATTAGAGAGCATCACGAAAAAAGGAATAATGGTAAAATGTCTAGAAGCCAGTCATACTGGGAGTTGAAATATTTATGAACTATAATGAAGATTTCGTTTCCTTTTTAAGGTCATTCAGCCTTTAGTCCAGCAGCCCATTTTGCCAGTTGTGAAGCAGTCAGTCAAGGAACGATTAGGTCCGGTGCCTATCAGTAACATTGAACCCGCTGAAGCACAGAGTGCCAGTGCAGAAATTGTTCAGGTGAATGTGACTCTTAACTTTCTTAGTCTGAAAAACCAAACTGTATAGTTTCTTCTCCGTCAGAAGCACCTGTTCAATATAAATGGTAAACTGAAGACGTTAAAGAAGAAATGATTTTTATGTTTAATTCGCATGTCTAATAAAATGGCATATTTGAATTGATAAGGCCACCTTACAGATTCATTAGAGTGCTTTCTAATTAATAACCAAAAATGTTTAAAGGGATGAATTAATCTTGTTGCCTCTGAAGAATTAAAGCGTTCTAATACTCAAGTAAGGTTTTTATTCATTTATTTATCTTTGAAAATTCCCCATTGCAAAAAAAAAGAAAAAAAAAGAGAGGATATAATGGCTCACAAGCTCGTTGCAAAATTAATTAAAGCAACTTTATTAGTAAAACAAATGTTACATGAATTTGTGGTGGGGGGAGGCCAATCTAGAAAGTTGGGTGTATAAACAAAACTTGAAACATTTCAGTTTGGGGGGTGGCATATCATAAATTGAGGACTATCTGCATTGCCGAAACTCTTGTGGATGATAGACTTCCATAACTTTCCTTTGAGCAGCCACCGTGAGTTTTAATGAATCACTGCTTTTTGCTCTTCTGTTTTCTATGCAGCAAATGGAAATGGTATATCAAAATAGGCCCTGTTTCATTATTTATTGCATTGTATGCTCACTAGTTTTTAAATCAGCTTGCAGCTTTATTTTTTTCCAAGTTGGTATTTGATCCAGCAGAAAGTTGTATACTGTACGTTTTGAAGTATGCCCCAAAATGCTGTAAATGAAGGGAATGGGCGTTTTGCAAAACCCATCTAAAATCTTCTATTTATCTTGATGGAATTGGTTGGGTTTTAGATAAGTACCTTGATAGTGAGACGAAATGTATTTAAAAACACGTAGTACAAACATTAAGCAGATCCCTTTTCTCTTCACCTAGAATGTAACCAAACTGTCTGTAAAGGATAGACTTGGGTTTGTGCCTAAACCATCTATTCCAACTACAGAAAAGGTAAGAAAATTATAATGCTCAGCAAACTGTCTCCTAATTAATCTGAGTCAGCTTCAAAGCAGATGCTCATGTGTGATAAATGCAAAATAGTTGTCAGCTTCTTTAAAACCATGACAGCTCTGACATGAAGGTGGTTGAAATGCTACTAACCATGCTTGTTTTTCACATAGGCATCATCAGTGAAACCTAAATAGTTGCTGTTTCGGCATGGAGTTGCATGCCAAGATGGATTTGCATGCCGAGATGGTGGTTAACAAAACCAGGTTGAATTTGGTGCAGCATCTGTTAGAGCAAAACTGACTAGTGTAGTAATGCTAGGAAATTGCTGTAGCAATTCCCAAAGCTCTTGGCAAGAGCACCCTTTTTGGATTAACATTTTAATAAACCTCTGTCAGCATTGCTGGTAGGAAGAGATTAGGGGAGTTCTAGCCCAAAGCACCCAGATGATGCCTGCTAGGCTATGTTATATTTTGCTTTAATGGTTCCATCTCTTTGCTTGGCATTTGTGGTTATGTGACTTTCAGTATTGGGATGATACTCCTACTCAGTACAGTTTTATTTTACCTTGCATATTGGATAATAGAGTAGGTAGATACTGAATAGTGTGAGTATATAGTTATAAACTGCACATTAAAAGCTTGCTGCCTTTTATTTGTGAGTTTACATTCTTTTGTCTTGATGAGTCCAATATGCATATAGTGATCCAGGATGATTTAAGTTGGATAAAATGTCCATAGGCTTTTGGGAAAAAAGAAGCTGGTAAGAGAGTATTAGCATAGGAAAAATAAACAAAAGACTAATCAAAGCAGGCATTTAAGGCATGAAACTCTTGGAGATTATTTTGAAAACTTATTTAACTCCCATAACAAGCCACAATTCATAATTTCAATATATCCTTTTAATATATAAAATTCATTAGCTCTTTCTTACAGTTCCTTCCATAAATTGTAATATATTATAATACGGAAGGAGCTGTAAGAAAAATTAATGAGATATCCAGCTATGTACATTTGATTAATAAATAAGACAACCCCCTTTTTAAAATTTCCATGTTTTCTACTTTGAAGAAACCAGAGGTTTTCTGAATATATGGTAGGAAAATCATTCTCTGACTGCTGATTTTACAAGTTTTAAAATTACCCTTTAGCTTTCAGTTAAATTGCCTTTAACTCCCAGTCTTACTGTTTTTGAATTCAAAATAGTAATTAGTAATTATAATAAACACGTTTATATATTATTATTTTATTAATAAACCTTTGACCTCACAATGTATGTTGAGATCATGGCTGTTCCTTATAAGAGGGCAGATCTTGTCTGTATTAAGATGGAAAACTTCTAGGAAACTCCTGGACTATAAGATAGAACGATCACAAATAACATGAAAAAGGTAAAAGCAGTCTTTTGTATCTTATTAGTAAGAAACACTTTGATGAATGTAGGTAACATGAGTTTGACATGAGAGTTTCTACTTCATTACGTGCTAATGAAATATTTTTCTATTACAGGTGTTGTCAACTTCTACTGGCTTGACAAAAACAGTATATAATCCAGCTGCTTTGAAGGCAGCTCAGAAAACTTTGCCTGTTGTTAATACTGCCCTGTTAGATTCCAATGAAGCACAGAAGAAAAAACAGGTATATTTAATGTGATTATGGGTAAAGGACATTTTTCTTGTTGAAGCATATTGTTTATGATCTAACTATGATTGGGAGCACTCAAAGACTTCTTTCTTCCTATGAATTTCTTTTTATATAAATATATGCTTATTTCAAATATATTTATATGAAACTGTGTGTGCATGTATATATGTGTAGTCTTCCAATCACAGCATGCAATCATGATTACAAATAATTTTAAAATGGTGGTTTCGGTTATCACTGGAACCACTAGAATAAAAGTCCTGGTGTTATTTGTTTGTTTTTTCCTCATGGACTATATATCCTGAAAATCCAATATATTAGAAATGATATTAGTTTTGCTATATTTCAAGATTACTTTTAGCTACCCAATGAGATATAATTGAACTATAATATTTATATAGTTTCTAGATCCCAAACAATGGGAAATGCAATAAAACACTGAGATATAAGATATATATCTTATATTTAAGAAGATATTAAATACTGTTACAATTCCACAATTATCCCAAAGGTGCCTTTTTCAAGAGGCACCTGGGTTTTCTAGTTTTATTATTATTATGTAGTGTATGAAGAAAAGTAAACATATAGACAATCCATGTAATGACATATAAAACTTCCATGGAAGTATAGCAGCGGCCTCATAACTATGTCCAATTAAACTATTCTGGCATGGCTTTATGCAGCTCTTCTAGGGAACCAGAGAATGGACATGGTGGACAATCTTTCCACAAATTCCACAATGATACCACCATGATGGGAATCTCATGTTGAAGAATACATGTTTCAATTATGGACAGTTCTTTTCTTTTGCTAGATTTTTAGGGTTCTTTAAATCTCAAGTTAAATTATAGACTCTTACGATAATAGGAATTGAATATATTTGATTTTGTTCAATGAATTGATGACCCAGTTTCCTCCAAGGATGCCTTTAAATTACTGCTTGTCTGCATATAAGTTGAACAAATATCCCATACATTAACCAGAAGAGAATGTCTAGCACAGATACCTTCTTCAGATATAGTGATGGTTAGATAATTATGTGTATTAATTTAGTGAAAATATAATATTATGGTTTGGACCTTTTTCCATATGTAATGATTATTTTAAATTTTAAAAATATTTAATGAATTAAAATTGTAACAGTTAAAATGTGTGTGTGTGTGTGTGTACCTTACTTGTACACACATAGTTGGAGGCATTTTAGTTATTGCGGTATTAGTTAAGGTATTGAGATTCTTCCTGGGATTTTTATATTTTTAGGAGGCATTAAGACTTCAGCAAGATGTGAGGAAGAAAAAACAAGAGATCCTGGAAAAACATATTGAAACACAAAAGGTAATAGAGTGCTAGTAGTCAAATATGTACCTTTAAGATATAAGGGTAGATTTATGTCATTAAAAATTGTATTGTAAAGCTAGTTAAAGAAAAATCAGAGAACAAAGAGAGAGAATCAGTCCCCATTTAGCAACTGCAATTGGGATGGTAACTCAGTCATCAAAAAAAGCAGTTACTAAGTGAAAAATCATATGAATACAACTGTGCTTACTATTTTATTTCAGCTTTCCTTTGCTTTACAGTGTCAGATGGATACAACCCCAAACCACTGGGTGAACCCAAACAATCTGGAAAGTTTTTGGAACTTGACTCACAAAGAAGCAGGACAGAAGGGCAAATCTTATAGCCCTTTTCCCTTACTCTCCCACCCTTTGGAATGCTCATCCCAACACTGCGATTATTAGCAAGAAAAAAATATGTTTATAGTTTATTGGAGAGGAAGAGATTACAAGAGAGTAAGCAGGCATACAATGGGAAATACAGATCTAAAGTAATACATTAGGGCCAGCTCTTTGCCTAGCAAGTTGGTAGCTACAAACCACTAGCTGCCTAAAAGGCAAAAAAGCCTTCAGTATAAAATTGATTAGAGTCTTGTCAGTGTTGGGCAGCAGCACACCTGGATGGCTCTAATAGCTAATTAAAGTCCTAGATCTGAGTTTAACTTGCACTTTTTAGGGACACCTACTGTGCTGCAGAGAAAAGCAGCTCAGGGCTAGCTTAGGCAATCTCTCCTACCTGTGAGGAGGTAAGAAAGAAAAATATGTCAGACACAGGGGAACGTGTACTGATTGTATAGACAAATACATGAGAGAAAGAAGCCACAAGGATTGTAAATGTGGGCATAAGTTGCAAAGCTATTTTTTCATCTCATAACTGCAAGCAGACATTGATGAGGCAGTTGCTCAAGGACTACCAATATTCATATTCCAGTAAGATATTATATATATATTTTCAATACGAGTAAGACATTAGCAAAGCTTTGTGAGTTTGAAAGAATTTTAGTTTTATTTTGTTTCTTGTGAATGAATTTTTCAAACAGATTTTTTGTTTGTTTGAGAAAGTAAGCCAATAAAATAGATCTTGGTAGTAAATGGTCATTTCCCCCTCTTTTTTAATTGTTGATTGGTATGATTTTTTAAAAATTGAAACATTTAATTGGATCCAGGATCTCTGTGAAAACATAACCACATTGGTATTAGAATGAATATTTTTATGTGTGGGGAAAGTACTCATAAAGAATTCCTGTTACTAACACGATAATTCCACTAGATGCTGATTTCAAAACTGGAGAAAAATAAAAATATGAAGTTAGAAGACAAAGCTGAAATCATGAAAACTCTGGAGACATTAACCAACAGTATCACCAAGTTAAAGGATGAATTAAAAGGAGTTTCCTCAACAAGCACTCCGGTAAAAAGCATGAAAACAAGGACACAGGTATACAGATTTTTTTAAAAAAAATTTTTTACATTTATTTATTTGTATCCAGCCTTTATTATTTTTTACAAATACTCAAGGTGGTGAACATACCCAGCATACCTCCTTTCTTCTATTTTCCTTACTACAACAACCTTGTGAGGCTGCTGGGCTGAGAGAAAGTGCCCAAAGTTACCCAGCTGACTTTCACAGCTAAGACGGGACTTGAACTCACTGTCTCTTGCTTTCTATCCTGGTGCCTTAACCACTTGACCAAACTGGCTCCCATTTTGTTCTCTTCAGATCTCTTTTATCTCTTTTTTATTTAATTAGTTTCATTTTTCACATCTGTATGTATATATTTGTGAGTGTTTACAATTCATTCTTACCTTCCGGGGAACAATGGGAAAAAATGTTCCCTCTTTCAATCCAGATTTTTGAATGGGGTTTTAACCCATTAGTTTTCACATACTGGTCGAATGCTTTATAACTTGGTAGATTATTGAATATTTCTGCATCATATGAACTACTTTTATTTTTCCAGATTGTGAATTATGGTTTTATGCTGAAAATTAACTCCAAACAAATTATTTGCTTGCTTAGCAGTCTGAAGTAATACTGCTAAGCAAGCAAATAATTTGTCTGGAGTTAATTTTCAGCATAGAATCATAATTAAGAATCTGGAAAAATAAAAGTAGTTCATTTAAAACTGATTTAAAAGCAATTATGTTTAGTGTTCTGCTAATGTGCGTAACCTCTGTTGGGGACTTCTTTTTCTATATAGCATCCTTGTTACGCCCTGTGGAATCTAGTTATTTCATCTGGTATTTGTGCATGAGTTAGAAAATGCAAACTAAATTGCTTCCATAACATTTTAGATGCAGAAAGAACTATTGGATACAGAGTTGGACTTATATAAGAAAATGCAGGCTGGAGAAGAAGTTACTGAATTAAGGAGAAGGTATACAGAACTGCAGCTTGAAGTAAGTATATTTTACTATTGCTGGTTAACATTGTAGATGTTTCACTTCTTGTCTATATAATGCAAAAATTGTTTTAAGCAGAAATCACCGTAAAACTTTTGTTTTTATTGGAGGTCTTGGACGTGGATATTTCTGTTCACTTGTCTTTCAGCAATTTTGTCTTTAACTTAAGTCACTATTAACAGGAGGCATTTTTACAATGTACCCATAGATGGTGCTATTGGTGTTTAGAAGTATTGAAATGGCTCTCACTTATTTTCCTGGCCTTTATGATTCACTGCCCCTTTTTCTTACTAGAAATATATATTAACAGAAATCTTTATTAAATGTAGCTTGATGTGGGTTCTGCTGTTTTATAAAGGGAATCTAAGTGACAAATAACAGCACAATTTGGTGTATCTTTCATTAATTCCGTAAACCATCCATTATGCAGCAGACAAGTGTTAAAAAATTAACACATACACAGAGAGACATACCTTTGCAGTTCATTCAGTTGAATTTTGGCTCAGTCTATGGCATGTATATTTGGGCAGGCATATTTTGAATATATTTGCTTTAGTTTCACTTTCTTTTAAGAAAACATGTTATCAAGGAAAATTAAACCATCAATGACAAAGATTTGGGTTAGATTTGAACCCCCTTTTTCTTTCAGTGTGGCATAATTAGCATTCCCTTTCTTAATTTTTCTCACATCAAGAAACCTCTGGGAAAATTCAGCTGAGAGAGAAGAGGTGATCTAAAGTCACCCAGTTAACAGAGTCACCTTTGCTTTAATTTCATGAGCCAACCTTACAGCATCAATCTGTAAGCGCCATCTACAGTTCAAAGATGGTGATGCTATACGTATGATTATAAATTACATAATGCAGAGCATTGTTCTAAAGTTGAAAATGCAGGCAGAGAATATATCTCATTTAGGTCTCTATGAACACTTTTTATTATTACTAGGCAGCAAAACGAGGCATTCTTTCCTCTGGCCGCGGGAGGGGAATGCACGCACGAGGTCGAGGGGTATCTCGTGGGAGAGGTAGGGGCTCTCGAGGCCGGGGTCGAGGAAGAAGTCTTTCTGTTCACGCTGTGGTGGATCATCGTCCTCGAGCCCTTGAAATCTCAGCTTTTACGGAGAATGACAGGGAAGATCTCCTTCCTCATTTTGCGGTATGTACCTGTCTAATTATCTATGGAGATTCTCGGTCATCCAGGTAATGGTTGTCCTAAAGGTGCTTTTTTCAAGAGGCAACTGGACTTTCTTGGTTTTTCCTTTGAAGACCTTTCGCTTCTCATCCAAGAAGCTTGAACTGCCTGTCTGATTGTTCTGCTAATCTTACCATGTATGTGTGATTTTTTTGTGCATGTGTGTGTGTTACCTCTGACATTTTCACTGTGACTGATGAAATACTCAGGCCAAGTTAAATTTGTTGAACTTCTTCAGATGTTCCTTAGACTTGACAACAATTGCCATATTTTTCTGCAGGTGTGGAAAAAGGGTAAGACAGGATAGGAAATGACAGGTTTGCATGGTTGTTAACAATGAGGGAAAGAATGAAAATAAGGAAGCCTATCTTGAGTCCTTCTCTCTTGTGCCATATCCATAATCGGATGTTGACGATCCTATTTTTATCAACAGCTGCACGAAAAACTCCATCTTGGTTACTGATTTGTAATAAAGAATTGGATTGGGTTGGATTGGATTCATACTCCATGATATACAGTCTGTGCCTTTGATCCATACATCATGACATCATAAATCCTAGAAGTAGACCTTGCATCCTCTTGTTTGACTTAGGGTGTAAACCTGGTGCTCTCTGAGCTTGGTTGCTTGCTTTCAGAGATTGCTCTGAATTGGTTGCTCCCAAATAGGCAGATTATGAACAGATAACGTTATCTTGCAAGGTTTTTTTTTAAAAAAATGTTTAAACTTTTCTTATATTCAATTTCCTTTCAAACCATTTTTAATACTTAACTTTTTTTTAAAAAAAACACAGTTCTACAGTTATTTTAGATCTGGAATCATTATCAGTACAAATTGTATCTAAATGCTCTTATCTTAAAGTTAGCAAAGAATAAATATGTTGCCTAGATGAGAATTTTTTTTCTTCTTAAAAGCAATATGGTGAAATTGAAGACTGCCAGATAGATGATTCTTCTCTCCATGCAGTGATTACATTCAAAACAAGAGCAGAAGCAGAAGCAGTAAGTATATCCCTGCCCTTTTTTTTTCTTCAAATATGTTTATATTTGAAAGTGAAATGTTTTCATATGTCCTGTCTTTGGAGCATTGCAGTCTTCCAAAATCTGATTAACTCCTATCCTTTTCACTTTTAGGACAGTTACTAAATCTTTTCAAGACAGTTCTGCAAATATATGTGCTATGTATCATGGGTATTTTATACTAAGCACTGGAAGGAGGGAGGGATAGATAAAAGTATGTAAAGTCTTCATTTCGGGCAGTTGTACTTTCAGTACTTGTTCTATTAAATATTATTATTATAGCTTAAATTATTTAATTAAATACATCAGATCTAATAAAATAGTATTTCTAGGCAATCACCTCAGATGTTTGAATCACAATTTGAGATACCAGAAGGGAAAATGAATGTTGGCTATGAATATTTCTGAAAATATAATTTCTAGCATTCATTTAGTTGTTTCCTGGAGCAATGGCAGTGGGAAACGACGTCTATGAAGAATGTCTTTCATTTTTCATTTTATTTCAGTTGAAATAAATCAAGAATCAAGAATGTCCAATATGAAACTTAATAGTTCTAAGGCTACTTATATCAAATACTTTTGTTCTTCACCAGTTTGTAAATATTCTAAAATTAGAAAATATTAATATGTTATTAATTTTAATAATGTTATTAATTTTAATATATTTAATCACTTATCTTCCAAAAATTAAAGATATTTTGGTAAAAAAATTCAACTTGGAAAGATTTGTGCCCTAATGTTGGAGCTATAAAAGCACAGCATATGATCGTATGAATTTAATAATTTACTTACTAGCACCAAATCACAGTTCGCTCAAATGTTGAACAAGTTTATTATGCCACAGATATAATCCTATAGATGGGGTAGCCTAATTAAAAATGAAGGATAATAAATAAAATATATACAACTCAAGTCTGTACTTGTCAATAAACTGAATCCTGCACAGTATATTTTTTGAAAATATAACTTGGAAATTGGTGAGAAAAATAGAATCAAGACATGAAAAACCAGATGAAGATAGGCAACAGTATTGCCTATAAGAGGTCTAAGTGCACTGATGGATTGTCTCTTAAATATGAGTCAGCAATGCGGTGTAGCTGCCCACACAGTCCAGGACTGCATCAACAGAAGGAGTAACAAGATCAAGTGGAGTTGTAGTACCACTCTACACTGCACATTTAGAATACTGTCTCCATTTCTGATCACCATGATACGAAAAAGAAGAAGATGCTGAGGCCCTAGAAAGTGCAGAGAAGAGCAACTAAAATTGTAAGGAATCTTGACGCTAAATTGTATAAAGAACAGCTAACTAGGTATATTTAGCTGAGCAAATCTAAAGAATATGAAGAGAGTTGATAATAGTCTTCCAATACTTAAAAGGGTTGCCACAGGGAAGAGAGTGTTGACATTCCCCATAGCACCTGAGGAGAAGCAATGGGTAGATGCTTGTCGGAGGGATATCCAACCTGCAAATAAGGAATTTCCTGACAATGAGGACTATTGAAAGCAGCGCAATTGCTTGTCTCTAGGAGTTGTGAAAGCTCCATCACTGGAAGTTTTCAAGAAAAGATTGGGCAACCATTTGTACCGGGACAGTATGAGGACTCCCTATCTTGGGAGGTTGGCTTAGAAGGCTTTCAAAGTTCCTTCCAACCTTAGGATTCTAGATTTGATTCTATGGAAAAAGAGACTGTAGAAATTCATTTCTCAATTAGCTTCAGCTTCATGAGATTTCTTCGAAGGAACGGTAGTGAATATTTTACTGCCTTGAGTGAAAAAAGGTTAAATTTTATGATCACATACATTTAGGTTTGGGATTATTCCCTAGTTGCGAAATGTTACATTTTTATGTTGCTGTAATTTTTTTCAGAGATTACCATGTTTTTTAAAAGCGCAAATGTCATATATACTCAGTGTTTAAAATCCCACTTTGTGATGTTGTGACAAGACCATGTACAAAAAAGTCTCCCGAGTTGCATTTTAATAGGTTTGTGGTATCTTTTAAAATTTATCATAAATTTATATGTACAGATTTAAAATTTATGCCTAGGGACTTTAATATCACACAATTCATGTTCAGATGTCATTGGACATGTAATTGTTTCCACATTTCACATTATGCTGTACTTTCAGATTATACCATAAATCTTTTTTTGACCATGGCAGTTATTATTTCAGAATGATGCTAACACTGATTTATGCTAGTTCATGTTACTTTAATTTGGAGGTACTATTTCCAAAGCAAGCACTTAATGTATCTGGCACTTGAAGGCATGAATATCCCAAAGGTTTATTTTTTTTTAAACAATTCAATTGCCAGACTTTTGCTGAAAATAAAATGTTTTACTGCAAGATGAATTAGATTCATGAAGTTTATTTTTTATTTATTTATCAACCCATTGTGTTATCAAGATGCCATGTTTTGGATTGTAGTCATATTGATATTAATAAATACCAGTATTTTGGAGAAAAGCACAAATAAGGAAATGATTCAGTAAAGTTGGCTGTCTAATACAGTGTGATGCAAGTTTGAGAAGTTTAATTTGATGTTCTTTTTTTAAATATATACTATATATATTAGAAGTGCAATATAAGAGAGTTGTAAAAATGGAAAGTACTTTCATACGCTTGATTATAAACTTTGAAATAATTTAATGGAGAATTAAGCCTATCTTGCATTTAATGAATTTCTGTAATCAAAGGTGGGGCTTATTTTATCTCTATTAAAATCTAGAAATAGAAACCATAAAATCAGTAGAAGAATGCAAAAAAAACTGCATTTTGTCCTCTGGCTTTTTTACTATTTTTCCTTGGGACATCATCACCCTGTGAGATATCATAAGGCTCTTGATATATTTTACTTCGTTTTAAATGCCTTGCTACGTAGCATAATAAATGCAGTCCTTTAGGCGCATGGGGATATTTGTGAGCTGTTCTTGCTCGCACTTCCTCTGGTCCTTGGTTCTCTTCCTTTTCTGCAGTTGATTCTGCACGTGTGTGTGTGTGTGTGTGTGTGTGTGTGTGCTTTTTTCCCCTAAAAATATTTTTTGCCCCTAGGCCGCTATCCACGGATCTCGATTTAAAGGGCAAGACCTGAAGTTAGCATGGAACAAGCCAATAACAAATATGTCAACCGTGGAAACAGAAGAGACCGAGCCAGATGACGAGGAAGTAAGTGTACAAGAAGATGAAGGAGTGTGAACGTTTATCTCTTTAGTTGTTCTGGGACAGGCTACATCTTTTTCTCAATCATAAATGTTTGAAGAAGGCATACTACTGATTAATTTAAGAGAGGCGCTACCCTTTTTACATTTAAGAAAGCAGTATCTCCTAAAGAAAATGCTATCTTGGTAACAAATGGATATTAGGAAACATAAAAACATGGCATTCACAGGTAGTCCTCGACTTAAACCACAATTTGGACTGGGACCTCCATCACTAAGGGATGTTGGCATAAAGTGTGATGTTACGTGATCATATCACTTAGTGATGGCAATCCCAGCAGTCTTGGTGACCATTGTAACTCCAGGCACATCTTTTCAGAAATCACAGATAACAGTACTAAATTGAAAGCTCTGAAATTCATAAAGTTTGTCTTTGTATAACGTTTTAACACACTTTTTAAAATTGTAGTATGATCTTACTACTAGAATTGTACAGTGTGTGTGTAGCATTTATTGAAGTTACATCTTCACATTACTAATCAAACATCTGTCCTATATATTCTTATCCTGTATTTATTGGTTCCTTAAATTACACTTTAGTGAACAAGTTGTGTGAGTAGAATTTTTTTCTCTTCAATAAATGCATATACGTAATAGATTTCCAATCAAAGTTTCTTCAACCATTTAGCATGATTTAATTACAGGTTTTTACAAAGATAAAAATCCACCATTACTGCTAATTAAGTTACATATGAATATTAAAATGTATGTAACAATCAGATTCTAGAAATATCAGTTATAGGGTAAATTATGGGTGCAGAATTCTACTGACTTAACCATAAATTTTATCAGAGTTGTTGTTCCATTGTCAGGTCATTTATTTTATTATTTATAGTCTTAATCTCTGGCATTTGTGTAAGCACCTTCTAAAAGATGTGTATTTCATCTCTGGGAAATTACTTTTGTATTTTTTTCTTTAAAATTGACTATTTCCAAACTAGTAGTTCATATAAATTTTAGAAAATCTACATGTATTTATTTAAATATTTTTCTAAATTTTATTTTTTTGTGATAAAGGAAATTTTGATGCACTAACACACCATATAAGATCCAGTTTTTATACAATTCAGGCTCTCCTGTGCCTTATCTTTTCCATAGAATTTAAATTTGTTTCCATAGATCAATCCTTGTATCTCAAATGTATAGAGAGATTATTAGGCAGCGTGACTTCCAAAGGTATGCAACAATATGACTACGAGGATAGTCCAACCAATTTCATTGTATTTATTTTGTACAAGGACAATAAAGACTATACTATATAAATGTGAAGAATTGTTTTCCCACATTACTCATTCACGTTTCCATAAACCACACTTGAAATGCTGTGTTTAATTTTGGTCGCCATGATATTAAAAAGATGATGAGACTCTAGAAAGGGAACAGAGAAGAGCAACATTACAAACAAATAAAGATTAGGGGATTGGTGGCTAAAACATATAAAGAATGATTGCGGTATATCTAGTCTATCTTGTCTAATGAACAGGAGGACTAGGAGTGACATAACGTTCTTCCAAAACAGAGAAGAGGGCTCCGCCTATTCTCCAAAGCACCTGAAGGCAAGACAAGAAGTAGATGGAAACTTATCAAGGAGAAATCAAAAAGCTAAACAGAAATTTCCTAACAGAACAATTAACCATTGGAATGGCTTGCCTCCAGGTGTTCTGTCACTGGAGGTTTTAAGAGGACAACCATTTGTCCGTAATAGTATTGGTCTTCAAACACTGGTTTGTTTTGCTTGTCATTTAAAACACCAGGTCAAGATTTATATACAAGTAAAGGCCTGGTATTTACTAATTGAAACTACAGGTAAGGCAGCAGGTAAAACACCAGCATAACAGCTTGACAAATAGTTGAAATGCCTCCCCACCTCCCCCGCCAAATATTATTTGGTTTTCAAAGATCCTTTTTCAGTTTGATATCTGTATATTGAATGAAATAAATAGAGGTAGTCCTTGACTTACAACCACAATTGAGCCGAAATTTTGTGTTGCTCGGTGAGGCAGTTGTTAAATGAGTTTTGCCCCATTTTATTACCTTCCTTGCCGTAGTTCTTAAATAGATCACTGTACCTGTTAAGTTTGTAACATGGTTACAAACTTGTTAATTGGATTTGGCTTCCCCACTGACTTTCATTGAAGACCCCAGGACACTGCAACCATGATAAATATGAGTCAGTTGCCAAACATCTGAATTTGGATCGAATGACCCTGGAGATGCTGTAAGTGGGAGAAATGGCCATAAGTGACTTTTTTTTTAACTACAAACAGTCTCTTAATGAACTGTTGTAAGCCAAGGACTGCCTTTAGTAATGATGATTTTTTAAAAAATTAAACAAAATGTGTTTGCCTATCCTTTCAAGGTTCTGATTTGCATAATCTTCAGATTCTAATGGATGTATTTCTTCCAGCAGAGTCTCATTAAATATTTCTTTTAGTTTCAGGAAGAATCCTTGGTAGATGACTCATTGCTTCAAGATGATGATGAAGATGATGATGACAATGAATCTCGTTCATGGAGAAGATGATTCAACTGATCAGAGACAGCGCTAGAGATTTAGCTACATTGCATTAACATTTCCTAAAGAACTTTTGACTATTTGTACTACAAGACAATTGGATGGAAAGAGAAATGGATTTCAGATAAGAAACAAGCGGCTGATTGATCCTGTATTTTGAGTGATTGATGTTCAGGTTGCATTTACATTTCGGTAAATGATTGCTACAGACATCGTATTAGGAACAGATGCAATGTTTTTATTCTATGGAAACATTACAGAATTCTTTGGATTCTTTGTAATTTAAAAACAATTGGTCACGCATCAAAATGACCAAACGTTGTTATAACATAGAATATTCTTTGTTTGTTTGTTTTATTCCAAGTATGGAATGAAAATTTGCATTTAAGATCTTTGTGAATGTTTTCGGAAATAATAGATAACAGTACTAAACTGAAGTCTCTAAAGTTATGTATTCATAATATTGCATAGTAGTATGCTTAGGCTTTACTATGTACTAGCCTTTTGTTGGATTTGTGAACGTATTTTACGTATGAGTTTTAACGATACAGTGTATGACTGCTTTGCATATATCTCTTTATCACCTTAAGATGTTAAAAAAATAAAGAAATGGAATGGTCTTGGGGAAAAAAAAGAAAAAAGCAATAATAATGAAATTATACCCACGGCCCATGATAATGGCAAAAAAAAAAAAAATTAAAAAGATTTTTAAAAAATTCCAAGAGACCATTCCAAGTGGCAATCCCAACCCCCCCCAATCGTCAAGAAAAGAGCTGAATCACTGTCATTTTTTCACTTCATAATGAATAAAACAATACAGAAAACAAGGCATTGAAGCCATATGCTCAGTTTACATATATACAATGCACTAAAATCTTTTGAAACACACTTTAAACTGCTAAACTGGCAATCTAATGTCAGATGGAGTTCATGCATTGAAGCAAATCTTCCTCACGCCCGGGGAATCGAAGATCACTTTCTCCTGCGAAGAAGACTTGAGCTTAAAGATACGTAACAAAATGAGTTGCGAAACTGGTATGTACTTTTTTTAGTTATTAATCGCTTAAAATAGTTCAAAGAATCCAAATAAGAGTTTCCTATCAAAACGGTGCATAGTTTGAAGCTTGTTAGACCAAGAAAACATAATTTATCCTAATTCTGTTAAATGTTGTATTTGTTAAACAAGCAGGAAGTTGCTCTCCTTTGCTCTTTACTAAGACTTTTTGATTTGTATTTTATATTATGACCATGATAAGTCACTTGAGCTTGCCTTATTCGATCTGTTCTTTTTTTTTTTTTTTTGCCTGCTGCTTCCTGTCCCTTTCTCAACCTTCTTCCGAGAAAGCGCCAAATTACATAGCGTAAAATACAGGAGCAGGAGGGATGATAGCATTTAATATTGGTTTGGATCCTAAAACAGATGATAGAAATTTGTAAAAAACAAAAGCAAAGAACCCTGCTTTTCTGGTACAATTTCCTATATCCTCTTTCCTGTAGTCCAGGAATATTTCCTTACTTACCAATAGCACTTTTTCTAAAGATCATAAGTAACTGAACTGGAAGGAATAGAACATACTTCCATTAATTTCCTTAAATTATTTTACCCATCACAAATCATCCTAGAATATAGCATTTTGCATATCCAAAGATGAGAATTTCAAAGTGCTGTATAATAGTGACCTTGCTGAAGCTAAACAAGAACAGGTCTGAGCATTGATTTGATGAGAGATTTAAGCCTTATGCTTTTAAGAAACGTTGACTAATAATTAATAACTTAATTACAAAACTGATGTATTTCAAGAATACATTGAGTGTTTCATTACAAGAGACTCTTTCTGTTTTCTTTTAGGCAAAGGGAAAAAAGACCACATGTAATCTTCAGTATTTCAAGATGTACAGTGCAGGCTGAAATACAGTACAGCATTCTTAATAGAAGTAGGTTCTAGAATCTCTTAATTGATTTTTTTAATGGAATATGATCGATAGATTGCTGATAACTAAAGTGTTACATTGTTATTCAGCTTAACAGAGCCTGAGTTACCACTTAGAAAGTATCTCATTCTGGCAAGAGATGAATTTTACCACAGTTCTATAAAATTTCAGAAAGTAAGAAATATATGGTCTCTTTATGGAGCAATGAAAAAAAAACACCATGATAAATGACTACTTGGATCTGAAATGACTCTGTTTATTTCTTGAAGTTCTGAATGCTTTTAGATGCCGCATTTGCTGCATTTTATTGCAAACAACACTGAAATAAATGAGACAGCAATATAAGATGTTTTTGTTCTTCAGGAACTTCAGCACTAGAAAGTTTCAGCTGCAAAAAAATTCCCATCATTTGAATCTTTCCTAAGCAATGTTGAGAAATGGTAGTCAATGCAGCTTACCATGGATAATTTAGCTGCATTATCTTAAGAAATGCTGAACCAAGCATTTGCTTCAACATTGCAAACAATATTTAAATTTCTAAACGAATGGATGGCCATGTAATGCTTTGCTCCTGGGGAAAAAAACCCTGAGTCAAGGTAGGCTTAATTTTAAAACAGGTACGTATAATTATATATATTCTCTGGGGAAATGGATTATTTTGAAAGAACAATAGTATTAAGCAACATTTCTTCACAATTTGTTGTGATGATTTATGCCTAGGAGAATTACAGGTAGTTTTCAATTTACCACCAGTTCATTTAATGACAGTTCTAAAAAGTGACATGACCACTTTACTGATGTTGCTAATGCTCTTCTCAGATTTGTGGTATCCAAGTTAATATCCAAATGAAAACAAATATGCAACCTGGTTGGATTTTTTTTTAATCCACTTAATTGCAGAAATGTTTCTGGTACCTTCCTAACTGAATCCCTGATACTCTCATTAACGAAAACCTTGAACTATTGCTGAATTAATGATTATAGATTGAGGACTATAATAATAGTAATCAGCATAGTCTGATCAACTGATCAGGGCTATACAGTGTGTAAAATTTGGAGGAATAAAATATTGTTTAGAAAAAGATTATTTTTAAACTGGAGGAAGAAAGATCCTTCAGATATATAGATACATATATACACCTGCAGACAAAGAAAAATAAAGTGATAAACTCTATCTATATCTGTCTGTCTGTCTATCTATCTATCTATCTATCTATCTATCTATCTATCTATCTATCTATCTATCTATCTATCTATCTATCTATCTATATCTGCCTTTCTATCTGCCTTTCTATCTGCCTTTCTATCTTATTTTACCTCTTTTTTAATTTGAATACATCTGTTGGCAGTTTCTTGTCTTCATATGAACCTACTGCAGCTCTGGAGGGTAGCTAGGTGAAAAGAAATAGTTTCCATAATGAGTTGCTGGTAAGTAGCCATTTTGTCGTCCCCCCCCCCCCCCCAATGCTCCTTTTCCCCTTTGAGTCCAAAGGCTGGCACAAGACGGATTAGTAATAGCAGATTACCAACTTTAAACATTGGTGTGATAGAAAAGCAAACATTTATTTTATGTTATAAGTTTATATAGAGTTGGAATTATATGGGCTGATTGTAAATGGCCTACAGTAAAACTCTTGACATGCCACATTTTGAATCAGGTGGTTTTTGATCCATCTTTAAAGAGATGAAAAAGACCCAATTAATCAAGTTCAGTTACAGTTTATTAGAAAAAGTGTTTAGCAATCTGCCTTTTTTTCTTTTCAATCTTGGGAATCACATTTTTATTTTGCTTGCTTAATGCTAATTTACTTTACTAGGAGTTGCTTGTTTTAATTGTAATAATTTTTATTGTGTTATTTTCTTTTACCCAGTTTTTGTTCAATGAACAAAAATCACAACTATCTTTGTCCATAAATCTTTTCACAGTATCTTTAAGGGGAAAAACCGGTAAAGTTATAAGGTTATTAGAAGTGGTTTTATAAACTTCAAAGTCTAGCCAGGTGTATTTTACAAGCTTGATATAAAAATGCATGCATTGAATGAAATGTGTGGAATTGATCTAAAAGTATATATTTTTGTATTGCTGAAGCAGGTTTTTTAAAGAAATTTTTTTATATTTTCAGCCTCCTGCCAAAGTTGTCAGAAATATTCAAAATGTTTTCAAAAATGCAAATATAGCATATCTACTCTTGGACTATTTTTGAATTGCAGGCATGAAATATTATTTATTCCCAGTCTATTTTGCGGCTAAGGGCGTAAGAATGATAAATATATTGTTTACAGTATTGAGGCTAATATGAAAAAAGTATGGCTTTTTTTTGCAGAGTTACAAGTCTGAGAGCTTTACTGTAGATTGATGATTTTTCTCTTGGTTTTAGACTGTACTGAGAAAAATTGCTAAATGTTATTGACAAGTAAATGGAAAGATCTTAATCTTTTGATTTAAATGGACATCTTCAGTTCTCTTTCAAATGATAAAACAATTTCTAAAACAACTCAAATATACTTGACTGATAAAGACATATTAATGAATCTAGTAGTTGACTTTCATATTAGCAACATTTTTTTCCTAAATGAAAGTTTTAATCACCATCTAGTATAACCTTTTATGCAGGTTACACGAAAAGAGAAAAGCAGATAATGCTTAATTTCAATCATTTTCTTATTTCCATGACTTTTGTAATTAGGGGGGGGAGGAGAGCTTTTCTGTTATAGCAAAAGTAATTATTCTTGGTAATATATTTGAGAATGAAATAAAAAGCCAGCACTTTATGAATGCTGCGTATATTTTTTAAAAGAATTCTGCACATTGGAGGCCAGGGGGCACTGTCTACATAACTAAAGCTAATTTCATTTTCTTTTCTGCATCAGTTTATCATCAGACCTTTACAATCTAACAAATGAATGTTTATGTTTTGCTATGCAAAATACGGTATGTATTCCTACAAAGAACTAATTTAAAACTATTTTTATCTTAAGCCGGTGTATTCTTCTCAGGGATCCATCGTTGCTTAAGATCATTATCACGAAATCATTAATGGAGCTTATAGTAATATCCCTTAGCAAATGCAAGCTTCACCTGCATTACAATCATGTACATTACTCTTCATGCATGTTAGTGAAAGAAATTCAGAAGACTTCAGTGAATCATAGAAAAGCATTTCATTCTGGAGAGAGCCCACGACGACTTTCCTTCTTTAAAAAAGTACAAGTTTTCCAATTAATTGTCACAGTTTTATTGTTTATAATCTTCCAATTATGATAATCCTGACTTTTCCATTTAGCAGCTGCTTCCAATGTTTTAGTCCTTTTTCTGGCATTTTCAAAATAAACCATACAGACATTTCTTCCCTATTTTTAGATGTTCATATTAACATCTTAGAAAATAGGAGCTGCACAGAATGCTTGCGAGCATGGTGGTCAAATTGTAAAGCAGTCATTGAAATGAAAATAAGAAAAATAGAAAAGGAGCATTTTCATGCTTTTAGGAGAAATGCAGTCAAAAGTATTGTCCAATCTGCAAAATTATATGTGATAGTCTATATGTTGTCTGACTAAATTTACCCTCGGATGCCTGGTTGCAATAGACTAATAGGGTTACCTATCTTCTGATTAAAAAGATTTATTTCCCCGTTATCTCCTTAGCGATCTGCATTTTATTCTAAATAACCATAAGAAAATTCCTTACTTGCCAACATTTGGCAATAAAGATTAGTTCCTAATGTCGTAATGCTCGTTAAATATTTTTGATTTTATTATAAAGATTATATTTTAAAAAAAAATATTGTATTGTACAATTTTTGATGCTTTCAACATCTAGCTTTTAACAGAACTTTTTCATATTTAGATGATAAGGTTTTGAAATATGATCTCTGCAATCGAGGAGATTAAATAGATAATTAACATCTCAGAGAAAAAAATGTGTTGATTAATGTTGAGGCTAATTCTTATCTTGTATATACGTTAATTTGTGCTTCATTATTCTACCTGTTTTTACAATTAATATTTCCACTTCCAATTTATTCTTTTCCTTTTTTAAAAAAGGTATCAATTACTACTGTAAGTTTTAACTAGTTAGTTCCTGTGTGTGTGTGTGTACTGACTAAAGCAAGGAACAGTATACCTAATACATTGCAATCATTTTTCTTGAAATTGCATTTGTTCTTGGACAAGATCATTGATCATGAACAAAATACCTATTTTAAGGTGGCTCTGTATGAACCAGGGATAGTGCATTGCTAAGATGGGAATGCAAACTTCCAAACTTATTTGCAGGCATAAGTTTAGTTTAGTTGAACTTTCACTGATTCTTCTTTAGTTGTTTGCCATATTCTATAGGTATTCCATCATTTGCTGCCATTTTCTGGCTTGGCGGTGTCCAAAGTGCTGATCCAACTTATTTTTTATTGTGACAAGTTTTTTGTAAATAGATCGTGTCTTCTAAGATATCTTGTATGTTGCCATCTCTAGTGTGCAGAATCTTAGTACCTTTTCTATTTTTACTTCATCATCCTAAATTTGAAAGAAATGGAAATAAAGCAAAAAGGTACTATAAATAGTATAAATGAACTATTTATTTATTGGTTTCCTTTAAGATCATTTGAGATCATTTAAGATCATTTGAGGCCTTCATTCATTTCTCCCAAAGTGAGACCTAGCAGGATTTTGAACATACAATCTCCAAATTGTAGCCTTCTCATGCTCCAGAATTATTTATTTTATATGTGTATTTTATATGTGTATGTATATGGCTACCTTTCTAAATCTTAGTTTGGTCAAGTAGAATATGGCCAGTATATGCAATCTTGCCTAGTAAAGCAAGGATTTATTTGGGATATATTTTCTCTCCATTTCTCTCTTTTTTCAATCACTTCTAATTCAATATCCAATCATTGTGTTTGAAAAACAGTACATATGGACTTATATAGGGGAGCAATCGGAGAACTCTGCTATTTGACACTCTCTAAATTTTTAGCAGGAGTCTGCTAACAGTACAATAATTTGCTTGTGTTTTTGATTATTTTCCTCCTTCCCTGTTCTCGTCTTCTTTCTAATAGCGTGACTGCATACCAGTTGCTGTCTAATGGTAAGATAAATGGCCCCATGTAGTTTATAAAATTTATTTCTTCATTATCCTCTTCAGGACTTCTTTCTCCATTTCTCCATGCTCCTAGAATTCCCACCTGCCAATTGGCTACAGTAAATTATCTATAAGAGACACTGTTTTTCTCTTATTTCAAATTGTCCCAGTAAGACTGAGACACCAATACCATTTAACTCACCCGCACGCTTCTCACAGTAGACAAGTGCTGCTATTTGTATTCCTGAAAGAAATTGCGTGTACTTCCATTTTTACATTAAAAATGTAGGTGTGATTGTCAATAGTTTCAGCTGAAAAGAGTGACATTGTTATATATGTGAAAACTGTCTTTAATTCAGTAATAGGTATTAATGATAATGTTTAAAATCTTCTAAAATGGATAAATATTAGGTAAGGGTCTAAATTTGGTGTCACAGTTCTATACTTACCTGATAGAAACAACTTCTCTTTTATAAATGTTACTTCAGTGGTATAGAATAAAGTAGCTTTATGCATGAAGGTAAACATTAACTTGCTTTTAGTATGTATGAAGTAGGGATGTGGGATGTTTTGCTCCTTCCTCTATGTGTTGTGATTCATTTCCTAGTCTGTAGCAAATTAATTGCAAATTGGACAGGTAAGGCCAGCTAATAACACGGAAGAAGTAGAAAAATCAGTGCCCAAGGCCAACATTACAATCACATTCTTTGTAGTTCTTCCTATATAGTCAGTCAGCCCTGTTGCAGTCTTTTTTAGATCAACATCAGTTGCAACTTGCCTATTACAAAGGTTTGGATTTTAAAAAAAATAATTATGTGACTAATGCGCAACTGTATGTGAAGTAATGGATTTGTGATCATCTTGAAGATTACAGCCTTTTTAACAGTTGAAAGAACAAAGTCAACTCTGAAGCTTAGTAATGTCTTAAGATGTGAATTGATTCTATTCTCTATTTTTGATAGAAACTCTCGAGTGAATGCTTAGAATGTATCATAATTGTTGTGAATTTTACACCGGCCTTTCCAAACAAAACAACTGGGTTTTTTTTGTAAAATGAACACATGGTTGTCCTAATTGAAATTTATGTTTACGTTGCTTTTCTTATTTGAGCCTTCTCGTCATTTAAAATAATTAAGTACATTTTTCTCTTTTCCATAGTAGCATTTTGTATATTGCTGATCTTTCAACTTTGAGGATGGTATAGTTCTGTTTTCCCAGAAAATAACAATAGATATTAAAATTCAATTCTTTGTTTAATTATTTTGAACATGAGGGAGAAGTCCCAGGTGATTCAAGACATAGTTGAAGATTTGTTTACCTATTGTTTCCTACAGAATAATTGATAATAAATAGCTGCTCTTAAGGTCCAAAACGTAGTGTGTTTTTTCTTTCTAATTTCCTAAATGTGATTCAATTTTTTATATAATGGAATTGTGCATTTAATAGAATAACATAGTTGGAAGGGACCTTGGAGGTCTTCTAATCCAACCCCCTTCTCAAATACCATTTCGGTCAAATGGCTGCCTAGTCTCTTTTTAAAAGCCTCCAGTGATGAAGCACCCACAACTTACGAAGTCTGGTTGATTATTCTCACTGTCAAGAAATTTCTCCTTTAGTTCTAGGTTGCTTTTCTCCTTGATTAGTTTTCATCCATTGCTTCTTGTCCTGCCTTCAGGTGCTTTGGAAAATAGGTTGACACCCTCTTCTTTGTAGTAACTTCTCAAATATTGGAACACTGCTATCCTGTTGCCTCTAGTCCTTTTTACTAGACTTGACATACCCAATTCCTCTCAACCGTTCTTCATATATTTTAGCCTGCAACCCCTTAATCATTTTTGTTGCTCTTTGTTGTGATGTTTATACATATTCTTCTATCCAGATTACCGTACTATCTTTGGGCTAGTAGTTATCGCTGTCTTAGTTGTGTAGCTGATTATGATTAAATGCTAATTAAATGAAGGGAGAATGGGCTGCAGGTAACACAGGCAATCTCAGCTAACCATGGGAAGATTCCACATGTAGAAATTATTTAAAATCTAAGTGTTTTTTAAAAGTAATAATAGATGTTCCACACCCACTTCCAGAAATTAAAGAGAAGTCAAAATTTTAGTACATTTTTCAGGTGAGAACTAGGTGACTCCAGACCTTTCTAATAGGTCCTCATTGTTCTAATCATATTTGTAATCTAATTTTATTGTTCTAATCACAATCCCTTTGATCAATGGAATGGAGTGTAATCGTTTTTTATTCCTTATTAACAAACTAAAAAACACTTTCCACTTAACACACTCCAAAACCCTATGGATGTTCAAGAGGAGGTTTATTTCCCCTTTTCTTCCTCTGAAACTTATGTTGATAACCAGGATGCTGAAAGATAAACTGTCACTTAATCTGGTCCTGCAAAGCACATTTACTACAACAAGAACAAGAAATTAACTTTTAGCTGATGGCAAAGTTGTCCCATTTGTTCTCATGAGACAGATTATCATCTCATCATCACAGTATCTGTGATAGAAAATAGGAGAAAAAGGCAGAGTTGCACAAAACTTCGCCACATTCATTAAAGAAGATCATAGATTAATCTAAGTATCTAAAAATAACCATAAATACGCAACAATATGTTGTTAGTGTGTTTAATATTTGTTTTTAATGTGTCTTGGATTTTCCTTAGGGATGCATTAAGACATGTTTCCTTCTTTTCCAGTGAAAGAAATAGCAAGCATCAGAACTTTAATTTGTAGTTTGATTTGATTTTTGCAATGAAGGAAAATTACAGATCCAGCTTTATGGGCTATTACGTCAAGTCAGTATATCTTCAGATTACTTTTCATGCTTAATATGCATGCCATAGAAAAATAGTTTATGTAATTAAAAAATTAAGATGGGCAAATTCAAGCATCCTTTTATTTTCATTTCTGCCTGTGATGCTAGGTTGCGTTAACATAGGGATAGAATCAATATCACGAAATATCATCAAGAAGTATTAGTACTGTTTTATAAAGCTTTAGTAAGACCGCACTTAGAATACTTCATCCAGGTTTGATCGCCTTATTATAAAAAAGATGTTGAGACTGGAAAGACTGCAGAAAAGAGCAACAAAGATGATCTGGAGGCTAGAGTGGCCAAGCAATGGTTGAAAATTAACCAAGGGGAGAAGTAACCCAGAACTAAGGAGAAATTTTATGACAGTAAAAATAATTTAACCAGTGGAACTGGTTGCCTTCAGAAGTTATTTATTATTTCTTAGATTTTTTTTTTTTAGACCGCCCCCTCTCCCAAAAAGGGACTCGGGGCGGTGTACAGTCAATGCAAATAAAATACATTTAAAATACATTTAGAGGGGGAGATAGACTGTACAAGAAATGAATACCTAAAAACATCCCAATTAAAACCCCAAACCCAATTAAAATAAATCCCCGGGGGTAAAACTAAGAAAGTGCCAGGCCAGCTGATTGAAATAGGTGAGTCTTTAACTTTTGACGGAAGGAACGGAGGTCGGTGGTAGTTCAAATGTCAGGGGGGAGGTCATTCCAGAGGGTTGGGCCCATCACAGAGAAGGACCTACTCCTAGGTGTCGCCCGCTGGCATTGCCTAGCGGACGGCACCAGGAGGAGCCCCTCCCTGTGTGAGCGGATAGGTCGCAGGGACGTGTGTGGTAGGATGCGATCCTGCAGATAACTAGGTCCTATGCCATGGAGCGCTTTAAAGATGGTGATCAATACCTTGAAACGCACCCGAAAGGCCACAGGTAGCCAGTGCAGCTCACGCAGGAGAGGTGTTACGTGGGAGTAACGTGTACTCCCCATAATAACCTGCGCGGCTGCGTTCTGAACTAGCTGCAGTCTCCGGATGCGTCCCAAGGGAAGCCCCATGTAGAGGGCATTGCAGTAGTCCAGGCGAGACGTCACCAGCGCATGAGTGACCATGCACAGGGCACTCCGGTCCAGTAGGGGGCGCAATTGGCGCACCAGGCGAACCTGGTGGAACGCCCCCCTTGCCACGGCTGCCACATGGTCCTCCATTGACAGCCGGGCATCAAGGAGGACGCCCAAATTGCGCGCCCGCTCCACAGGGGACAGTTGTTCGCCCCCTATGGCCAGCGATGGAGTCAGCTGGCTGAACCGAGGTGCCGGTACCCACAGCCACTCGGTCTTGGAGGGGTTGAGTTTGAGTCTGTTGTCCCCCATCCAGACCCCGACGGCTTCCAAACACCGGGACATCACTTCGACAGCCTCGTTGGGGTGGTTTGGGGTTGAAATGTACAGCTGAGTATCATCAGCGTACAGGTGGTACTCAGCCCCAAAACCACGGATGATCTCACCCAGCGGCTTCACATATGCGTTGAACAGGAGAGGCGAGAGGACCGACCCCTGTGGCACCCCACAAGTGAGTGGCCTCAGGGACGACCTCTGCCCCCCAGTCAACACACATTGCTTCCGGTCGGAGAGGTAGGAGCCGAACCACCGGAAAACGGTGCCTCCGACTCCCATCCCCTCCAACCGGCGCAATAGGATACCATGGTCGATGGTATCAAAAGCCGCCGAGAGGTCTAATAGGACCAGGATAGAGGAACAACCCCTATCTCTGGCCCTCCAGAGATCATCAACCAACGCGACCAAGGCTGTCTCAGTGCTGTGCCCGGGTCGGAAGCCGGACTGGCGTGGGTCTAGATAGTCGGATTCGTCCAGGTGTCGTGGAAATTGCTGCGCTACCACATTCTCAACAACCTTCGCCAAGAAGGGGAGGTTGGAGACTGGACGATAATTAGCTAGCTCCATTGGGTCGAGCGAAGGCCTCTTGAGCAAGGGACTCACCACCGCCTCTTTCAAGGTGGTTGGTAAGTAACCCTCACCCAGTGAGGCGTTCACCAGGCCCAGGAGCCAGCCTCGTGTCACCTCCCAGGCTGCCAGTACCAGCCAGGAGGGGCACGGGTCCATTAAACATGTGGAGGGTCGCAGCCGTCCACGCAACCTGTCCAAATCCTCGGGGGCAACAGAGTCAAACTCCTCCCAGAATGGTCTCTCAAGACTCGCTGTTGGCGGCTCGTCTGGTCCACTGACGGAGGTCCACCCGCTCCGGATCTGATCGATTTTGTCCTGAAGATATTCCCCAAACTCCTCTGCTCTACCCTGTAAGGGTGTCTCCCGCGCCCCCTGTGATAAAAGGGAGCGGGTCACCCGAAACAGGGCGGCAGGGCGGTTATCCGCGGACGCAATAAGGGCAGCACAATATCTACGTTTGGCCGCTCTTATTGCCACAAGGTAAGTCCGCAAATAGGCTCTTACCTGTGTTCGGTCAGATTCGGAGCGTGAGGACCTCCACCTGCTCTCTAGACGTCTCCTGTGGCGCTTCATCACCCTAAGCTCCTCAGTAAACCAAGGAGCCCGGGTGGGTCGATGCCGCAGGAGAGGTCGCAAAGGCGCAACCCGGTCCAAGGCCCCAGTCGTCGCCCTATTCCAGGCAGTCACTAGGTCCTCGGAGCGGGAGCGGGACAAGGCTACAGGTATTGGCCCAAGCTCCGTCTGGAATCTATCAGATTCCATCAGGTGCCTGGGGCGGTACCAGTTTATAGAGTCTGGTTCCGCCTCCTCGCGGTGGGGGATAGCGCCAGGGAAGTCCAGCCGAAGGGATGAGTGGTCTGACCATGACAGGGGCGTGATGACTAAATCCCCTATTCCCAGATCACTCGTCCACTGTTCAGATACAAAAATGAGGTCCAGTGTGTGGCCCCCTTCGTGAGTGGGGCCCTGCACTAATTGGGTCAGGTCCATGGCCGTCATGGAAGCCATGAACTCCCGAGCCACCTCAGAAGCCGCTCCCGTTGACGGCAAGTTGAAGTCCCCCATGACCAGAAGTCTGGGAGTCTCAATTGCCGTCGTTGAGATTAGCTCGAGGAGCTCGGGCAGGGCTGCTGATGCATAGCGAGGAGCCAAGTATACAATCAGCAAGCCCCACTGCCTTCCTGGGCCCCAGTTCACACCAAGGGACTCACACCCGGGTATCTGAGGGACAGTGAACTCCCTCGGCTCTAAACATTCCCGAATAACCACCGCCACCCCACCACCCTTACCCAGGGCCCGGGGCTGATGGAATGCCCGGAAACCTGGTGGGCACATTTCCACGAGGGGTAAACCACCCTCGTGGCCCAACCAGGTCTCCGTTATCCCAGCAAGGTCTAGCTCCCCCTCTGAGATCAACTCATTAATGAGGGGGGCCTTGTTGGTAACAGACCTTGCGTTGCAAAGCATCAGCCGCAGGCCCTGGCTCTGTAGCATCTGTCCACCTAGACTGCAGGGGTTGGTACAAGCGACCGGGCGTAACCAGCAGCCACGGTCTCCCAACCGACCTTGAGATCTTATCCTGTCCTCGCATCCCTTCCTCCCCACGACCGTTGTAATAGGACAACTCTCTGCTCGAATGATCTTTACTTTCCCCACCACCACCGCATCCCCGTCCTTCCTAGACTCACCTATTTGTCCGGCACTGGCTCTCCTCCCGGTCTGAATAGCCCTCCCCCCCACCCTAGAACCCCCTAAAAAAGATAAAAAACATTTTACTAAAAATCCCCTTAGCTTCCGGTTCCTGCACCTCTCGGGGTCCACGAACCCGTCCTCGAGGCGGGCCCTTGAAAGAGCCAAGGGCCAAACCTGCGAGAGAGGGGCCTCCCGCAGGCGGAGCAAATCTAGCCTCGAATAAGTTATTATCAAGGTTCCAATAGGGGTTAAGGTGCTGTAGGTGGTAAGAATAAGTCAGTATGGGGGGAAGGTTGAAGGCATTAGTCCCATAAGCCAATGTGGGGGGTAAGAGGCATTGTCCTAGATAATTCTTCAGTAAAGAGTGGGGGGGGGGGAGCAGATGTCCAAATGATGGGATTAGATGGATGCGGCGATAATGGTAAGAGTGGTAGAAAAATGGGTAATAGCCCTAACTGTAAAGTTGGTGAAAACCCTCCGTAGTCTTAGATGGTCCTAGGTGGGAATAAGCTCAGGAACAGAGATTCAGGGTCCTTGGTGGGTGTGGGGGGCAGTCTTGGCCCAGGCCCAGGTATCCAGATAGTCATACTCCCAGGCAGCCTTCCAGCCTCTCCATGGTCACAGGCCCGGTCCATGGCCCTTGGCCAGATCTCCCAGAGGCCTCAGATGATCCAAGCCCCACAACCACCATCTTCTCCCATTCTGTCCTGGCTCCCACCTGAAGGGTCCAGTAGTCCAGGCTCTCACCCAGTGCTCACCCAGCGTTCCTAAATTCCAGGCGTAGGTCTTCCTGCGTCTTCCCATCAGTGCCGGCCTCCAGGAGTCACCAGGAGCCGACAGAGGATGATACGAAGCCTCGGTGAAAAGCCTCTGCAAGGCCCTTGGCAGAGGCCTCTGCAAGGCCCTTGGCAGAGGCATTTTACAAGTAAAAATACAAGCAGGTCTTCTTTCAGCCTTTCCAAATCGGCTGTCTCGCCTCTCTGCCGGCCGCTCTGTCGTCTCCACTTGTCTCCTCTGCCTCCTCTGTCTCATCTGCCGGCACGCACGCCAAACGCCGAACGCTGCTGCGCCGCCGCCATTCCTTCCTACTCGCACTCCCCAACCTCTTCCTGCCTCTTCCTGCCTTACGCCGATCTTCTGTGGCCTCCCCTCAACCACCGCGACCACCCTGGCGGACCAAAATACGTCCAAAACCAGCCTGGGTGGTCTACAAGTCCGACTCTCGGCCCTCCGAGGGAACGAGGGCCGGAAACAGCACCCATTGCCCGCTGGAGCTCCGCGGCGTCTCCCAGAGCTCAGGAGGCGATCGCCATTACCGGAAGCTCCTCCTCCTTTTAGAAGTTCTGGGTGCTCCATCACTGGAGGCTTTTAAAAAGAAACTGGTATAGGGTCTCCTGCTTGAGCAGGAGGTTGGACTAGAAGACCTCAAAGGTCCCTTCAAACACTGTTATTCTTTTCTGTTCTGTTTCCCGGCTACCAAGATTCCTCTGTCCTTGTGTTTGTCTTAGATATGGAAACAGTGCTTCAGATCCTTACTTGGCTATCAAAATCACTGGATACATCTGATTTGAAAATTGTCATTGTTTCCCTTAGCTACAGTTACCTTTCCAGTTATGGGAAAGCTAGTTTATTTAGATGCTCAGTAACAAAACATAAAAAATTAAAAAGAAAAGGTTCACAGTAAAAGAGTAAGACCACAATGTCTTTCAATTGTTATAGTGTTGATTTCTCAAGTATAATAAAATCTGCTTTGTTTTCTGTGCGCACTGGTTGAGTCTGTCTGTCCTAAAAATGTTAGCACAAGGATTAGATCCTCCCATGCTATGTAGCACATCGGACAGCAAGGGATCTTCAGTAATGTCAGTTATGGGTGAGTACATCAACATCTTCCCATGTGAAGTTTAAAATCTTTTGAGTCGTCTATGAATATTCTTCCCCTGTATTTCAAAGGTGTCCTCTTGTTCCTTCGGCATCAAGGGGATCCATCTCATTGCCATCTTTGGAATTCAATCATTCTCCATATAGAATATATGACCTGCAAGTTGGAGTCTCTTGGGGACTACTATGTTATGTACCGTATTTTTTGGAGTATAAGACGCACCTAGATTTCGAAGAGGAAAACAAGAAAAAATAGTTTTTAGCCTCCACGTGTCTAGTTTTTGCCCTCCCCGGCCCCGAGGAGCACTCTACGGGCCTCCCAAACCCTCTGTGTGTCCTGTTTTTGCAAAAACCGGGCCCATTTTTGGCCTCCTGAACTCCCCACGCATACCATTTTTGTCTTCCCTATCCCCCAGGAGTGCTCTGCAGCCCTCTCAAACCCTTCACACATCCCGTTTTTGGTGAAAACAGGACGCCCGGGAATGTGTCGTGAGGCCAAAAACAGGACCGTATTCGGTCTATAAGACGCACCAACATTTCCACCCACTTTTTTTTGGGGGGGGGGGGGAAGTGTGTCATTTAGTCTGAAAAATATGGTAATTTGCAGGAGAAACCCATTTGGATCACATCTTCATGGTCAAAATATTGAATCTTTAGGATTTAACAAAGAGATCTTTGTTGGAAGGTGCCAAGTTTCTTGTTAATACTTACTGAGACCTCCTAGGTCTCACTGGCATGAATAGCTATCAGGATCACTACAGAGCCAAGCAAATGGGATTTGTATCATTTTTATGGTCCTGGAAATGGCTCAACAATTTAAGTACAGAAATCTTTAAATTAATGTTATACTATTTTATTAAAACTACTTTTCTGGTAAAGTTTCTGACATATGCAAACATACCCACAATTAGAGAATGACTATTGGTATTATATAAACATTATTTTCCATGGATTATGAAAAACATTACTTACTAAATTAAATCCAAACTTGGCTACGTTGTCCTAATTTGGATTTTGTAATTACTCTTAAAGCAAGCTCAGGCTCAGATAATGGTGTTAACTGTCTTGTTCTCCAGACAGTTCTCAGGTGATGATGAACAAACCAAAATGTTTGAAAAGTGATGGAAGACAAAAAAAAATGGTTGTTGGAATTCAAGATATCTTGAGAACGAATCAGAGCAGTCTTGAGATAGATTCAGGATGCAGCTAGAACTCCCAAAGCTGGAGAAAGAGGCAGTGGTTGATCACTTACTATTGAAGATGACTCTGCCCCAGTAAAATTGTACCATCTGAAATTCAGTTCCTCTCTTCAGAACATATCTGAGTTGGTAGCCACACAGCAGGATATGTAAATTGATACTTACAAATAGACTGTTTGCATTCCCAAAGAGATTTTTTTATTAAATAAAAGAGCAAGTAATAAGCCTATAATTTTCAAACAAAATTACATCAGCTTTTCCTAAGTAAAAATTTACAAATATGTAACATTGTAGTTCTTAGCTAAATTTCTAGGCTTAATTTCTGAATAGAGAGGTTTTAGACTGGAAGCATAATTCCCAGCTTAATTGGATCTTGCTGCAATTGCGTTCTCTCAAGTGCCGTTGAGATTTATTTGGCAAATTCTATTTTTGTATACCTAGAGGGAAGGTGAATTACTCTACGAATTATAGTTTAGTAAACCTCAAGTTGCCATGTTTTTCTTTGTTCCCAACCTTTCTCTTTCATTCATCTGTTTCTTTAGACATTGATACACAATGCCATTCTTAAAGCAAAGCCTAACCCAATTATAATTTTTAATACAATGTATTGGGTTTAATGAAGAACAGACTTGAACTGGTTTTCATTTCTTATCTTTATGTTTTTGATGTACGAATGTGAAATATAATTGTAAGTTATATGTCTTTTTTTTGGGGGGGGGGGGGGGGAAGAAGTTTTAAATGAGTTCATGAGATTTCCAGGCCTGTTTCTTGTCACTTCTCCATCAGCTCTCAGTCCATTTAATCCAAGCTTCTCAGCTGTATGACTCCAGCTCCTGTTATGAGTGATTGGCCTGCTTGAGTGCTCTCAGCTTCTCCTGTCACATCACATTTGCATAAAAGAGGACAGATAACCAAATTTGAGTGCACAAATGAAAATGCTAAGCGCCAAACCTGTCACAGTTGTTGTTCAACTAATTGTGAAAAATTTGATTTGCTAGCTTTTTGCTGTTCATCATGCGAACCCCCATCTCAAATTTGCTGTAGCTTTCTGCTACTGGGCATGTACCTTCTAAACTATACACACAAGCTGGTCGCCCAGGGGATTACTTACCTCTCCTACTAGCTTTTAATGTTGCCTCATCTACTTGACTAAATTAGGCCACCATGGCAAACAAACACATAATTAAAAACCGGGTAAGACAACTGCAGACACATCTCTTAAATTGATTTTTTTTCCTTTTGTAGTTGTGTGCTGAAATCCAGTTGCTTCTCTTCTTCCACCCCTCACTCCTCTGTCTTATGTTATTTTGATATAAATGGATTGTTTTTCCCTCTGTGAATTATTTTGAATTCAAATTGGCTTGACTTTATAGATTATTTTCTATAGAAGTGTGACAGATCTCTTTAAAGCTTTAAGCCTCTCATCTCCAAAATGTGTTCCAATGAAAAATAAAATTGTTATGAGTCTGCAAATTTCCACATGGTACTATTGATATATTAGTGGTATTTTCATTCATAGTCAGCTAAAATAATTCACTGCCAATCTGAACAAATTTTAAGGAATGTTGCTTTCACATGTTCTATAATCAGAGTCTTTTTTACACCTTCCTCGGGAAATGTAATAAAATAGCAGTCACAAGCCCAAGAAGATTTACAAGTATGTTCAGATGAATGCAAGTTGAAACTCTTGTCTTCATTACCTCTCATTTTAATTGAGCTCATTATGTGAACTCAATCTATTGGACATGTATGTATGAACATGTATGCATAATATTCTATCTGTAAATGCTAATTCTAAGTAAACTTGGTAAGTAATTCAATGTATAGTAGATATATGAAACAGGTTCCATCCTGCCCTGTGTGTGTGTGTGTGTGTGTGTGTGTGTGTGTGTGTGTGTTATAAGTTAAAAATAAGAATTTTAAAAAATATTTTACTTTGAAAGGGCCTGAAGGATTCCTGGGAATTGCCAAACTATACTTTGAAGTATGATGATGTAGAGAATATACAATGTTAGGAAAAAACCTTGTCTCTTCCCTATTAGTTCAAAACCCATGGTTAAATGAATGAACTTAATTAAAATGGAGATATTATACCTATAAGGGCTGAATTTTTAGCTGTCTTTCAGAGACAGGCGATGCCATCATTTGAGCTGTGCATGCATTCATTTTTCCAGCTCAGGTAGCGGAACGTTAGTTTTCATAATGAACTGTGTTTCCGAAAGCTAATGAATCAGATGTACCTTTAGATGGACTCTATTTTTTTCTTGTCCAGAGTATGAAATTGTCCAACAGTGTGTTTGTACAGAAGTGACATAAGATATGTACCAAGTCTAGCAATCTATTTAATTTTTGAACAAATATTAGTGGGAAACTGTTTTGCTCCGTTCCCTTAGGTCTCAAGCCTGCAGCTTCTTCTTACCCTCCTATTAGACAACTATTGACATTTGATTAACAGCAGTCCTTCCTCTCGCTTCCATTAGTACCCCTGTGCGTTGTACTGGGATTTTTCTCATTTGCCCCTGTCCACTTGCGCAAATATTCTCCCTCCCCAAGGCTTACTCTCTCTGACTGGGTATGAAAATGGAAAGCCTCCACACACATGCAGCTTGATTGCTACGGACTATGATTGATTCTTTGTTAGAAATCTACTCACTGTTGAAACTCACTTCGCTGGTTAAAAACTTGGAAGTTCCACACCAAGTTACATTGAAAGTTTTCCTGCTTGTAACTAGCTCCTAGTTAACCTGATCAGAAACCTGGTACAACTGACTGGATAAAAATGGTATCATGACAGCATTGTTATGAAATACAGGTCGCCCTTGACTTCCAACAGTTTGTTTAATGATCATTCAAAGTAAAACAGTGACAATGAAAAACTGGTCCTATGATCGCATTTCACACATAACGACCGTTGTAGCATCCCCATGGTTATGTGATCAAAATTTGGATGCTTGGCAACCCGCGTGTATTTCTGACGGTTGCAGTGTCCTGAGATCATGTGATCACTTTTTGTGACCTTCTGACAATGGGGAAGCCAGATTCCCCGTTGGTGAATCTGATGAATCGCCACCACGTTTAGAACGTAACAACTGCAGTGATTCATTTTAACAAAATTTGTATGGAAATTTGTATTACAATCACTGACCAGAATGCAATCAGAATGTTGTTGTGCTGGTGTTCTACTTCTAGAATAAAGCTTTACTATTTCTCTCCTGCTATAACGCTGTGTGCTTAATGTGCTATTATAATGGGTGTTGTAACTTGGGGGAAGCAATTGATGGAAAAATAAAGCGTCAAAGTAGTTTTGCTTACACTAGACCTCAGATATATTCATAATCTACCTTCTCAGTATTAATTGCAGCATAAATCTTTGGCCAACCATAGACTGGCCAACCAAGGGTTGAATCTACATCTACCTAGCTGACTTAAATTGGAATTAACAACTCATTCAAACCTTGTCCTAGTCATTTCAAAGGCATCCATATACAAATAACTTAAGCTACAGGTACGGTAGTCACCACCATTGAGATAGGCACTGAAAAAGTGACTAATGATCGTTTTTCACACAACCATCACAGCATCCCTGTGGTTATAAGATCAACATTCGGTCACTTGATGACTGGCTCATACTTATGACCGTTGCAGTGTCCCAGGATCATGTGATCCCCTCTAGTACCTTCTGACAAGCAAAGTCAATGGAGAAGTCAGATTGCACTTTGCCACCGTGTTACTAACTTAACAACTGCAATGATTCACTTAACAACTCTAGCAAGAAAGGTCTTAAAATGGGACAAATGCATTTAACTGTCTCGCTTAGCAATGGAAATTTGGGGCTCAGTCGTTGAGGACCATCTGTACCACAGAAATTTATTGAGGAATTAATGCTAACTCAACAAAGATTTTTCTGAAAAAGAAGGGGTACTTCTACAGACAATCCCATTTCCATTAGAAGTTCAGAAATCTTAGCCCTCCAACAAACATAAGATCTTCCACTTTGGGAAGTTTTTCTGGGTCTTAATATTTTTCTTAATAACGCTTCAGACACCACTGACAGTTATGGTTTTCATCCTACAACTTCCCTCATGGCAGCAGATCTGTTGGGAATCTCTGCTGTCTTAGGAAGAACCATCTGGTTGCTAGAAAAACCTTTTGGAAAGTACAAACACATGGTAAAAATCTACTCAAAAGCCAGGAAGAGGCTTAGCTACAAACAGTAAATCACCAAAATATATATTTTTTTTAAAAAATGAAAGGGATATTACATTTTCTGGGTCATATTGTGAACATAATGCTAACTCATTAGCTCACGTGGACTAATGTGAATTTGGAAAATATGGCATAACTCAGATACAAAAATTATGAAGTGATAATCCAGTTATTGGATAAGTCACAAAACATTTACATTTTTAATTTAGTACACACATTAGTGGATGCTGCAGATTTATATAAAACCTATACACTGGATTTACAATGAATTAATTTGAAGAGAGAATTTTATTAAGCATCCTGTTTGAAAAGATATCAAAAGTATGCAAAGATTGTATTCCTACCAAGTGCCCTTTTATAAAAGTTTGACTTGGTAAGGTTTCTAAGTTTCAGGTTTTGCTCAGTTTGCTAAATTCCCATTTTTAATAATATCTTTAAAAATCTTAAACTAACTTCACGATTCCCTTGTTAATCACAGCTGTCGATTAAATGCTACATTGTAAGAATAAGGGATAGTAAAATCGATTTTATTTAAATCACTCCCATTTTTGTCAATTGAGAGAGCTAGGTAATAGGCCACACACCCAAAGCTTTCCAGCTTTCACAAAATGCAATTCAAAAAAAAATGTGTATGAAACTAAAAAATGTAAAAAAAAAAAAAAAAGGCATCTGTGCTCTTCTTAATTGAGGCAAGGGCCTCCATTTCTTGGAGTTAATATATAATAATAATAATAATAATAATAATAATAATAATAATAATAATAATAATAATAATAATTTTATTTGATTAGCCACAACCCTCTCCCGAAGGACTCGGGGCGGCGTACAATCAAAACAGATAAAATACAGATAAAGACAAACATACATACATAAAGAACAAAGACATATACATGTGCATGGAGGAGGTAGACTCATAAGTGAAAGACAATTAAAAAACACAATTTAAAATCCCATTAAATAAAATTACTGAATTAAAAAACCCATCAGGAGCGTTATGAAGTTATGATTGAGCCAGGCCGGCTATTTGGAATAGGTGGGTCTTGAGCTTTACACGGAAGGAGCGGAGGTCAGTAGTGGTCCTAATATCCGGGGGGGAGGTCGTTCCACAGGTCTGGGCCCGCCACAGAGAAGGCTCTGCTCCTAGGCGCCGCCCCATGGCACTGTCTGGTGGACGGCACCTGGAGAAGTCCCTCTCTGTGCGAGTGGATGGGTCGTAGGGATGTATGGGGCAGAATACGATCCCGCAGGTAACTAGGTCCTGAGCCATGGAGCGCTTTAAAGATCGTAATCAAGACCTTGAAACGCACCCGATAGACCACAGGAAGCCAGTGCAGCTCGCGCAGGAGAGGTGTCACATGGGAGTACTTAGTACTCCCCATAATCACCCGCGCGGCCGCATTCTGGACCAACTGCAGTCTCCGAGTGCATTTCAAGGGAAGCCCCATGTAGAGAGCGTTACAGTAGTCCAGGCGAGACGTCACCAGCGCATGGGTGACTGTGCGTAGGGCGTCCCGGTCCAATAGGGGGCGCAATTGGCGCACCAGGCGAACCTGGTGGAACGCCCCCCTGGCCACGGCTGTCACATGGTCATCCATGGACAGCCTGGCATCCAGGAGGACGCCCAAATTGCGCACCCGCTCCACGGGGGCGAGTTGAATGCCCCCAATGGCCAGAGATGGAATTAACTGGTTGAACCGGGGGGCCGGAACCCACAGCCACTCCGTCTTGGAAGGGTTGAACTTGAGTCAGTTGTCATCCATCCAGACCCGTACGGCTTCCACACACCGGGACATCACTTCGACAGCCTCGTTGGGGTGGTTCGGGGTGGAAATGTACAGCTGAGTATCATCAGCGTACAGATGATATCCCACCCCGAAACCACGGACGATCTCACCCAGCGGCTTCATGTATGTGTTGAACAGGAGTGGCGAGAGGACCGACCCCTGTGGCACCCCACAAGTAAGGGGGCTTAGGGTCGACCTCTGCTCCCCTGCCAACACACGTTGCATCCGGCCAGAGAGGTAGGAGCCGAACCACCGCAAAACGGTGCCCCGGACCCCCAACCCCTCCAGTCGGTGCAACAGGATACCATGGTCGATGGTATCAAAAGCCGCCGAGAGGTCTAATAGGACCAGGATAGAGGAACAACCCCTATCTCTGGCCCTCCAGAGATCATCCACCAACGCGACCAAGGCCGTCTCGGTACTGTGCCCGGGGCGAAAGCCGGACTGGCGCGGGTCTAGATAATCATTCTCCTCCAGATGTCGTGGGAACTGAGAAGCCACCACACTCTCTACAACCTTCGCCAAAAAGGGAAGGTTGGAGACAGGACGATAATTGGCCAGCTCCGTAGGGTCCAGGGAAGGCTTCTTGATCAAGGGTCTCACCACCGCCTCTTTCAAGGCGGCCGGAAGAGACCCCTCACCCAACGAAGCATTCACTAGGCCCAGGAGCCAGTCGTGTGTAACCTCCCAGGATGCCAGTACAAGCCAGGAGGGACACGGGTCCAGTAAACATGTGGTAGGTCGCAGAGATTGAGTGAGTTCTGACCAACAGGATCTCAGGATGATTTGGAAGAATTCAAGCTTTTTACAGTGGACTTTAAAAGGACATGATTGGATCAGAAACACTCAACAATAAAATAATAGCAATGAGTTATTAGACATCTATATCGCCCCATAGTGGTATACAGCGCTCTCAGGGCGGTTTTAAAGAATCCGCTTATTGCTCCCAACAATCTTGGTCCTCATTTTAATGACCTCCGAAGGATGAAAGTCTGAGTCAACCTTAAGCTTCGTGAGGATCGAACTCCAGGCTGTGGGCAGAGTTAGCCTGCAATACTGCATTCTAACCACTGCGCCACCAGAGTACAGAAAAATGATGTTCTCCTTGAGAGGCATTGACATTATCGGGATTTTAATCAAAATACAAAGATGTACATCTGACAACCCAGAGTGGCTTTGTTGAGTCACTTCCAATAAGTGATTCCAATTTTTCAATTGCATTCTTCTCAACATGGATGAGGTATTGCTTTAAAGTATTTTTGTGGCTGCCCTGGACAACAGAAGCATAGCATACCCTACATTGCTGATCAAGAAGATCCAGCCACTTACATCTTCTGTCTTTTAAAAGAGCATTGAAGTAAAAGGGAGGTCATTGTGACCCCATCCAAACCAAACAAATATTCATTTCCAGAAAACACTTTTCCAGCCGCCTGGTAATGGCACAACCACAAGGTAGCTCACCTGGTCCCATCCATTCAGCCGAGGTCTGAGATGGACATGACTCACCCACTTCAATAAGCTGAAGTTTGCTGAATAAGCCACAATTGGCTGGCTTCATGATTATAAGTGATTATTTGAAATTGTACCACATGCATTCATAGCAGACTATGCCAAGCTAAAACAAGCCATGTGAGCCTGATGTGTAAACCCAAATGTGAGTGAAGCTTAGTATTGTCCGTTGGCTAGCTATTTTAAGAATAATGTATTCAAAAATAAAACACCCATCTTCAAAGTAAATTCTAATTGCTATTTAAAATTCTAATCAGGCATATTAGGATTATGACAGGAAAGGTGAGAATAAAAAGCTAAACTGTTTCTTCTAGAGGCTTTACTTTCAGGGAAGTAAGAGAGCAAGGCTATTGGAAGCTGGTGAGTGGAAGCCTTCATTAACCTAGATATTAATTCAAGGCAAATATGAAGGAACCAGATTTAAAAAGGCTGAAGTAAGATGTTAAATTTCTCTCTCGCACTCTCTCTCTCTCTCTCTCTCTCTCTCTCTCTCTCTCTCTCTCTCTCTCTCTCTCTCTCTCTCTCTCTCTCACACACACACACACACACACACACACACACAATCAGGTTTTTAGTGCAAGCTTCTACTTGCAATTAATAGTACAGTTCCTCAAGAACTTTATCACATTTTTCAAATATAGAAAGGGTTCTCTTCCTAATGCAATGGACGATTGATGGACTCTGTCTGAAATAGCAGTTTGGATTTGAATCCAGCAATGCCAAAGGGCAAACAAGCTCCAGCACTCTGTTCAGGTTCAAACCACAGTGCAAGGCCAGAAGAGAAGCGACTGAGGAACCTCAAGGTACAACCTTCTGATCCATCCATCCTTATGGAACTGATTTGGTCTCCTGAGGAATCAAACCCTCGCATGACATAGATTTTCAGACTCGTGTAACTGCAACAAGAGAGTCCACTTTTTCAGGGGAACCTCTCTGAAAGGAGAGGGCTTTATGCTCACACTAGGCTGGACACTAGACATTTTGGTGAGGAACCGACGTTTAGTGCTGTAAGGAGCACCAGACCGCTCTCGAGTGAAGGAGTGGAATGTCTGCCAGTTTGAACTGAGGTAACGGAATGTGAGACAACTACAGAGTTCTTTTAAGGTGGGGAGGGGGAGTAGAATGTCTAACTCCTTAGCATCAGAGCGTATTCATATAAAGCAACTGGCAGTTAGAACAGAGTTCGTTTCATGTGGGGAGGGGGAGTAGAACTCCTTAGCATCAGAGTGTGTTAATTACTGTATAAAATACTAATGATCTGATGGTCATTTCAAAAAATCCTTTCTTAGCAAGCACCTAGAAGCCAAGAGAAACATACATGCCAAATTTCAAGTCTGTCGGCTTTACGGTTCTAGAGATTTCGTGATGAGTGAGTGGTATTTGGCTTTTATATAGATAGATAATGTAAAATGTCAAAATTTATTAATATTCTGTCTCCTAGGAGGAAGCAAAGGCTTTTCCCTGTTCAGTGAAAAATGCCAGGTTGATCCTCCATTTGACATGGTCTTGAGGGTGAGAAGTTGTAGCTTTCTAGGCCCCTTAATCCTTTGGCCAGAATGATAGTTTGGTGAGCTTTAAGCTTTTCTCCGGTTACAATGGAGGTGGCATGTGAAGAGGGATAAAGAGACCAATTAACCAATTTTTCTTGTCTATTCTCACATACCCAGACATGTTCTGTACAATCCCCAGTTTTGATGTATTATTTTAATTAATCCAAGTCTCTGATTTCTGAGGGGAGAAAAAGCAGGTTAGCAAATGTAACAATGCTCGGGAGTTTCTTCATCGTAAAAGACACATAATTTCAACCATTTAATAAGGTAGATTTATTCTGGGTAGTTTAGTTTGCCCATGCACTCAAACAACCCTCCCCAAAGACAACATTAAAAATGTGATTAGTTAGCTGCCATCAATAACACAAAGTAGAAAAACACCCTCTGAAGGGACAGCTTTGAGGAGGGCACTGCACAGTGTGTAGTAAAAATATATGGCCTAATAAGTTTACATTTGCAGGCTCATTTGTTAAAACTCTTGAATTTCTAATTTGTGTCAGAAAGATAAATGGATGGCGCCTCAGTAAAGTGTGAGATTAATACTGATAGATGGGGATTCGGTTTTTTGCTATGCTCTGACTTCCACGCAACCCAGTAGGCAGTTCAGGAGGAGAATCCGATGTAGATAAAAAGGATGGGCATTATTTACATTGGCCAAGACCAATTACTTGGGAAATTTTCTTTGCAACTTCATAACAGCAATGGAAATTATTTTAGAACATTTGATAATCAAAGATTTGGCCAGCATGAAGTCCACTTAAAGGATTGACTACTACTACTACTACTACTACTACTACTACTACTACTACTACTACTACTACTACTTTTCTTCTTCTCCTCCTCCTCCTCTTCCTCCTCCTCTTCCTCCTCCTCTTACTTCTCAAGAACCAGAGATAGGCAGATGTTGACTGATGTTGATTTTGTCAATGCCAATGGAGTTCAAGTGCTGCTCCTGATATTTTGAAATTGTACTCAAAGTGGTTGTTATTATTGATATTATTTTTGCTTTGTTTGGCAGTCATTCTTTTGCCATTCTTAACAATTGTTAAATCTGGAGTGTTGTTATTATTTTGAGGACAAAATGCCCTTTTGCAATACTTTTGTAGGGAAAATATAGCGCAGACCAGAAGCATAACATGCTTAAAATAAATCCAATTATGTTTAATCTCTTGATCAATAGATGTAACTAAAAAGTCTTAAGCCCACATGTTGCCTTTTAAATAACAGTGAATTATAGGAAATACAATAAATGAAGGACAACATACACCTTTTAGAGATTTTTTCTTGTCAGAATACTACTACTAATACTGGTATTCTCATCTTTTTCTGTTAGGTTCAAGAAGCTATCTTCCTATCACTGAACATACATTAAACTGACAATATTTATTCATCAAGATTAGCAGATTAATAAGAATATGAATTCATGTCTTTCCAATCTAAAGCCAATGGCCTGTGTTATATTGATTTTCTACAGAAAACTATGGAAAAGAAGCTGCATCTGTATTTTATATTTGAGATGAATGGTAGCCTGTTTATGAGAAGACTGGGTTATGCAATCAAGCTTTATAAACTCTTCTAACAAACCAATTTGAAGAATTCTGAATGTTTCAGTCACATTTCTTACTTATCGCTTATGTCTCATCCACAGGTTATGAATCTTAAGGATCACAATACTTCTGCCTTATCTAGGCCAACTCAAACACTGATGTTCTTGTTACAAATTGTCTTGAAGGCAGTCTCATTCTTAACGTAAGAAATCAGGTTGGATTCCTAAGGTTTAATTTCTCAGACCAATGCCCTTAACTTTTATATTACAGTACTTAGGAAGTAGGATGGATTCAGGCAATCCAATTAAAACCTTCCAGCTTCCTTTAGTTTATATTGAGAATATTGCTCTATATTTTTGCGTTGCACGGCGACGTGCATTTGCACTTTGCGTTGTGTTCAGCACATTGCGTTTAACCCTGCACTGATATTCCCTAGGAAATAATTTCTCCTTAATTACGAAAGCACTAACATGAATGAGCAGGACAAACTGTATGATGGCCCTTAATAAATGGTGACCAATTATACAACAGACAGAACAAAGTAAATTTATTTCATTTCTGGAACCAGCTTATGGATTTCTGACAACTGAATTTATTCAACAAGAGAGTTTTGGTTAAGTACTTTGTGTGCTTCCAGGCCTTTTTTATATATATCATATACTCACTTTACTTCTTTCACGTAATGTTATGTATGGTCCAGTTGACATTTTATGCTGATGAGCCATATGGCAATCTCATATTCACATTTCTTTGATTTTTCTTTCAGAAATGGAGACAGTATTACAGTATGCGGAAGTATTCGTTTTTCTATATAAGAATTCCACCAGTTTTAAGTCCAACCTGGCAAAACAAAAATTCTACAACTTATTTTTATTTAAATGCGCCCATTCAAAGTATCAGGAAGCATTATGAAAATATTTATGGCATCCATGTTTCAGACTAAAACATTTAAGTGTGGTAGAAGGGCAGCTAATTTTTTAGATTTAAGATTATAAAGGAAGACTTATTCCCAATGTAACTGCATCAAGTTTGTCCATTTAAAGCAGTATAGATGCATGGGGACGCCCACGTAACACCACTCCTGCGTGAGCTGCACTGGCTGCCTGTGGTTTTTCGGGTGCGTTTCAAGGTTTTGATCACCATCTTTAAAGCGCTCCATGGCACAGGACCTAGTTACTTGTGGGATCGCATCCTCCCACATACATCCCTGCGGCCAATTTGCTCTCACAGGGAGGGGCTTCTCCAGGTGCCGTCCACTAGGCAATGCCAGCGGGCGGCGCCAAGGAATTGGGCCTTCTCTGTGATGGGCCCAACCCTCTGGAATGACCTCCCCCCCCCCCCCCCGATATTAGAACCACCACGGACTTCCGCTCCTTCCGACAAAAATTGAAGACTTACCTGTTCCGATTAGCTGGCCTGGCATAATTATAACTGTTATAACTTTTACCTCCTGGAAATATACTTTTAACTGGTATTTTAAGGGTATTGTTTTAAATTTAATTGATTTTAGGGTTTTAAAGCCATATTTATATTCTTGCTGTACAGTTCTTTTAATTCGTTTAACCTCCTCCATATTTATATTTATATTTATTCACTTATTCATCTGTTTTTCTATTTAATGAATTTTATTGTGGATGATGTATTTGCTGTGTGGACTGTACACCGCCCCGAGTCCCTTTTGGGAGAGGGGGCGGTCTAGAAATGCGAAGAAATAATAATAATAATAATAATAATAATAATAATAATAATAATAATAATAATAATAATAATAATAATATAGTATAAAATCCTTCTGTCTGGTGCACCTATACAAAAGTATACTTAATTTTTAATCTTAATGAAGATGATTAGGGGACTGGAGGCTAAATCATTCAAAGAACAGTTGCTGGAATTGGGTATGTCTAGTTTGATGAATAGGAGGACCAGGGGGGGTGACACAATAGCAGTGTTCCAATATCTAAGGGGCTGCCACAAGGAAGAGGGGATCAACCTATTTTCCAAAGCACAAAGCATATATATAGTTATTAAAATATGATGGGTTTTTTTATGTGTGTGTGTTGTTCTAAAGGAATATGTCAGGATTTTTTCCTCAAATTAAAATTGATCCAAGGGATATTTTATAGCAAAATTTCCTGAATTCATCACATTTTGCTTTAAAAAATGTATGTGTTACAACTTACGTTCTTGATTTATGGACACAACACAGCCCCAAATTTCTGTTGCTAAGTGAGGTATTTTTTCCTCACTCATAAAATGGGGAGTTTTGCCCCATTTTATGACTTTTTTTGCCACAGTTGTTAAGTGAATCACTACAGTTGTAAAATTATTAACATGGTTATTAAGCAAATCTGGTTTCCCCATTGACTTTGCTTGTCAGAAGGTTGCAAAAAGTGATCGCATGACCCTGGGACATCGCAACTGTCCTAAGTACATGCCAGTTGCCAAGTGTCTGACTTTGGATCATGTGACCATGGGGCTGCCCAATGATCATAAGTATGAAAAACGGTCCTAAGTCACTTTTTAAAGTGCCATTGTAACTTTGATTGGCCTCTAAATAAATTGTTGCAAGTTGTTTAGCAATGTTTTGGAGTGTCATGGATTACAGTTTTAGCAGGATGAATTATATGTCATTATTTTAAAAAAAATTAAAGTATTTTTTTTCAACTTACTTTTGTTTTAAAATTAAATTGGCTAACTACTTCAGTAAATTAAAGATTTGGATTCTGTTCTATGGTTGACACTCAACTGGATCAAATCCTAATTTAACTATCTTAAATGAATGTACCAGGCAGGATTTTGCACCCATATTTTTTCATGTATTTTTAATAGAATATGTTATTTCTGTGCCTCCATCTGTTGCAAAACAATATAATATCTGCTTACAGAATACAATATACGATGAAGGATGTTTAGGTGTTAGTAATGGGGCCAAACGAGAAGAACATCCTTGTAATGGCAAGGACAAATTGACTCCATAACTGACCATTGGATCAAGAGCCAGTTGATAAACATGTAGCACAACTTTCCATTTAACTAAGAAAGAATGAACACTCAGATCGCAAGCAGGACCCAAAACATCTCTTCATCTACTCCTTTTGTCTTCAGTTTACATTGTGTGCTGGCATATGTGTGAGTTATAAGCCTAGGGACAAAGCTTGGATTTATATCTTGAATTATTACTTAGTTCATTTAATTGCTCTAGCAATTTTTTTTTTAAAAAAACCCAACTTTCTGCCTTTGTTTAATACTGTTAACAAAATGACACAGAATCCGAGATATACAGTAGGTTCAGATCTATTTATTAGTATCAACCTTTTCTATACTCCGGATGCCCTGAGTTTTGACATATCTTCTACCTAGAAATTAGCAGTAATAAATATTGCATGATTCTCATAAAAGAGAACATTTGTAGCTCAGGGTTGAAATGTGGGTTTTTTGGTGCTCTCTGAGTTTGGTTCATTTCTTGCAGATGTTTCGTTACCCAACTAGGTAACATCATCAGTACTAATACCGAGGATGTTACCTAGTTTGGATAACGAAACATCTGCAGGAAAACAGCCAAGCTTGGATCACTTTCTTCAAGGAAAAGACAAACATTTCAGATCAACATTAATAAGAGCTCCAAATTGGTCGATTCTTGGGATGCGATAACAGCAGGGACGTGCGGTCAGGGGAGGCAGAGCCGCACCGCTCTCATCATGAAAATTAAAAAAAAGGGAAAAGGGAAAAGGCGCTGAGGAGCCTTCTGCACACGTGGTCGGGAATGGGAGCGCTCTGTGGTCCGCTTCATGTTGACTCAGGAGTCAGAAAGGAGGGGAATGTGCAGGAGGCTCCTCTAGCCTCAGCCTCCCACCTCAGCGTCCCATTCCCTGCCTTCCTTAGTCAACATGAAGGGGACCGCGGAGCATGAGCCATGGTCCCGTGGAGCGTGAGCCGCGGTCCCACGGAGCGTGAGCCACAGTCCCGCGGAGTGTGAGCCGCAGTCCCGCGGAGCACACTCCGTGGTCCCCTTCATGTTGACTTAGGAAGGTGGGGAATGGGACATGCGCAGGAGGGAGGCTGGAGGGATCACGGAGGAGGGAACGCGCAGCATGAGCCGCGGTCCCCTTCATGTTGACTCAGGAGTCAGGAAGGAGGGGAATTCCCCTCCTTCCTGACTCCTGAGTCAACATGAAGGGGATCGCGAAGCGTGAGCTGCTGTCCCGCGGCTCACTCTGCGCGATCCCTCCTCCGCGATCCCTCCAGCCTCCCTCCTGCGCATGTCCCATTCCCCGCCTTCCTAAGTCAGTGCGCTCCTCAGTCCCCTTCATGTTGACTTAGGAAGGCGGGGAATGGGACGTGTGCAGGAGGGAGGCTGACGTGGTCCCATTCCCCTCCTTCCTGAGTCAACATGAAGGGGACCGTGGCTCACGCTGATGACATCACCAGCCTCACCAGCCATAAAGCTCACCGCACGTCACTGGATAACAGAAAGAGAAAATAAGTATTTTAGGGGAGCATGTCTCCTTTGCTGTGGTATTGTAGGTCCATTGATTCATTTGGTTTAGTGATTTTCTATTCCACATTAGAAAGCAAGAAATTTAAATAACTAAGCAGGACCTTCCAAAAATTCATATAAGAAACCATGAAACCTCATAGGCTTATTGGCTGCTATCTATAAATGCATCTTGCAGATTATAGATAATTAAAGTGGAATTCACATTCCATACCATATAAAGTTCTACCTGAAGTTATCCTTGAATTCCATTGCGAAAAGAATATTAATCCTCAGGTCTTCCTTTGTGGGGCTCTTCTGCAGTAAGATTGATCAACTTTGCCTGGTAATCAATAAAACAATTAGTAAACAAATTAAGGCCCATTCACAACATTGCTACCTCCAGTATGAAGTTGGAAAAGCCCCACTATTAAGTTTGCATTCTTAAGAATGCTGAATGGAGATGTTGCTACCCTCCCGGCATTATCACATTTGCCACTTGTATAAGTTCACCTTAAAGCAGAGGTCTTCAAACTTGGCAACTTTCAGACTGGTGGACTTCAACTCCCAGAATTCTCCAGCCAGGCTGGAGAATTCTGGGAGTTGAAGTCCACCAGTCTGAAAGTTGCCAAGTTTGGGGACCCCTGCCTTAAAGAGTCTTGAAGGACCTTCCCTAGTACATTCTTCAACTGCCTCACCACAGATGGAGATATGGGCCATACAGCTGAGGCACCTTACAAAAACAAGCTAGTTTATAAAGTTAGGAAACTTAAGGTCTAGACTGAGGATCAATATAATCCCATCAGTAGCTGTTGATTGGCACACTGACACCAGTCTTTCCATTTAAGACCAACTAATAGATTGCCACGTTGTTGAATATTTGAGGAGTTATCACAAAAAAGGGGACAACCTATTCTTCAAAGCACCTGAAGGCAGGGCAAGAAGTATGGATGGAAACTAATCAAGGAAAGATCCAGCCTAGAACTAAGGAGAAATGTCCCGACAAAAAAGTTCATCAATGGAAAAGCTTGCCTTCAGAACTTGTAGGTGCTCCGTCACTGAAGGTTTTTCAGAAGAGGTTGGACAATCATTTGTCCAGATTGGTATAGGATCTTGGGGTTGGATTACAAGACCTCCAATGTTCCAGCTCTGTAATTCTGTATTCTGTTTACTGTTTAAATTTCAAGTATCTGGGTAAGGAGTTTTACAAAGTCATGTCATCCTGAAAACAATCAGTCTGCAAGAGACCCATTGCCACCCATGTCTTCCGTAGCAGCTTACTGCTTTCATCAGAGTGCCTGGAATTAAAAATAAAATTGGGAGAATTTTTTTTTTTTTTGCAATTTTTGAGAGTGGTATGGAAATAGTAGTCCTATGTCAAAAAGGATAATTTTTTTTAAATGTTATTGCTCAGAAGGACAGAAATAAGTCTGTTGGAAAAAAGTAAGGCTGGAGTTGTAAGTAGAGAAATTGTCAACTCGCAAAGCATCCCTGGCCTGCTCTCGAGTTGCCATAGGCAAAGGGGATGTCGGTCAAAATAAAAGCACATTCCAGCCATATCTCTGTCAAGGCCGTCTCCGCAGTTACCCACAGTGGCCGGAGGGGAGTGATCTCTACAACCCGTGAAATTGCTTTGTTGGAGAATGTGACTGATGACACACCTTGGAGGGGGAGGGGGAAACAGGGTCAGAACTGGAATGTAAATTACTTGGGGTCAGAGCTGGCTTCACTTGGAACGTGCAGACATGAAGCTCCTAATAAATAACTGGATTTCTTTTGAAGCTTGGCTCAAGGCTCACGATTTAATTAGGGCAACAGTTGGAACCGTGACAGAAATATTAAACTGGTGTAACTGGAATAATTGAGGTGGGGAGTCAATATTGTTCTCTATGGTGGAGAAGGTAAGGCCACACTTGGAATACTGCATTCAGTTCTGGTCGCCACGATGTAAAAAAGATGTTTAGGGGACTGGAGACTAAAACATATGAAGAACAGTTGCAGGAACTGGGTATGTTTAGCTTAAGAGAAAGAAGGACTAGGGGAGACATGATAGCAGTGTTCCAATATCTCAGGGGTTGCCACAAAGAAGAGGGAGTCAAACTATTCTCCAAGGCACCTGAGGGTAGAACAAGAAGCAATGGGTGGAAACTAATCAAGGAGAGAAGCAACTTAGAACTGAGGAGAAATTTCCTGACAGTTAGAACAATTAATCAGTGGAACAGCTTGCCTCCAGAAGTTGTGAATGCCCCAACACTGGAAGTCTTTAAGAAGATGTTGGATAGCCATTTGTCTGAAACGGTATAGGGTTTCCTGCCTAGGCGGGGGTTGGACTAGAAGACCTCCAAGGTCTCTTCCAACTCTACTATTGTATTGTATTGTATTGTATATCAAAAAGCTGCACAGGAATTGCTTTAAATGTGCCCGGGAAGGTGTTTTGTAGAAGTCTGAATGAAATGGCATCAAAAGTGGCATTGAGAAAAACTTGGGAAGAACAATTTGGCTTTTTAGACCAAGTGCAGACCAGATCATTGAGATACATAGAACTCCAAGAAAGAAAGTCTTATTATACTCTTGTTGATTTAGAGGTGGCATATGGTAAAACAAGTAGACCTGAATTGTGGAATATTTTCCATGACTATAAAATGTGGTGAGCAGGGGTGAGAATAAATGGAATGCTTAAATCCTAAGCAGGGAACAGACAAGGATATGTGACGTCCCCTTGGTTCCTTATTGTGTTTGCGGTCAAATGTTCTGTATACGGAGTGCTTGTGGTAATGCTAAAGGTATGGTGATTGGGGACATGAATGTACATGCACTGTTTTTATCCAGGTGATTATTTATTGTTGGCTAAGAACCCCAACCCCTTATTTTGAAAAGTAAAAATTAGGAGAATTAAAGGCATGGGGGTGGGTGGGAAAGAAAATGGAGATTCAAAGAACTGAGATTTGACACGGAGTTACTAAAAAGATATGAACAGGCAAGTAGAAGCATTTCAATAATGCTTGGGTTTCCAAATTTAAGATCACATCCCACATCTCCCCACTTGCCTTACAAAGGGAGGGACGGAGGGACGGAGGGACAGAGAGAGAGAGTGAGCGCAAGCTGAGATGAAATAGAAAAACAAAAGATTTTCCCATGCCAAAAGAGCTGTGGTAGACCACTTTAATGAGCTGCAATATCCTGGGAAGCAGCTGCCAAACAGAGTGAACAGCACTCGGCTCTGGGGATAAATAAGCTAACATGGCATTAAGAAGCCTCCTATTTAAATTGTTCAAAATAGTAATCCATTACTTGGACCATACAAGAAAGAGACATCTTTATCGAGATAACTAGCTTTTTTAAAAGAAGTACTATCGTGTGAAATATATTTACTTTCCTTTTTCTGATGATGATGATGATCTGTTCTAGCACAGTTTATTTTATCTAGATAATGTAGTAATATTAGATGCAGTTTGGCATTGTAGTTAAAGGATGAGGCTAGAAAACAGAAGATTGGGAGTTCCGCTCCCATGTTAGGCATAACCCCAACTAAGTGATATAAGATCCAAAATACTGAACAACATAGTTGAAAGGGACCTTGGAGGTCTTCTAGTCCAATCCCCTGCACAAGCAGGAAACCCTATGCCATTTCAGACAAGTGGTTATCCAGTCTCTTCTTAAAAGCCTCCAGTGATGGAGCACTCATAACTTCTGAAGGCAAGCCATTCCACTGGTTGATTGTTCTCACTGTTAGAAAATTCTAGGTTGCTTCTTTCCTTGATTAGTTTCCATCTATTGTTTCTTGTCTTGTCTTCTGGCACTTTGGAAAATAGGTTGAGCCCCTCCTTTCTGTGGCGGCCTCTCAAATAGTGGAATACTGCTATCATGTCATTCCTAGTCCTTCTTTTCTCTAGACATGCCCAAATCTTGCAACCGTTCTTCACATGTTTTAGTCTTCGGGCCCTTAATCATCTTATTTGCTCTTCTATGCAAGGACTGGCTTGAAGTCTTCCTCAACACCTCATCCCCCAAAATGTAGTAATGTAGCTAATGTAGAGGTTGGGGAAAGCTCCAGAAGGAAGCATGTTGCTTCTTTCTTCAGCTATGATTGAAGCTGGAATGTGTATCTCCATAATCAGGATAGCATGCTTTGTACAACTTTATGTGAAACGTTATTTCTGATCAATACAAGTTATGTGCAAATGAACGATATGCTGTAGAAATAATTCACCACTGGGATGTGTCTCTTTGAGTATGGTACTGATTCTAAATTAAATACATCCACAGATGAATAAATTATTCTTTCTTCTTCTTCTTGTGACTACTAACCTATGCGGTCCAATGTCTATGGAGATTCTTAGTCATCCAGGTCATAATGAAAAGCACCTTTGAGGCATGGTCTCCAATCCTTTTTGGTGAGTTAAGAAGCTTTGGACTATTTTTTAAAAGTAATTTTTATTAAGCTTTTTACAAAACGAAACATAAAAACCACATTCAATATCCATTCTTCCCATTCCTAAGACATCGGTATATCCCATTTTGTTTATCATATATACTTTGCATTTGTTTTACATTTGCAATTTCCTATTTACATTTATAATTCCTGTAACCTTATGTTTACATATATCAATATTCTACTTTCATTCATTATTCCTATTCTCTAACCACTGATACCATTTATCCCATACTCTATAGTATTCTTTATCTTCTTTATCTTGCAGTTTAAGAGTTAATTTAACCATTTCTGCGCAGTCTTTTATTTTTTTAATTATCATGTTTTCAGAGGGTATGCTGAAAAAAAGAAAAAAGCTTTGGACTAATGTGGAGAATATACATCATACACAAATGTTGTGACAAAGAATCAAAAACTTCCCAATGACAAAGTTTCTCAAATTAATTTATCCTGTAAAACATGAATTTTAACTGATCTCCCACCTTATATTAGCTTTATATCTCCAGCTCACTCCAGGAAAGATTCTTGATCTTCTAGCAGTACTTTTTGGAGAAAAGCACAAAATACATACAGAAAAACAAAGAAACTCACAGCATGTAATTTGAGAAACGCTCCATTGGTCTCTTCAAAATAAATAGCACATATTTTTATCTTATTAAAAACCCACTGAACATAAATTGTGTAAGGAAACATACCAGAAATTAATCCTACCTGAAAAATAAGAACTCCACAATAAAAATAAGAAAACAACCTAACCCAGTGATAAGTTTGCGGAGTCTCGTGAATAAACCAAGTGCATTAATTTCCATTTTAAACTTTACATTTGGAGTCCCAGTAGGGAATCAAAGGCATCCTTTAGTTTGACGTAAAGCTTTGGTATCAATGGATCTTTTATTCGCAAGATAATGGTTACTAATTAAGGAGTTTTATTTTAAGCTGCCTCCAAAAATAGTTCACTTTATCATCTCAAGACGCAATTATTTCCAGTAAATATATCTTGTCACAGGTTAGTACAGTGGGTAATGTTGCTTTCTAATTGACTTCTCAACTTTGGGGGAGTTATAAATCCTGGTTTGTTTGTTGCTTAGTAATTATGTTTAAGCCTCTTCCTATTTCAGCAAAGCAGGGTATCACAGAAAACAAGTCAAAGCATGCTGAATTGAATGGAAAGTTGATTATGTTACTGTAAAAGAACACAGGGAAAATTGGTGACTGGCTATTCTATATTTGCAAAACACCAGGCATAATAATATAAACCTTTTCCCATCATTGCTGTGGCACATCAGGAACGTGGTTTAACGTTTTGTCCCTATCAGGTTATTCTAATTGAAATCACCATTTGTGGTACACTACGCAGGGCAAAAATACAGATGCCGTATGGTGTGGGAGACAGGGACAGCTGTTTTATTATCGTTCACTTTTTTCCTATAAGTCCTACTCTTACATATACAAAACATAGGCAGAAGCATAAATGAAGTAGGAGCATTGACAATGTACTTAGGATAAACTTAATTGATTAAAAATTTTTTTTTTAAAAAAAGATTGATTAATAAAATTAGACCTCAGTAAGGACACTGGCATTTTCTGCAAATATTACTGTATAAGTTGTTATAAAGCATAGATTTTTTTAAAAAAGTGGATTGAAAAAAGTGTTTTCTAAAATCAATAAGTGAAATAACGGTAATGCTACAAAGCAAATAATTAGATACAAAGGAATGTAAATGTTAAAACTAATTAACAGGATTATATTAGTTGGCAATAAAAAACTGAAATGCTTATGTCTAAATACTAAAGTGCAGCATGTACGGTATCCGTCTGTCCGTCCGTCTGTCCGTCTGTCTGTCTGTCTATCTAATTTTTAAGAGCTGCACTAAACTGATTTTCTTGTTAGTCAGTCAGTCAGTTAGTTGTCCTAAAAGGCAACTGGACTTTATTTGCTTTTTCAAAAGGCAACTGGACTTTATTTTTCCTTGAAGATATTGAGCTTCTCATCCAAGAAGATTCTTTAGAACTGAACTGAAGAAGCTTCTTGGAGGAAAAGTGAAACATCTTCAAGGAGAAACAAGGTCCAATTGCCTTTTGAAAAAGGACCTTTGGGACAACCATGATCTAGATGACTCTCCATAAATAATTAGTTGCTTGCTTGATATGCCACCTTGCTTAAATTCATTTTTTGCTTTAGGCAAATCAGTTTCATAACCCATTTCATCTGAATTTACAACAAGTAAATATTTTTAATAGATACACTCAATCAGTGGTGTCCACCATCTTGTTTTTCAGTTGTGTGCATGCGCAGAACAAATTTAATTGTACTGCACATGCACACAAAGCACACACACAAGGGAACCGGCAGTATTGCCTGATGGAACCCACCCCTGGGGCAAACCTGTAGCAGCGGTGGAGGGAGGCTCTGCCCACCATCGGGACGTCATCATGTCCTGTTTTTGACACTCTACACATGCGTGGAAGGTCCTGTGGATGCGCGGAAGGTGGCTCATGCGCTCCATTTGCAAACCGGTAGCGAAGGTATGTTGATTTCACCCCTGCGCTTAACTAATATTACCATCATGCAAATATAGGTTGGTTTTATATCTTATATGGCTTCATATCTTTCAAAATCTAGAGTGAGTTCAGATTTTGCTTACAATGTCCACAAAAGCCACACAACTTGAGCCAGCATTAATTAGGATTCGTTATTTTTTCCGGATTTAGGTACATGATCAAATCTTGGCTGCTTAACAAATAAATAGTCAGTAAAAAAGAAATTGATGCAATAATAAAAATTAAGCATTCAATGGCATTGACATCAAATAGGATTGCAATACTATACACACAACCAGGGATAGGTATGAATTTGCAAAACAGTTCTCTAATAAAACATACAAAACATGCCCAGGACATAAATGAGTATCGGTGAAAATAAAATACCAGAAATCTATTATTTGCTCTATGTTGGAAGCTATCTATCTATCTATCTATCTATCTATCTATCTATCTATCTATCTATCTATCTATCTATCATTTGCCACAAAATATTTCTGCAGATACTTTTTAAAGACTGATTCACTGACAGAAAAAGATTAGATCTCAAATTAAAGACTGAGAAATGGAGAAATGCAGACAAATGAAAGGGACATATTTGGTGAATAATAAATTCTACTCACTGGAATGGTCAAGGCAACAAACAATTAAAGCACAGAATATACTTTTACATCTCGAACACTCTTTGTAAAACATTAGTAAGACCCCAGTTGTAATACTGCATCCAGTTTTCTTCACCATGTTATTAAAAACATGTGGAGATTCTGGAAAGAGTGCAGAAAAGAGAAATAAAGAAGATTAAGAATCTGGAGGTTAAAACATATAAAGAACGGTTGCAGTAATTGGGTTTGTCTAGTGAAAAGAAGGACTAGGGGAGACATGGTAGCAGTGTTCCAATATCTCAGTTGCTGCCACAAAGAAGAGGGAGTCGAACTATTCTTACAAAGCACCGGAAGGCAAGACAAGTAACAATAGATGGGAACCAAACAAAGAAAGAAGTAAGGAGAAATTTCCTAACAGTCAGAACAATCATCCAGTGGAACAGCTTGTCTTCAGCAGCTGTAGGGGCTCCATCACTGGAGGCTTTCAAGAAGGGACTGGACATCCATTTGTCTAAATGGTATGGGGCAGAGGTAGTATCCAGCAGATTCTGACCAGTTCTGGAGAACAGGTAACGGAAATATTGAGTAGTTCAGAGAACTGGTAAATACCACCTCCGACTGGCCCCGCCCCCATCTATTCTCTGCCTCCCGAGTCCCAGCTGATGGGGAGGAAATGGGGATTTTGCAGTATCCTTCACCTGCAACACCCACCAAGCCATGCCCACAGAGCCAGTGTAAAAATTTTTGAATCCCATCACTTGTATGGGGCCTCCTGCTTGAGTAGAGGGTTGGACTAGAAGACCTCCAAGGTTCCTTCCAACTCTGTTATTCTGTAATTCTAAGACAGGAGTAACCTAAATGTAAGGATGTCAAACCTCATCATTTCATCTTCTATACGTTGCATACTCTTGCGTATGTTCTGTTTTGTTTGCACAGTTGGCTGCTTGACTTAACTTTTGCCAGCGACCATTTGCCAGCACTTTTAAACTTTTCCTATTGTTGTGCACAGTTTAATCAGGAGCTATAAAATCCTCCCAATTAAGCTTTCTGAATAAAATATAAACATCTAAAAGCAGCTCTCGTGGAATGCTAGTGAAACAAAGCACACTGGAGACCTTAACGATGTCTCTACTCGCCTGTTGACAGTGCTTCCCTGCTCACTCGGTGGGGTTATGTGAAGGAAGTGGGGCCAAGGAAGGATATTAAAAAAAGAGCCACTGCAAACCTTCCTTCCAAATTTTTGTTTATCTCCAACCGCTGCAGCTTGCCTGAAATTTCTGAATGGGTCTCAGCATTTGTTCTGAATTCTACCTACCCAATTCTGCATGCTTGCTTGTTCTGGCCCATTCCAACTTTTTCTAACTTACACTTTCTCGCCCGATGTCCTACGAATCAGCTTGGTCACCTGTCAAAACTCACCTCCTCCCCAACACCGGCCCAGTGAAGGAGAGAGACCGGTGGATGTTTTCCTGCCAGCTGCTGACATTTGGTAGGACAGGAGGAAAACAAAACCATCTCCTTCCTTAATTTTCCCTGCGCACCATAAATAAGGACGCCACCATCTGACCACATGCTTCCTGTGGGAGGCCCGGCTTGGCAGCGGAGGCAGCAAAATTTGTATCGGTGTCATTTTCTGCTAGTTGCAGGACTGATGGGAAGATTGTAGCTCAGCTGTCATGAAGAACTCTAAAGCACCATTGTCATCCTATTTAAGGGAGGGGAAAGATTGTTATGCTATTTTTTTTAAAAAAAAAATACAATTACTGAGACATTGCCGAGAGCCCAGCCCATTCTATTGAAGGAAAGCTGTAAACCCCATCTGATTTCATAATCAATTATGCTACGTTCCAGGTTTCAGTTAAACTGTGCTTTGATTTTACAACTGCCTGGATAAAAATTTCATTGCTGTGGTTTTGGTTAATGCTATTAGTGTTTTATGTTTTATTAATTTATGATCTTTATTATATGGGAATGTGTTATTCTGAGTCCCTTTGGGATAGTTCCTTTAAAAACAAATGTTTTAAATAAATAACAATGTAATCCAATGGTCTCTCTCTCTCCCGCCTCCCTCCCTCCCTCCTCCCTCCCTCCCTCTCTTCCATTAGATGAGGGGATATCTAATATCTTATTCCTCCTCCTCCTCCTCCTCCTCCTCCTCCTCCTCCTCCTCCTCCTCCTCCTCCTCCTCCTCCTCCTCCTCCTCCTCCTCCTCCTCCTCCTCTTCTTCTTCCTCCTCTAATTCTGAACTTAGAAAGACCCAAAGGGTTTGTACCAAAAGTAATTCCAGGAACAGCAAAGGATTGGCTGAATTATCCTCTCCCATTCAAAAATTTGTAATGTCCATTTTTTGCTATTGTTCAGTCACTAAGTTGTGACCAATTCTTCTGTGACCCCATGGACCATAGCCCAAGTATTGGAGCTTCAGCTTCAGTATCTGTCCTTCCAAAGAACAGTCTGGGATCAGTGAGGGATAACCTTTTCTGGACTAAGTGCCCAAAACGCATGTGAACCCCCAAAATGCAATGCGCATGTGGCCCCTGTGCCTTCACCTCTCACCCTGCGCACCTGCACTGGCGCCCATACATGTACCTGCGGCCCCACATTCATCCCACTCCCTGCATGCACCCCCACATATGTGCCCCTGCATGCACCCCACCCCAGCATGCATGCGCCCCTGCATGCACCTTGCCCACATGCATGCATGTCCTCAACATGTGCCCTACACCCATGCATGCACATACATCTCACATGCACCCCCCCACACATGTGCAGCCAAGACCTGAAGACCAGCTGGCCAGTCCATAGAGAGGGCTCTGTGTGCCACCTCTGTCAGCATATGTTCATCACCACTGGTCTGGGGTGATTTCCTGTAGGAAATGTCAATTTAAACATCCTCAAAAATTACAGCAGTCGATTCCCTTGCCCATGCTACAATAAGAAGTTTTCCTTTCTCCTGTAGAGAAGTGATTGTGTGCTTTCATACCTCAGCTATTACTAAACAGCATCTCAGAAAGGTCTTTTCTTAAACACATTTAGCATTAAGAATAACAGTAAGGATCATATAAACCATTGTTTGGTGTGACTGTGGTGTTAATAAGCAAATGGTGAGATTAGCAACAAAAGTAAGAAACTTATTCAAACATTGAAGTTCTGGAAAGAGAGAATAGTGTTATGGCATCCAGATACACTATATTGCAAAAAGTATTCGCTCACCTGCCTTTACTCACATATGAACTTACTATAAGTGACATCCCATTCCTAATCCATAGGGTTCAATATGACGTCGGTCCACCCTTTGCAGCTATAACAGCTTCAACTCTACTGGGAAGGCTGTCCACAAGGTTCAGGAGTGTGTTTATGGGAATTTTTGACCATTCTTCCAGAAGTGCATTTGTGAGGTCACACACTGATGTTGGACGAGTTTACGTGGCCTACCACTTCATGGCTGAGTTGCTGTTGTTCCCAAACACTTCCATGTTCTTATAATACAGCTGACAGTTGACTGTGGAATATTTAGGAGCGAGGAAATTTCATGACTGGATTTGTTGCACAGGTGGCATCTTATCACAGTTCCACGCTGGAATTCACTGAGCTCCTGAGAGCGACCCATTCTTTCACCAATGCTTGTAAAAACAGTCTGCATGCCTAGGGACTTGATTTTATACACCTGTGGCCATGGAAGTGATTGGAACACCTGATTTTGATTATTTGGATGGGTGAGCGAATACTTTTGGCAATATAGTGTATCTTCAGTCTCACCTACAAAGAATAATTTCTGGTCCATGACACTGTTTTACTTCTCCGATGAGCTTGCCAAAAGCTTCGCCCAGACCAAGTTTGTTCAGAGCTGCCTTCGTGTGAGAGAATTAAAATACTGAAAATGTTATTGATGTTTTATAGACGCAAACAAGGAGAGAACCAACCTGGAAATAAGGAGCTATTTCCTGACAGGGAGAAGAATTAAACAGTTTCCCTTCGGAAACTGTAGAGGCTCCCTCACTGCAGATTTTTGAGAAAACATTGGACAACCATTTGACTGAAATAATAGAGGGTCTCTTGCTAGAGCTGGGGGTTGGACTAGAAGACCTCCAGTTTCTTCCAATTCTGTTCCTCTTGTTTTATCTTTTACGTTTCACCTACTTGCTCCATACCTCTGAAACTTTGACTTTTGGATAGCATCATCTTCCTGAGGAACCAATTTAATTTTTGATCACACCCTAGATCAGGGGTCAGTGACCTTAAAAACTTAGAGAGCTACAAAGGTCCTAAATGGAAGCCTGCATTCAATTCTGGAGCCGCCCGGAAGTCCGGTTTCCCCACCATAGAGTCTCCTCCTAGTGCAGGATCCTTTTTCTTCTACCTGTCCTAAACCGAAAGCCCCATCAATTGTGGAGCCGACCAGCTATAGGGAGCCACCGCAGAGGGATGATAGAACCACATGCGGCTCCAGAGCTGTGGGTTGCCGACCCCTGCCCTAGATCAGCCTAAGTTCCTAGACTGGCCTCCTTTTATGGCGTGACTGGTATTCTCCTTGTCATTGCATTGAAGCTTTTATTCACTGGGCCAAACTCATAGCAGTAACTGGCAGGTGCCAATGGACGTGGACTTTTTATCGGATGTGCTATAGATGCTGAGCTTGGCTAGTTGCGCTGTGCGAATTTGGCAGGATAACAATCCCTCCTTTTTTCCTCACCCACCCCCTTCATTTTATGCCACCATTAAAACTACCCATGACCAAATCAGAAACAGCACAGCTGTTTCAATAGCAGCAGAAATGCTTCGAACCAGGAGCCCCAAGCGTAGAGAAGGAGGCCTTGGTGAATTGAATTGCTCTCTCAACTCACTTGTTTGTGGAGCCCATGTATAATTAAAGAGCCTCTTGTTAGTGAACAAAGCCATGGTTATATATCCACAATGTACATTGCTGTGGTTATTATGGCGGAGGATGCTTTTCCAGCTCATATTTTTCCCGGCACTCTTGCCCAATGATTGGCATTGCCGTGTGCCCGTTACTGTAGCCCGGAAATATGATTATGGCTGAACACATTTGGATTCCCTCCTATGCTTTCCTTTAAAAAAAAAAAATTCATAGCAAGGTAGAATTTAGCGGATCTCCAAATCGAAATCCACGGAACGTATTTCTTCAGGAATGTTCCTCTCCTAATCAAATATTTCATTCCTATTAACTTGGATCCCAAACTGAATTATAGACATGCAGTTCAGCACAGATGCCAATGAACAGTTAGGACGGCAGAAGCCACAATTGCAACCAGCCTGCCTTCCATAGAAGGCTTGTGCATTGTGTGGGTCCAAAGGAGGGCTGGGAATATATCTACAGACACCCCCCCCACACGTCCTGGACATAAACTCTGACAATTCCACCCCTCCTCCTTGGAATAGCACTCTAGGGCATTCCATGCCAAAAGAACTAGACAAGGGGAGAGTTTTTTTCCTCTTGGGCTGAACACCCCATTCTCACAGGACTGTTTTATGTCCTTGTATATTTACCCAGATAATATGGCTGTATTATTATTATCATCATCATCATCATCATCATCATCATCATCATCATCATCATCATCATCATCTTTCTTACATTTTTTACTGTTTCCCTTATTGGTATTATAATTATTATTACTGTGTTGCTCTGCAGTAGACTGATGGCTTCTGCACCAAAGAAAGACAAATTCCTTGTGTGTCTAATCACATTTGGATAAATAAACCTATTCCTATTCCTATTCCTATTCCTATTCCTATTCCTATTCTATTCTATTCTATTCTATTCTATTCTATTCTATTCCATTCCATTCCATTCCTCTCTTCTCTTCTATTCTCTTCTCTTCTCTTCTCTTCTCTTCTCTTCTCCTCTCTTCTCTTCCATTCCATTCCATTCCCCTCCCCTCCCCTCCCCTTCCTTTCACTTTCGCTCCCTTCCTTCCCCTCCCCTTCTTTTCACTTTCGCTCCCTTCCTTCCCCTCCCCTCCCCCTTCCTCTTCCCTCATTCTATTCTATTATATTCCATTCCATTCCTCTCCCCTTCCTTTCACGTTCACTCCCTTCCCCTCCCCTTCCTTCCCCTCCCCTCCCCTTCCCTTCCCTTCCTCTTCCCTCATTCTATTCTATTCCATTCCATTCCATTCCTCTCCCCTTCCTTTCACTTTCACTCCCTTCCCTTCCCCTCCCCTTCCTTCCCCTCCCCTCCCCTTCCCTTCCCTTCCTCTTCCCTCATTCTATTCTATTCCATTCCATTCCATTCCTCTCCCCTTCCTTTCACTTTCACTCCCTTCCCTTCCCCTCCCCTTCCTTTCACTTTCACTCCCTTCCCTTCCCCTCCCCTTCCTTCCCCTCCCCTCCCCTCCCCTTCCTCTTCCCTCATTCTATTCCATTCCATTCCTCTCCCCCCTTCCTTTCACTTTCGCTCCCTTTCTTCCCCTCCCCTTCCTTTCACTTTCGCTTCCTTTCTTCTCCTCCCCTTCCTTCCCCTCCCCTCCCCTCCCCTTCCTCTTCCCTCATTCTATTCTATTCTATTCCATTCCATTCCATTCCTCTCCCCCCTTCCTTTCACTTTCGCTCCCTTTCTTCCCCTCCCCTCCCCTCCCCTCCCCTTCCTCTTCCCTTCCTCTTCCCTCATTCTATTCTATTCTATTCCATTCCATTCCATTCCTCTCTTCTCTTCTCTTCTCTTCTCTTCTCTTCTCTTCTCCTCTCTTCCATTCCATTCCATTCCATTCCATTCCATTCCCCTCCCCTTCCTTTCACTTTCGCTCCCTTCCTTCCCCTCCCCTTCTTTTCACTTTCGCTCCCTTCCTTCCCCTCCCCTCCCCCCTTCCTCTTCCCTCATTCTATTCTATTCTATTCCATTCCATTCCATTCCTCTCCCCTTCCTTTCACGTTCACTCTCTTCCCCTCCCCTTCCTTCCCCTCCCCTCCCCTTCCTTTCCTCTTCCCTCATTCTATTCTATTCCATTCCATTCCATTCCTCTCCCCTTCCTTTCACTTTCACTCCCTTCCCTTCCCCTCCCCTTCCTTCCCCTCCCCTCCCCTTCCTCTTCCCTCATTCTATTCTATTCCATTCCATTCCTCTCCCCCCTTCCTTTCACTTTCGCTCCCTTTCTTCCCCTCCCCTTCCTTTCACTTTCGCTTCCTTTCTTCCCCTCCCCTTCCTTCCCCTCCCCTCCCCTCCCCTTCCTCTTCCCTCATTCTATTCTATTCTATTCCATTCCATTCCTCTCCCCCCTTCCTTTCACTTTCGCTTCCTCTTCCCTTCCTCTTCCCTCATTCTATTCTATTCTATTCCATTCCATTCCTCTCCCCTTCCTTTCACTTTCGCTCCCTTCCCCTCCCCTTCCTTCCCCTCCCCTCCCTTCCCCTCCCCTTCCTTCCCCTTCCTCTTCCCTCATTCTATTCTATTCTATTCCATTCCATTCCTCTCCCCTCCTCCCTTCCCTTCCCTTCCCCTTCCTTCTCATTCTACTCTCCTCTCCTCTCCTCCACTCCACTCCACTCCATTCCTCTCCCCTCCTCCCTTCCCTTCCTTTCCCCTCCCCTCTCATTCTATTCTATTCAATTCTATTCTATTCTATTCTATTCTATTCCATTCCATTCCATTCCATTCCTCTCCCCTCCCTTCTGTTCTTTTCCCTTCCCTTCCCTTTTCATTCCTTCTCTTCTCTTAACACTGCACATCAAGTACATTATGGTCACAGATTTTGAAGCCCAGGGTTTATAACTTGCATTTCCCAGGACTAACAAAATTGTATTTAATGAACCACCTACTTAGTATCTAATTAACCTCTGCATCGTGAATAACATCAATTGCTATAGCACGGTGCATAAGGAATCAATATAGCCAGCAATTAAAATACCAAGTTCTTTTTAAGTCTTTGAGAGTAAAATCCATCAGAGTTTTTTTTTTTTTTACAAATATGAGTATCAATATGTTCTGTCTTTCTCTCATGTTATTATCACACAGACGTGGAGAAAAATGTAAGATAAAGGGCTTACATCTTTATGAAAACATTTCTTTGTTATGTAAATGTGAAAAAGTAATATTGAATATTCGGTATTATACATTTGGTTCACCACTGACAAACTTCTATGTTGTGATACAGCTTAATATTGCTCCCTGGAGTGTGTAAATAAATTGACCTATGTCTCTGGACCAAATTTTACTTTTTTTTCTGGATACTCATCTAAATCACAAGGTTGTACACAACAGCTTGTCCAATTACAATTTGCTACCTCCTTTATAATTGAACTGTAGAGACATTATTAATTCATCTGTAAGCATACTATTTGCTGGCCAAGACCCTGGAATCAGAACAGAGGGGAGAAATCAATTCTTGGTCTCAGATTCCTTCATCCGACTTCCTAACCATATAAATCAGGCTGTCAGAATGCTCTTTTGCAGACCATTCCTTTGCAATGAATTTTGCATCTGAAGCTAAATTCGGGATCCTAAGACTCAGGGGAGTATATGGCTAAATAAGCTACATACTACCCGTTTTCATTGTTTAATTGGAATGATATTTTTGTGATCGTGACTGTCTCCTGTTCTGAATTTTTGTCTCCCTGTTCCAATCAACCATTTCAACAAGGACAAGTTTGACAGTATTGTGACAGATGGAAATATTTTCCTCTGTTCTCGTGTGCAGAATGACCCCATTCCCTTAAAGTTTGTAGAGTTTTGAACGAAACTTTACGTGCTGTGCTGAATTTACCTTCTAGGCATGTGCAGAGTGCTGTCTTCTGAAAACAGAACAACAGAGTTGGAAGGGACTTTGGAGGTCTTCTAATCCAAGCCCCTCCTCGTTCAGGAAACCCTATACCATTCCTGACAAATGGCTGTCAATCTCTTCTTAAAAACCTCCAGGGTTGGTTCTGAAGATAAACTATTCCAGGGATTAATTGTTCCCACTGTCAGGAAATTTCTCCTTAGTTCCAAGTTGCTTCTCTCCTTGGTTAGTTTCCACCCATTGCTTCTTCTTTTCTCTCAGATGCTTTGAAGAATAGTTTGACTCCCTCTTCTCTGTGGCAGCCCCTGAGATATTGGAACACTGCTATCATGTCACCTCTGGTCCTTCTTTTCACTAGACTAGACATACCCAATCCCTGCAGCCTTCCTATGTTTTAGCCTCCAGCATCTAATCATCTTTGTTGCTCTTCTCTGTACTCTTTCTGGAGTTTCAACATGCTTCAGGTCTTCTGGCAAGAACACCTGAAGTGATCATTTTGTTTACTCTGAGAGCTGGAGTGAAGGATATGGTATTGGCAGAAGGACTTAGAATCCTAAGCAGAAAGTGGATAATTAAGAAGATACAATGTGTTGCAGGTTGATCAACAATGTTTGATTTCCCTTTCCAGGTCTATAAGAAATGGGAAACAAAATATACAGTATATGAAATCATGTTTTACTCCCCTTTGAATAAGTAGATGCAATTTCCTACTTATCCAAACTTTCATTATGATAACCTATTTTGAATGTTATGCTGTGCTGTAGTACATAGATAGATAGATAGATAGATAGATAGATAGATAGATGATAGATAGATAGATAGATAGATAGATAGATAGATGATAGATGGGTGGGTGGGTAGGTGGGTGGACACATGCATGGATGAATGCATGGATGGATGGATGGATGCATGGATGGAGATGATAGATAGATAGATAGATAGATAGATAGATAGATAGATAGATAGATAGATAGATAGATAGATGATAGATAGATGATAGATAGATAGATAGATGATAGATGATAGATAGATAGATAGATAGATAGATAGATAGATAGATAGATAGATAGATAGATAGATAGATAGATAGATAGATAGATAAATGGATGGATGCATGCATGCATGCATGCATGAAGATAATAGATAGATAGATAGATAGATAGATAGATAGATAGATAGATAGATAGATAGATAGATAGATAGATAGATAGATGATGATAGATAGATGATAGATAGATAGATAGATAGATAGATAGATAGATAGATGATAGATAGATAAATGGATGGATGGATGGATGGATGGATGGATGGATGGAAGGATGGAAGGATGGTTGGACAGGCAGCCGGCAGGCAGACAGACAGACAGACAGTGCTTTTTACATCACTGGCCTCCCAGCCAGTTAAAATTCAAGTGAATTTTTGCTGAGATTTTTTACTCCAAACTCAGCACTGTTCTTTTCTTCTTGGCTGTCTGCCGGTGAAAAGGTAAGTTTATGGTCACCAACTTTGTGGCATTGTGGAAACCTGGCTCTGATCTGAAATCTCTTGCAGAGAGGACAGCGGTATACCAGGAGTGCAAATTTACACATTTGTGTCTTCCCCGGGCTTGTTGCTCCAGCCAAGCGAGCGCTGATTAATTCAAATTGCAGTTGACTATCAGCAGTAAGCCACTAATGGGGATAATTCACATCTCTTCCCATTCACCTTACACAGCTGATGTGGGTGAGTATTGCATGAAAAAGTGATAAAACAACAAAGCAATGTAGTCGGGGATTATCTGGAACTCTTTTTAAAATACTAAATAGCAATAGCACTTAGACATATACCACTTCACAGTGGTTTACAACCCTCTCTAAGCAGTTTACAAAGTCAGCCTCTTGCCCCCAACAATCTGGGTCCTCATTTCACCCACCTCGGAAGGATGGAAGGCTGAGTCAACCTTGAGCCTGGTGGGATTTGAACTGCCAAATTGCAGGCAGCCGATAGTCAGCAGAAGTAGCCTGCAGTACTGCACTCTAACCACTGCGCCACTGCAGCTCTTGTGTGTCCAATCATACAAGGTAGGGGGATGATTTTTTTAAAAAAAAGATGGGAATAGGACTATTCTTCATTAGCCAAGTGTGATTGACACCCAAGGAATTTGTCTCCGGTGCATAAGCTCTCAATGTACATGCAAAAGCCAAAGTGATGTCATAGATCGTAAATCATAAGACGCAACCATAAGTCATAAGGTACAAACCAGGGATAAATCATAAGTAACCAATAAGTGAAGGGTCAGCATCCAGCTTGAGTATGACAAGTTGAAACGAAGAGGCACGTAGCTTCCAAATTTCACTCTTGACAAGTAGGAAAGATGAGAAGATGAGGATTAGAAAGGCGATAATTGCAAAAAAAACCCTGATGACTTCATTCTCTGTTGGGGTATTATCTGCAAAGGTGCCAACATTGTCAAAGAACTTAGATCAATCATGGCTAACCTTTTTGTCATTGTGTGCCAAAAGTGCACGTGTGCCCACACCCATAATGCAAACCATGCGACACCCCCAGCACCTCCCTCCCCCTTGCGCATGCACATGTGCCCCCCCTCGCGGTCCCCCCACAACCCCTCCACATGCACACACGACCCCCCACTACCAGTTTTGCATCTAGCAAACCTTCCTGCAGCCTCCTGGGACTAAAAATGAGCTGTGTGTGTGTGTGTGTGTGTGTGTGTGGTGCATTCCCTTGCGGTCCATTTTGGGCCTAGCAGGCCTCCCTGAAGCTCTCCCCTCACCCCCGTGCATGCATGCATGACCTCCTCCCTGTGCATGCGTGCCGTCTTCCACATGCACTCTGCCTCCCGCACATGCACGGGAGAGATCCAAAAGTTAGCTGGCCGGCAGGAGGCACCTGCGCATTCGCGGTGGAGCTGAGCTGGGGTGATGGTTCATGTGCCCGCAGAGAGTGCTCTGTGTGCAGGCACACGGACTTAGATCCTTCTATTTAAAATAAGACCTTGAATTTAATTCTTGATGTCTCTGGAGAGTTTGTATCTGTCTCATCTGAACACGGTGATAGCTTAAGGAAGACTTCTCCCAACTGATGTCCTAAATGAATAGAGCACTAAAACTTCCCGCACCTCTATAGGACACATATAGGCTGGAAGGTTAATTTTATATTCTTGTTGACTTTTTTTGGGGGGGGCATGTATGTGTACTGGGAGATTTGTATCTGTCAAGCACCAGGAAAATCAGGAGATTCAAGCAGTTCAAATGAGTATAAAGATTTATTGGCAAGCTTAAGCTCTCTACAAAATCTGAACTTCTAACAGTCAAGAGAAATGACTCAGCACACAGGGACTTGGGACTTATGACGTATTTTACTTCTCCCTCCCTTGGGCTCAGCCTGCTACATTATCCACGTTGAAGCATCTTTCTTTTAAAAACATAGCTGTCAAAATTTGGTCTTGATAGCTCCCTGTATACATTCTTGGTCCTACTTTAGGTTGGTGTAACATGGCTGCCCCAAAGGCGCTTTTTCAAAAGACAACTAGACTTTCTTGTTTTTTTCCTTGAAGACATTTCACTTCTTATCCAAGAAGCTTCTTCAATTCTGATGGAATGGTGAGCAATGGAAAGATTTATATTCCTTGGACTCATCTGGACATTAGCACTCTCTCTGAGACCCTCAGGGCCTCCAAACCCCCAAGTGGCCCCATTGACTCTCGGAGAGAATGCTAACAATGAGATGACTGCAAGGAACATAAATCCTTCCATTCACTACCATTCAGTTAGAACTAAAGAAGCTTCTTAAATAAGAAGTAAAATGTCTTCAAGGAAAAAACAAGTATGTCCAGTTTCCTTTTCAAAAAGCACCTTTGGGACAACCATGACATGTATGATTAAGAATCTCCATAGACATGTAATATGGATTGATTCAAACTCTGACGAAGGCATGTTGTTTGAAAGATCTGGCTATGGGTTCTTTCTTTCTTTCTTTCTTTCTTTCTTTCTTTCTTTCTTTCTTTCTTTCTTTCTTTCTCTCTTTCTTTCCCTCTCCCTTGCTCTCCCTCCTTTTGTCTTTCTGTCTGTCTTTCTGTCTATCTGTCTTTCTTTCTCTTTCCTTTTCTTCCTCTTTCTTTTTACTTCTTTCTTTCTCTCTCTCTCTCTCTTTCTCCCTCTCTCCTCTTCCCTCCCTCCCTCCCTCTTTCTTTCTTTCTTTCTTTCTTTCTTTCTTTCTTTCTTTCTTTCTTTCTTTCTTTCTCTCCCTCTTCTTCCCTCTCTCCCATTGTACTGTTTCAAAGCATCTTCTGAAGCCATGGTCTAGTGCCAGGGTTTGTGGTCCTTCCTCCCCCCTCTCCCCCTCTCTCGTTTTTTTTTTTTTAATCATCTCAGCAGGTTCCGTCATCCTCACCAAGCATTCCTCCATCACAGTAATGCTGAGTTTTTCCATTTCTTTGTATAAAAATAAACTCGCTGCAATTTTTATGTACAAAAACAAAGTACCATAACTTTTGTCCATCAACCCCAAAAGAAAAGCCCTAGTTTCAATTGTAGATTAATTTTTTAGAATCCTCTGAATCTGTGTGTATTTGAATCCAGAATTTCCTAGCTTTTATACTCATCCACCAAACGTGATAAAATGTCCCTGGATCAGTTGTCAAAACAAACTGAAACAAAAAACATCATTCTAGACAAAACATTCATTTTTATCACAGAAATTCTTCCCAAGCAATCACAATTGTAATTTCATTTCTCGCAAAACTTTTTAAACTTTATGTCATATTTATTTTGAAATAACATACAATACATATTTTCTGTATTAATACCCAGATATTTTATCTACTCAATCTTAAACCTCTTGTAATCATCAACTCTGTTTGATCTTCTAGTTTCATGTTTTGTAATCATCTTTGTCTTCTGTTTATTAATCTGGAAACATGCTAATGAACCCAATTGGTTTAATTTTTTCATTAATATTTCAATTCCCTTTAAAGCCCTTAAATTAAAAGTTTCTTTTAAAAAATTTTATGCCCATAATCAGTTCAGTATTTCAAAAACCAAAAGAAACAAGAAAGGAGATAGTGGGAATCTTATCTTGTTCCTTTTTGCATCTCGCAGGGTTTTGTTAGATTTCCATTAACAATTATTTGTGGTTTCTGTGAAGTGTAAATTGATCTCCATTTTATAAAGTTCTTTTCAAAATTCATAACTTTTAAAACCTTGAACAAAGAAGTCCAGTTCAAATTGTCGAAGGTCTTCTCTGCATCTAAGAAATTCAAGTTATTTTTTGCATTATGTTGTTCCAAATATTCCAAAATGTGTAACATGTTTCTAACATTGTCCCTTAATTGGTTTTTTTTTTAAAAGTAAAAACACATGTTGATCCCCATGAATAAATTTTTGCAAAATTATTTTCAGTCTGTCATCTGGAATCGTTGTAAACAGTTTGTAGTCATTATTCAATAATGATATTAGCCTACAGGCTATATCTTCTTCTTCCTCCTTAGGTTTTAATGCTATCTTGGTTTTTATTTCTGTCTCTCTGGCATTTTTCCTCCTTGTAGGATTGAGTTCATTGTGTTTGTAAAGATTGTAAAAATTCATCCTGGAAACATTTATAATAAGAATCTGATAATCCATGTAGTCCATGCACCTTTCCTAATTTAATCTTTTTCAATAGCTTCAAAAACTTTACAAATTGTTAGGTAAAGGTTCCCCTTGCACATATGTGCTAGTCATTCCTGACTCTAGGGGGCGGTGCTCATCTCCATTTCAAAGCCGAAGAGCCAGCGCTATCCGAAGATGTCTCTGTGGTCATGTGGCTGGCGTGTGGTTCCTATTTTTCTCCTTGCATTTTTACATGTTTTCGAACTGCTAGTGTTATGTTCGGTTGGCAGAAGCTGGGACAAGTAACGGGAGCTCATTCCGTTACACAGTGCTAGGGATTCGAACCACTGAACTTCTGACCTTTCTGATCAACAAGTTCAGCATCTTAGCCACTCAGTCACTGCGTACTCTTCCAAATTGTTACAGGTCCATTAATAATCTGCCTGCCTGTTCCTCTGTAATCTTTGATAAATTTTGCTTCTTCAGATATTCATCCATTTTCTCTCAAGTTGATCGCTTCCTTTCTATCAATTGGAATAACATTGATGGAATGTTTTTTTTTCCTGGTATGGACACATTGTCCATTAACACAGCATTTCCCTCTTGTTAAGTTCAATGTCATTTTATCTGAATGAAATAAAGAGAAAAGAAGAAGAATTAAAGCAATTCCCTGCGAAGCATTTCTCAACAAATGAAGTTGTTATAACGACAATTAGCAACGGCAGTTAAGAGAAATTGAAATAAAAATGAATTACGGGAAGCAAAAAAAAAAGACTTTGCAAATAAACTGAGGAAGTGGCAGGCATATAAATTACGAAAAGGAAAAGCCATTGTAAAGTGCCTTCTGAAGCTTTCGGGTTTGCGACCCCTCGCCTGCTTTCATTCTTCGCCACTAAATTTTTTATACAGTCTTGAGCATCTCTGAAAGAATTCAGATTCCAGATAGGGCATGATTAATTTAGCGCTGTCATTTTTCTACAATATAGCGTACAGCTGTCCTTCTCCTTGGCTGCGCTACATCCGATCTCCGCTCTTAGCGGAGAAGTAAATTAAAGCAAAAGGGTTGGAGTCACTCTTCTGTGCCAATGTTAAAATTAATTTTTCCTGACAGTGCCACAGAGTTGGAAACTTGGAATGGCATTATAAAAAAAAAGGGGGTAACCAATGAATTAAAATATGCGTATATGGATTGGTTGATGAAACAAGTCCATCGCTCTTTCTACATTAGCTTGTTTCCCTGTGGATGCTGAACGTTTTCTGCAGGGAAAAATGCAGGGGAAAAAAACCTTTCACATTTTCCTGTGACATAATATTGTTTTTTTTTTAATGTGCTCTCTCTTTCTCCTCCTTGAATTAAAGTCAACTTCAGGGAAGCTTTTACAGCTGCGTGCAAAAATCTAAGCTATCTTGATCAAATTGCATATTTCTTGGAATCCTTAAATCAAGAAGCTGATTCTAGTGTGTGGTACAAAATTAAACGCAACCTCTTTGTACAAATTCAGATCATGTTTACTGTAAAAGCAAAAGTTTCTCTGTCCAGTCAGTCCAATTCTAAGGTCTATCTCTATTCCTTGGGATCAGTGTTGTCCGAAAACATTTTTCAGGGCCGTGTAGCCAACATGCCTATACACTGAGGCACACGGAATAGTATAGTCATAAATACAACGAAATTGGTTGTATTACAACGGAATGCGGTTACCTTCCCACTGAATTGATACCTATTTATCTACTCACATTTGCATGCTTTCAAAATGCTAGGTGGGCAGGAGCTGGGGCAAGGAACGGGAGCTCATCCCATTTGCAAAGAGCTCGGGTCTCAAACACGGACTGTCACCTCTCCAGCTGACAAGTTGAGCATCTTTAACCCCTGAGCCACTGTACATACATACATATATATATATATATATATATATATATATATATATATATATATATATATATATATATATATATATATATATATATATATATATATATATATATATATATATATATATATATATATATATATAGTGCAATTCTTTACAAATTCAAAATAAGGGATATCCCCTACTTGATTTAGTGGTGACAGCTAATTCTGATCTAAGGTAATGAGAGACCTATTCAGCTAGGTTTGTTTGGTAATGAAATTGGGGGGAGGGGGTATTTTAGACCTCTTTTTAGTATTTGTCTTTTTTCTTGGTTTCTTCAAATTGTGCCTCTTCAACTGTGGCCTTGCACTGCCACGCCTTGTGGTCTTGCCTTTGCCTGTGGACAACTTCTTTGTCTTGTAAACTTGCCTTTGCTTGTGGAACTCACTGGTGCTGGCACAGGGAATGGTGGGGAATATCAACTCAGGCTCGGAAGCTTTAATAAAGACTTCTTACACCTGGTGTGTGTGTGTGTGTGTTGTGTGCAAGCTGGACAGCAGATTATCTATATTAGTTTTTTATTTCATTGTATGGTGTTTTATTGCATTGTGTCCTCCATCTCATTGTTACGACCGATGCTTACACCCATAAACCTTATCTACTTGGAAATGCAACTTGATCCAGTCTTGGAAATGCAACTTAAAAATAAACAACAACCTAGAATATCCTTTAAAAACTCACAATGAAAAGAGTGTAGTTGTGAAGAGGGGAACTTCTAAAGTTCCCTCCAGATGGCTGCGTCGATAAGCAGCTGTAATTCTATCAGAGATGAACTGAGACAATGAAAGGCAAAAAAAACCCCAAAACCCCTCAAAAGACTCTAAAGGGGCCTAGATACCTCACGGCTGAACCGTAAAAGGATGAAATATATAATATAAACTTCTGCCGGGGTGCCAGATTCATTTTTTAATAGCTTTCCACCACCCCATGATTGCAAACATCCAATGCTCATAGTAAACAAGTGTGCGAGGGGAAAAAAATATTGCTTATTTACGGAATGAGTTTGCATTTCAACGCACTGTAAAGAAAATGCTATAAATGATAAATAGCGTAGAGTCAATGAAGAGCAGTTTTTCGGGGGTATCTTTCTTTCAACGTTTTATTCTTTGAATGGAAAGGATATTATTTCTTCAGGGGAGATAAGGTATCAGTTTTCCTGATTTCCCATTCCCCAAGTGCTTCCTTAGAGAGAGAGAACAACGCGTTAGGCAATTTTGCTCTTGGGAGAGCACTGTGTAAGAAGTAGGATTTCTAAGCCTCCGTGAAAATAAAGACATCATTGGAATGCAGATTTATAATGCAAAAACTGGAAAAGAAAATGTGTCAGGCCTGGAAGCCGTCTTTTGCATTGAGCCTTCAGGCCTGCCACCTTTAATGCTGTGGGAAAATGGGAGAGGGGACTATATGGAGTATGGGAGATATATAGTCAAAATAACATTCCTCTCTCAGAGAGTCAAGGACGCCTTGCCCTGCCCTGGAGTGGTGTGACTGGGAGGCATCTTCAGTTTTGGACGGTGTCTGATTGGACCATGTGATGGACATGTGGGTGCTGGGCAGGGACTTGAACTTTCGTTTGGGTGGGGAAAACCTGGAAGCTTTCAGATTCGGGTTTTCCCAGATGTGCCAATATGACATCTCTAATAAAATGGAACTTTGAGGAAACTCAAGCTTCGGAGTCTTCTTTCGTTGGGGGTGCTACTTGGGACCCTGACAAAATGAAAGTTTGGGCTTACATTGACATCAACTTCAAAAATTTTTAAAAAAACAATGATTAAATGTTTAATGGTTTTAAGACCAGGAGATAACATCCTAACCTATTTCTATTATTGCCCGATCAGAATCGGGTGCATTCACCAGGATAAGCATAGCTGTGTACAAAAATGCTGATGTTAGTCTAATCCAGATTTCAAGAATGCTTTTTTGAAATTCACAGAGGTAAACACACTCATGTCATGTGTGAAAAACACACGACATTTATTAAAAAATATGTTCATGGTAGAAGGGAGTCTAAGTCTCCGTAGTCCTGTGAGCATAGTTTACGTTCGGAAGTTGTGGATTTCCATCATTGGAGGCTTTCAAAAAGAGACTGGACAATTATTTGTCTGAAATAGTATAGGGCAGGGTTTCAAACTCAATTTCATTGAGGGGCCACATCAGGGTTGTGTTTGACCTCAGAGAGCTGGGGGTGGGGGTGGCTGGGATGGGTATGGTCACGGTGATTGTGGCAATCCAAGCCCAATGTCACTCGTGTCAGGGGCACCTAAGCTGACCTAGTGCTAAAGTTGGACTTCCCTGAGACCCTCCTTCAATCTCATTATAATCAATCTTCCTTCCTTCCTTCCTTCCTTCCTTCCTTCCTTCCTTCCTTCCTTCCTTCTTTCCTTCCTTCCTTCTCTCCTTCCTTCCTTTTCTTCTTCTTCCTTCCCTCTTCATTCTCCTTTCTTCTTCCTTCCCCCTCTTTCCTTATTTTTCCTTCCTTGCTCTCTTCCCATTTTCCCATATTTTTCTTTCCCTTTCTCCTTTGCTGTCCTTTCTTGCATGCTCAAATGCAATGATCTTTTGTTTTGTTCTTAGCTTGTTTTGATAGCCCTCTGCCAGCGAAAAAGGAGCTCAGGCCCTCGGGAGCTCCATTTTCGCTGGCAGAGGCATTGTGAACCGATCCTTTGCCGTTTCCAGGCTGGTCCCATGTGCCAGAGATAAGCACCCTGCAGGCTGGATCTGACCCTTGAGTTTGACACCCCTGGTATAGGGTCTCCTGCTTGAGCAGGGAGTTGGACTAGAAGACCTCCAAGGTCTCTTTCAACTCTTATTATTCTAAGTTCTGTTTCCCCTGCATATCATTGGTGTTCTAGCACTCAGATTTAGAATGCAGCATTCCGAGGAAGGCTAGACAGACACTTCCTCTTTCCAATTTTGTAAATATTTTCTGAATACTTTAATTATACTATAGGTAGAAGGGATGTGATGGCTCCGTGGCTAAGACACTGAGCTTGTCGATCAGAAAGGCAACAGTTCAGTGGTTCAAATCCCTAACGCTGCATAATGGAGTGAGCTCCTGTTACTTGTCCCAGCTTCTGCCAACCTAGAAGTTCAAAAGCACGTAAAAATGCAGGTAGAAAAATAGGGACCACTTGGGTGGGAAGGTAACAGTGCTCCGTGCACCTTCATCTTTTAGTCATGCTGGCCACATAACCACGGAGATATCTTTGGACAGTGCTGGCTTTCAGCTTAAAAACAGAGGTGAGCACCGCCCCCTAGAGCCGGGAACGACTAGCACGTATGTGCGAGGGGAACCTTTACCTTTAGAAGGAAAAAGTCACACATCTTTCTTCCAGAGAGTTTTAAGAAAAATTAACCACTTGGCTACCTGGTTACAGAATAACTGACAGGTTTGAGATTGCGATAGCATAAACATGGTGAGAGAGTGACTCTTTAGGGATTCAGTCCTTTGCCGTGCCCCAAAATTGAGGTTAATATTTATTCTCTCTATCATTTGCAATTATTTTAAACAAAAAAAGAGGGAGACTGCTCTGCTTGTAATGCACTTTCAACCTGCTGTCTGCATCTAGTTTATTTAATCAGAAATATTTTTTTAATGGTGTTTAAAGTACTCTGATTGTCAGGCCTGCAGCGGACCCTTTAAGAATCTTTGGCCTGCCACACTCTCTCTATCTAGCTTCATCTTTAGTATGCCTTTTCATTAAGGGGGGTGGGGGAATAGCAAGGGGTAGAATGTGTTGTTTTCAAAACAAAAAAATCATTTCTAGAAGCTCAAGGTTATTTTTTGTCTCCGCACTTCGACACCTGACCGGAATCAGCGGGGTGGAGATGCCAGCGTGGAAGAAGAAGATTGGATCATGTGATGGATTGGTGGGTATGGGGACAAGATCATGAACTTTCAGCTGGGTGGGAATCCCAGGTAACGTCCAGAATTGGGATTCCCACAGATGTGCCAACATGTCTGTATTATTAAATTGGAACTTTAGAGATAGCTCTGGTGTGGAGTCTAATTTAATTCTGCATGATATTTGGAACGCTGACACTGATCTTCTTACTGGGGTTGACTACGTCAACCACGAGTGCTTTAAGAGGGCTCTCTGCCTATATTTGTCGCCTTGACATTGATATCTCTTGGCTCTTATATTGACTCTTTGGTAACAGTCAGTGAACTATTAATTATGTTTCTTGGCACGGTAAAAGGTTTAAACAGTTTTTATTAGGTTCTCCTCCTTAATGATTAATATTACTGATTTATTAGCAATACTTCAAGAAAACAAATCATACAGAATGTAATTAAAAAAATTAAGGGACAGCACAGACCTGCACCAACTAAAATGAACTCTTAAGACTGAACAGGCCCCTTATTGTGCAACAGCTAAAGTTCAATCATAAAACTTTATGGAGAGCCCAGAATACATTTACTGTTTACAATCCATTCTGTTTCTTCTTTTCCCCAATTTTTCCTATTAGTTTTCAGTTATTAAGATGAGAAAAAAGAGAAAATAGTAGTGTAGCCAGTGGTGGAATTCAAATTATTTTACTATCGGTTCTGTGGGCGGGGCTTGGTGGGCGGGGCATGGATTGGTGGGCATGGCTTGATGGTCATGGCAGGGGAGGAATACTGTAAAATCTCCATTCCCTCCCCATTCCAGGGGAAGGTTAGTGCAATATCCCCATTTCCTCCCCACTCCAGGGGAAGGATACTGCAAAATCTCCATTTCCTCCCAATCAGCTGGGATTCGGGAGGCAGAGAATAGATGGGGGCGGGGCCAGTCAGAGGTGGTATTTACAGTTTATTTATTTATTTATTTATTTATTTATTTATTTATTTATTTATATTTGGTGCTTCTAGACCGCCCCCTCTCCCAGAAGGGACTCGGGGCGGTGTACAGTCCATAGAGAATATCACAAAATACAATAAAAAAGTTAAATAGTTAAATATGTACAGTTTGGAGGAGGTTAAAATGCAATTAAAAGAACTGTACAAAGCTAATATAAATATAAGTTTTAAATCACTAAAACAAAGACAACAAATTAAAAAACCCCTAAGATAACCAGATAATAATACATTTGCCAGGAGGGACAGTTGTAATTATGCCAGGCCTGCTAATCGGAACAGGTGAGTCTTCAATTTTTGCCGGAAGGAGCGGAGGTCAGAAGTGGTTCTAATGTCGGGGGGGAGGTCATTCCAGAGGGTTGGGCCCATCACAGAGAAGGCCCTACTCCTTGGTGTCGCCCGTTGGCATTGCCTAGTGGACGGCACCAGGAGAAGTCCCTCCAAACTACTCAAAATTTCCGTGAACTGTTCTCCAGAACTGGTCGGAACCTGCTGAATATCACCTCTGAGTGTAATTATTTAATAAGAAAGGAAAAGGGGAAAAAAAGAAAGAGGGAGGGAGGGAGGGAAGAAGGGAAGAAAAAAGGAAGGAAAGAAGTCTAATTAATGCAACTCCATAATTTTTTCATGTCTTCAGAGAAACACAAAACAATCTGCTTGTAAGATAAGCTTTTACTACATTCCTCCAAAGTCCAAAATCTTTTTTCCAAATAATTTCAAAATTATTCCATATTAAGATAAATGTTTAAAATGTTGCTGCTGATAAGGAGTATGAGAGAAGATCATTAATGCATCCTTAAGCAAGGAGTTGTGACACTGTTTTGAAGAAAGTAATGGTTTACTATCTCTTTAAGAAGCCATTGCTTGACTCAACTATTCTGGATAACAGTTCAGAACAGTTCTTCTCGTGGAGGTTATTGAGAAGGTGGTGTGTGTGGCTACTTTTTCAAAAAAGCTCCAGAAGAAGCGATTTATCCTGATCCTATTTGGTAATGGTTCAAGCATGCACTGTTTGCTCCTACGAATGACTGGTGTTGGGATTGGAATAGGAGAAGTGCAACTCTTGATTTTGTTAAATCTATCAACAGTCAACCTTCCTTCAAGGCTAGCAGAAAGAGCTGGACAGGTATTGGCTATTACCAAAATGGCTTTGATACAATTGCATGTCAATATATCAATTGAAACTTTTTCTGGAATATATGGTTTTGATCACGGTTATCCATGAAACTTGTTGCCTTATATATGAATCATTGCAACTCTCTGTGCATGGAGATTAATTGAAGATTAATAGAAAGCTGAAATTGGTTAAGCATGCAGTGATCCTGATAGTTAGGAGTGCTTTGAGGGAGCTGTATTGGCTATTAGTTAGATTCTGAGTATCATTCCATGTCCTGGATGAACATTTAAAGCCCTACTTAAGCCCTGGATTTAGTAGGACCTCCTGCTTTGAGTTTAATTTGTCCATCTAATAAGAGAAAAGAGAAGACATATTAAGGGCAGGGATGGGTTCCAGCTTCTTCTACTGCTGGTTCGCTCAGGGACTCATTTCATGTGCTCGTGCACGGCGCATCCATAGTAGTAAAAAACTGCTTCTGCGCATGTGTAGGAACACACCTCTTTTTTTTCCAAATAATTTTTTATTTATTTTTTATTCTCTTACATACCATTTTAAGTATACATTCACATAATTGTTATTCTTCTTTACATTTGTCATTCTTATACATTTATTATTTCATTTAATAGGTTACAATACACAGTTTGGGTTGCTTTATTTACCATCCCTTCCTCCTTTTGTAGCATCACCTTGTTATTCCTTTCTTTTCTCCTTCCCTCCCTTCTCTACTTTCTTCCTTCCTCCTCTCCTTCTCCTTCCTTCTTCCCTTACCTTTCTCCTACTCTTGCTCTCCCCCTTCCCCTTCCGGTAGGAACCCATCTCTGATAAAAGGGCCAACGAATGCCATCTTCAAGGATTCTGTATCCGTACTTCATGTTGATGAACTTTCTTGGAATAACATCCTTTGTCCTTTTTCTGTTAATGTGATAAACGGGGCTATTGCCGAGAGCACTGAGGAATAGATGTATTATTAAGGTGACCAACTTTTTTACAATGAAAAGGAGGACAAAACACGTTCTATTGTCCAAAATGCTAAGGTGACCAACTTTTTTACAATGAAAAGGAGGACAAATAAATTGGAAAAAATATATCGTAAATAAAAGAAATATTTTATTCATTGCAACAATAATACACTAAAATATGATATATGCATAATAAAAACATTTGCAACATTTTATATTGTAATTATGCTTACATGCCTGTTAATTATTATTTAAATGAGTACTTTTCCATTGAATTAATATTTTTGTCAATGTATCATCTTCTAACAATATATTGGAAATATCTGAACAAGAAATATCCTTCATATTGAATTTTACAGCAAGTGCTGCAGCTAGAGTATCAACATTCAATCTCGATTTCTCACTTGTCGAAAAATCATTGGCAATTGAAAAAAACTCTTTCAACTGCTGCATTAGTTCCAGGGCAGCACAATGTAAATTGAACAAGTATAAATAAATGTTCACATGGAATATGTTCATTTTTGAAATGGCTGAAAATATCCACCCATCTTTTATCAATTTCAACATGTTGATTTTCCCATTGTATTAATTTTTCAGAATTTAAATATACATTCAGTCTTCTAATTTCTTCAAAGAGACAATTGTCGTCTAGTTTAATGTCTAGCATTTCTTTAGATAAAAATTCAACAAAAGATTCAATATCTGTTCAATATACTTGCGATGAAGTAAAAAAAACACCATTAAAAACTGTTTAATAAAATACGTCACATAACGCGCAACAGATTAGCCTTCAAATATCAAAAAGGAGGACATGTAGGAGGACACTTTTCGAGGGAGGACAGAACTTACAAAAGAAGGACTGTCCTCCCTAAAGGAGGACGGTTGGTCACCTTAGTATTATTGAAATATGCTTAAGGTCTGTGGGGCTTCTATTACGGTTAGAACATTCAGACTTTGCACTTCCTTTTTCCTGTTTCTTGTTATTTGTACATTTCAAAATTGTATTCTGTAAGCAGGTTGTAAGCCATTCAGAACTGCTTGAATGGAATTACTTTTCAAAGTATAAGATGCACTGGAGTATAAGATGCACCAAGGTTTTGAACAGGCAAATAAAAAAAAAGGTTTTTGCACTCTGCAAACCTCCCAAAAAGGCCCGTTTTTTTTGCGAAAATGGGCCCGTTTTTTAAAAAAGGGCATGAATAGCCCTTTAGTAGAGTGTTCCTGGGGGGGGGGGGGCAAAAACGGGCCTGTTTTTTGTCAAAAAAAAGGCATTAGGAAGCTTATAGAGTGCTCCTGGGGGATGGGGGGGGGGCAAAAATGAGCAAAAATGACCTGTTTGCTCATTGCTGCCCTCCCCAGCCCTCTGAAAGCCTCCTACAAGCTATGCACGGCTATTTTGGTGAAGGTGGTGGGGTTTCAGGAGGCAAAAAATGCTGTATTCAGTGAATAAGATGCACCCAGATTTTCAGCCTCTCTTTTGAGGGGAAAAGGTGCATCTTATACTCCAAGAAATATGGTAAATTTGTGATCATTAGTGCTCTCTGAACTTGATTGTTTCTTGCAGATGTTTCATTGCCCAACTAGGTAACATCATCAGTGTTAGAAGGGAGTGAGTTTTGTTTTCTGTTTATATACAAGTGACTTGTCCTGTCAGTGTTGGTGGGAGTGTTCTTGTTGGTTCCTTCCTTGATTAGGCTGTTGATGCTCTGAGTTGGCACTTCCCTGATTGGGCTATTGTTGATTTTGGCTTTAGTATTAATCTGGGTGTTATTTGAGTGCCAGACTTTCAGAAATATTTTTTTTGGGGGGGGGGGGATTTTTGAATCTGATATGTTCCACATACAATCTTACTATGTCCATGAGGCTATATCTCCTTTTAGCTATAACATAATCAATTTAATTTAGGTATATGGTGATGCCCATGTATTCAGCCATTATTTGGGTTGTTTGAACAACAGCGTTAGTTGAAGAAATAATCAAAATGGCAAAATGACATTGATAAATTCTCCAAGTTCATCTGTGTTTCCTAAGCTATGCACTGTATTGGACCTAGATTGTTGGGTCTGTAAACCGCTTAGAGAGGGCTGTAAAGCACTGTAAACTGGTATATAATTCTAAGGGCTATTGCTATTGCTATGAAGTTAAAATACATTCTCCTCCATAATGTTTCTTACAACTCCATAATGGAGGATGTTTTTGGAATAAGGTTGTCTTGGATCCTTTCTATATTTTGTTCCCTATATCAGCTGTTTGAACTTACTCTTAAAAAAATGAAAACAAAGTCCTGGTTTGTATCAGTAGATTCATTAGGGACCTTTGTTCCTACCGCAGAATTCTTAAGGTTGGTGCAACATCTGTGAGACTATAGGGCACCTTCTCATCTTGTCCTTAGTATGTGCAACATTCTGATGTGTTTTGTTTCCTAACATAAAGTTTCACTTCAGAAAAGAACCTGTAAAATAAGTTTCAAGTAGGGTTGGGATTGGAACAAAAAGGTATAATGACTACAGTAGTGGATAAAGTGTCTGGATTCTCAGTTCAAGAAGAGAATGGAGAAAGGAAAGTTGTTCTGTTTGACTTCATTATAATTCTTCCATATATTAACAGTTATACTGTTTCCTTTCTTTCTTCTTTCTTCTTTCTTTCTTTCTTTCTTTCTTTCTTTCTTTCTTTCTTTCTTTCTTTCTTTCTTTCCTCCCTCCCTCCCTCCCTCCCTCCCTCCCTTCCTTCCTTCCTTCCTTCCTTCCTTCCCAAATGGACTCCCTTACTTAGCAGTGGAGCAAATTCTGATAAGAACTTATAGAATTGCAATCTCAATCATTTAACACAACTGATTAATTGACTCAACATTGCAATTTTGTATATTATCCATTAAATAATGGATATTTAAATACCTTGTGATTGTCTGATCTTCAGCGGAAGGATAAAAATGGGTGAAAATAATACATCTTTGTTTTTTGTAATTAAGTATGCAACTTAAGCACACTTACAAATGCCAGAGGTAATGATTCCTTGAAGTTTATTGTTCATGATAATTCCTCCATTCTACAAAGAACGGCAAGTAACAACTGTGACCAAACAAAATTAGAACCATAAATCAGATTAGCCCTTTGCTTGGTTTTTTTATACTTACCAGTCGGTTCAATAAATCACTTGCTTTAGCCTATACATTATGCTTAGTGCCTTTCTTGTACCTACATCAGCACAACGTTGTGTTGTAAAATGTTCTTTGGTATATGCAAAGTGAATCAATGGAAATTAAGAGCAGGTTTTAGTGCTTTTAAGCCCTGTGCTCTAATCTGAACATTTTGATGATGGTGGCTAGTGATTGCAATCTGTAAAAATCATATAGTGAGAGAAAAATAAGAACATTCCTATTGTTTCAGATAACAAATTTACAACAACTTTTAAACACCTTGTAGACTATCTTTGCTTACACTGGTGGATAGATTGCTATTGAGTTATCATCCTTTCAGGCAGTTAGTCACTTTGAACTGAATTATTCCATTGATATAGATATCTGGCTGATGGATTGGATTTGCCTTTCAGCTAATATGGTCCAATTTTTGGTTTTCTGGAGAATTTTTCCAGCAGAAGGACAGACATAGGCCAGTGTCTGTTTTGAAGGGTTAGCCAGGTCTGCATTACAAAAGAAGAATTATAGACAAGAAGATCAGAAACCCAAAAGTTGAACATTAAAGGTAAAGGTTCCCCTCGCAGTCGTTCCCGACTCTAGGGGGAGGTGTCGATCTCCGTTTCAAAGCCAAAGAGCCAGCGCTGTCCCAAGATGTCTCCCCTTTCCTGCTTAGAAAGAATCCCCAAATGCAGGCATGTAGGACTTTTGAGTTAGTCTAATGGCTTGCAGTTAGTTTTAAAGCAATTTAATCTCGCTCTCTCTTCTAGTTTTGGAATATGCCCTTATGAAAACATGGTACATTAAAGTACACCGTAGTGCTACTTGTTTGATACTTGTTCTAACTACAGTGGTTTCCACCAAGGTCTTCTATTCCGGTGGGAACAGAGGTTTAATCCTATTGGTCGAAGGGTCTGACAGCTCCCTATAAAAGGGCTGCTGTCAGACTCAACCTTCGCTGGATTGTTCTCACTTGTTGTACTTAATAACCTTTTGTTACCTTTTAGCCTGTGTGTGCCTATCCATTACCCAATCTAACATTGGCGACGAAGGTGGGATTGGAAGGCAACTAGGTGAACCAAAAAGAGCGTAGCAAACCAGCAAGTACATCCAGCCCAGAGCGCAGCGCGGCTTCGAGCAGCCATTTTTGAGCAGCAAACTCAAAATGCCCTCTGAACACAAAATGCCCAGGCCCACCCCACCGATTCCGTATGACCCAGTCACCGAGCACTGGGACTCGTACATGCTACGATTTGACTGCTTCCTTGAGGTAAATGACCTCATGGGCCTTTCTAAAGGCCACAAGAAGAACATGTTCCTCGGATACTGTGGCTACTATGCCCCCAAGCCGTCCAAGCACATTTGCTGGCATGAGTTTAACATTAATGAGTACATTGCGGCACTTTGCACGGCCACAGTGTACTGCAAATTCCGAGACCTGGACGAGCTGATTCTGGATCGCATAATTTGCGGTGTGTGGGACATTAACCTACAGAGGAGGTTACTCGCTAAATCTAACCTCACTCTGCAGATCGCCTTGGAGGAGGCCAGGGCGTCCGAATCAGCCGTCAAATCTACTGAGACTCTGCAGCGCTAAAGCGCTCCACAAGATGTGCGAAAGAGTACACGCGTACATTGCGAGACTGCCGAATCTGAGAACCCAGAGGGCGAGGAAGATGACAGCTGCTGCATGTGCAGTAGCCGCGCCCGGCCGGCGCACAAATTCAAACCACATCTCCTGCCTTGTGCTAGCTGCGGAGGAGACCATGTCAGATTGGCTTGCCATTTCCGCAACGCAACCTGCCAGTACTGCGAGCGAAAGGGGCACATCGCCAAGGTGTGCTGGAACGAATTCCCTGCCACTACCTGGCAGCCTAGAAGTGCACCAAACCGCCAACAGAGGCCCAACCAAGAGGCCTGGCAGAAGCCACCCTGGCACTCAGAGGGCAACAATAGAGTCACCTACCATGCGTCAATCAACCAAGTGGCCAAAAAAGCTGAAGGTCACAGTCCTCATCGAGGACTCTTCATGTGAGATGGAGATCGACATTGGGTCATCACTGACCATTATGACGTGGTCTACCCTATAGCAGGCTATCCCTAGCCTAAAGAAGCAGCATCTTCGCACCTTGACATCCGTCAACGAGATTACCAGGGAAACTGGGTCTCCATCATGAGCCAAGGCACCTTCCAGGTGAAGTTCAAGCAGTTCAGTGGGAAACTCCCAATAACAGTGGTCAGCGGCAACTGCAGAGCCTCCTAGAGCTAGATTGGTTCCAAGTCCTGGGCCTAGAAGTGACCGGTATCAACGCCTTGAAAGATGACGGCGCTGAAGCCATCTTTAAGGAGTTCGAGGACGTCTTCGGCACCAGTCTGGGTAAGTATGTGGGGACTCCAATTTCTGTTAGTTTGGACCCTAACATAGTTCCAATAAGGCTAAAACCCATGAGAGTACCTTTTGTTCTCCGCCCCAAAATTGACAGGGAAATTGACAAGCTCGTAGGCCAGGGAATCCTAGAGCTGGTTGATCACGCACACTGGGAGAACCCTATAGTGACACCTGTCTAATCTGAGGGGGTCTGTCCACATCTGTGCGGACTACAAGTGCACAATAAATAAAGTGCTATAACAAAGCTCCTACCCTGTACCCATTGTACAGCACCTCCTTCATTCATTAGGCCCTGGAAACTTTTTCGCAAAATTGGACATGGTGCAGGCATACCAACAATTGCCTGCAGATGGCGCTACAGTGGAGGCCCAAACCATTGTAACATACAGGGTGCATTCAAATGGCACTGCCTGCAATTCGTCGTTAGTATTGCCCCTGGACTGGTCCAAAGCATCATGGAATGGCTTTTGCAGGGGATTCCAGGAGTTGTCTCCTATTTCGACAACATTTTGGTATCAGCTGCAAATGAGGCACAACTTTTCAAAAGTGTACGAACAGTTTTGGCTCAAATTAGAGACAAAGGCCTCCGTCTCAAAAAAGAGAAATGCCAAATTAACGTGCCAAAGGTTGAATTCTTAGGATACCTAATCGATGGCTCTGGGATTCACCCAACCACACAAAAATTTAAAGCAATTCAGGACGCCCCCACACCTCGCAATCAAACCGAGCTGCAGGCATTCCTTGGGCTCCTTAATTTCTACAGCGTCTTTCTTAATCAGAAAGCCACCGTTGCTGAGCCCTTACACTGTCTCCTGGCTAAGAATGCAAAGTGGTCCTGGGGCAGAGCTGAGGCTGCCGCATTTGCCACGGTAAAACGACTCCTGTCGACGGACTCCTTTCTGGTACAATACAGCCAGACCCTGCCATTGGTGCTGACCTGCGATGCTTCCCCATTCGGCATCGGTGCCATCCTCAGCCACTGTATGCCCAACGGAACTGAAGCCCCTATTGCATTTTACTCCAGGACCTTGTCTGCCGCAGAGCAGAACTACAGCCAGCTGGACCGTGAAGCTTTGGCTGCAGTGGCCGAAATAAAGAGGTTCCATGAGTATCTATATGGCCATGACTTCGAACTGGTTACAGACCACAAGCTGTTGTTGGGCTTACTGGCTGGGGACTGACCTACCCCAGTGTCATTATCACCTCGCATGACCAGATGGACCATCTTCCTAGCTGCCTACTCCTATCGTCTCATCCACCAGGCTCCTCTTTGGGGCACACTGATGCCACTGCCCGCTGCCTGAACTTCTCGCTGACCCGACTTTCAAGACACCAGCTCTCCTCATTGACTACCTTGAGACTGGGCCTGTCTCGTCTAGTGACGTTGCCTGTCAATCTGCAAAGGACTCCACCATCAAACAAATTTTGAACTGGGTGTGGAAGGGGTGGCCCAAGGGCTTGTTGGAGCTGATTTCAAAATGTATTTTGCCAAACGTGATGAGTTATCGGTTGTAAATGGCTGTTTACTGTGAGGGGACCGGATCGTTATTCCACCCAAACTGCGCATTGCAGTATTAGAGGCTTTACACTTAGGGCATCCTGGAATTGTCAGGATGAAGTCTTTGGCTAGGAGTTACATGTGGTGGCCTAACATGGACAGGAAGATCGAAGAATGGGTGGCTACCTGCACACCGTGCCAGGAGTCCACACCAGCTCCCCCAGAGGTGCCCGCTAAAGAGTGGGAGCGACCTCAAGCACCATGGTCTAGGGTGCACATTGACTTTGCTGGCCCAGTTCACAGCCAGACATTTCTTGTAGTTGTGGACACCTACTCGAAATGGTTAGAGGTAGTCCTGATGACCTCCACAACGGCAGAAGTAGTCATCGAGGTGCTACGGAGACTTTTCTCCATGCATGGCCTGCCCAACATCTTGGTCTCTGACAATGGGCCCCAATTCATGGCCATGCAATTTGAGACCTTCCTAGCAGCTCAGGGAATCAGGCATGCCCTGGTCGTGCCATTCCACCCAGCCTCCAATGGTCAGGCGGACAGAATGGTAAGATCTGCAAAAGAGGCCCTCTCTAGGATGGGCCTGGGAGATTGGCAAACATGGGTTGACCACTATTTGCTAATTCAGCACATCACATCCAGTGCCACTACAGGGAGAAGTCCCTCCGAGCTTCTCATGGGTCGCCGGCTAAGGTCCCACTTAGACCAGCTACACCCCAATTATTCTGCCTCATCGCCCCCAGACTCCACAAACAAGATTCAGACATTTAGTGTAGGGGATTTGGTATACGCCCACAACTACGCTAGGGGAATTCTGTGGATTCCTGCCACAGTGATAGGCATCACTGGCCCTCGCTCTTACCTCCTAGAGCTCGAGGATGGTAGGAATTGGAGAAGGCATATTGACCAACTCCGTGGCTGCCTCTCCAACTCCACTCTTAGACAACCAGAGGTAACTCCTGCACAAGTTAGCCAAAGCCCTACCCAAATGGAACAAACACTCACTCCTTCCATGGCCAGCTCAAGCCCGAGGGTACCAGGAAACTTATCTGGTTATGTTGCAGGCCTGCAGCGAGCTCCGAGTGAACCGGCTCTAGAAGCTCCAGCAGCGGCCTGTGAAAGGTTCCAGGAGCTTCCACCAAGCAGAGCTGCGGAGCAAACAGGGCCATCCGACCTGTCCAAGGAAACCCCTCCTAATGAACTGCACAGGTCAGGCAGAGCTACCCAAAAGCCCGCCTACCTGCATAACTATGTAACAAGTAGGATTGTTCCATCCAAGAGGGGAAGGGTGTTAGATACTTGTTCTAACTACAGTGGTTTCCACCAAGGTCTTCTGTTCCGGCGGGAACAGAGGTTTAATCCTATTGGTCGAAGGGTCTGACAGCTGCCTATAAAAGGGCATCTGTCAGACTCAACCTTCGCTGGATTGTTCTCACTTGTTGTACTTAATAAAGAGTTGTTGTTACCTTTAAACCTGTGTGTGCCTTTACATTACCCAATCTAATACTATTGGCTATAATTAAAGTTCTTTCAGCGTTTGTATTATAAATCCCCTTTTCGAGGTTTAATATCTCAGCGATTTCTAATCCCATTGGACTGAAGTTGGCTCAAGGAAAAAAAAATCCCTCGGTTTGTCCCCCTCCAATATATTTAATTTGTCTGACTGAATCACCACCTCCCCCAACTACCCTGCTATGCTCAAGAATAACTTAACTCTTGAATGCAACAGGAACGGAGGAGGGAGTAGATTTTTCATATATTTCTATTGCAGCTGCTTTTGCAAATTAAGAACAAAAAATGGCTAACATAGTTCTCCCACTCCCAGAGGTGGGCCTCAAAAATTTTAGCAATGGGTTCTCTGCCCAGTTGCTGGATGGTCATGGTGGGTGTGGCCTAGTCAGCCTCCTGCACCAGGAGGGGGGGGTTGCCTTCCCTAGGCTCTGGAGGTTTTCTGCAAACCTCTGGGAGGCAAAAACCTCTTCCCCCAGGATCCAGAGGCCGGAAATGGGCTCATTTCCAGGCTTCCAGAACATTTTCCCATGTCTCCGAGCCTCCGTACTGGCCTCACATCCAAAACGGGCCACATGGAGACTCCTGGGAGGGGCGTGGCCAGACAGGGGTAGGATTTGGAGGTTCTCCGAACCAGCCATAATGTTAGCTACAGGTTTTCCCGAAGCCGGGCAAACCTGTAGCAGCTCACACCTGCCCCCTCCTAATGCTACTGAGGAGGAAAAGTAGAAACGTGATACTGTTTACATTCTTTTCAAGTTTTGGATAATCTGGCTAAAATGAGACAAATATAAATGAGAAGAGCAAAACTGCAATGATTAAAGGCTTAGAGACTAAAACATAAGAAAAAGGGTTGCAGGAACTGGATATGGCCAGTCTAGAGAAAAGAAGGACTGTGTGTGTGTGTTTGTGTGTGTGTGTGATATGTTAGCAGTGGGAGTCAACCTATTCTCCAAAGCACCAGAAGGCAAGACAAGTAACAGTGGATGGAAACTAATCAAAGAGAGAACCAGCCTGGAATTAAGGAGAAGCTTCCTAGCAATGAGGACAATTAACTAGTGGAATAGCTTGTTTTCAGTAGTTGTGGGTGCTTCAACACTGGAGGTTTTTAAGAAGAGACTGGAGAGTGACCTGTATCAAATTGTATAAGGTCTCCTTCTTGAAACAGGGCTGGACTAGAAGACCTCCAAGGTCCCTTCTAGCTGTATTCTGATTGATTGAGATTTTGCACAAGACCTGCCATCTTTATCTCTAACCAGATTTCTTTCTCCCCCAATTTTTATTTTTGTTGAAGTAGCTTGAAGAGGCAAATAAGAACTTTGCTAGTTTTATCTTTATGTGAGAGAGTAATAAGCACTGATATTAGGATCCCCTAGGGAGTTTTATTATGAAAGAGTATTTGACACTAAATTCATATCTGCTAGAGAGCCACGGCTGGCTGAGATAACAGTGGAGTATCATACTGACAACTGTGATTTGCTACCGCTAATTTCTTTTTTTCCATGAATAATTTTATTAAAAATTATATTAAACAGTCTAAGCCAACAAAGAAACTTAAGGCATGTATACATACCACATGTATATATAAACACACATAAAGGTAAAGGTTCCCCTCGCACATATGTGCTAGTCGTTCCTGACTCTAGGGGGTGGTGCTCATCTCCATTTCAAAGCCGAAGAGCTAGCGCTGTCCAAAGACGTCTCCGTGGTCATGTGGCCGGCATGACTAAATGCCGAAGGAGCACAGAACGCTGTAACCTTCCCACCAAAGGTGGTTCCTATTTTTTTACTTGTATTTTTACGTGCTTTCGAACTGCTAGGTGGGCAGAAGTTGTGACAAGTAACGGGAGCTCACTCCATTACGCGGCACTAGGGATTCAAACCGCTGAACTGCCGACTCATCGACAAGTTCAGCGTCTTAACCACTGAGCCACTGCGTCACTACACATGTACACACCTACAATATGTAGAGGAAAGAATCCTTCCCTAAAAAGATAGTAAGGAAAAAGAAACTTTCTCCTTTATACCTGACTAGCCAATTCAACATCATCAATTGACTGCTGTCTCATAAATGACAACCAGATACATCTTCATTTTATACCTTACCCCATTTTCTATATAAGGTATTCTTTGACTTACAACCATTTGTTCAGTGACCTTTCAAAGTTACAATGGCACTGAAAAAAGTGACTTATGATCCTTTTTCACACTTAACGATCATTGTAGTATCGCCATGGTCATGTAATCAAAATTCAAGATGCTTGGCAACTGGCATGTACTTATGACAGTTGTGGTGTCTTGGAGTCATGTGATCACTTTTTGGAATGTTAAGGTAATGATGATTTATCATATTTTTGGAGTATAAGACACATCTTTTTCCCTCAAAAAAGAGGCTGAAAATCTGGGTGCATCTTATACACTGAATACAGCATTTTTTGCCTCCCGAAACGCCGCCCCACCAAAATGGCTGTGCATAGCTTTTAGGAGGCTTTCAGAGAGCTCCTGGGGGATGGGGAGGGCAGAAATGAGAAAACAATGGCCTGTTTTTTGCCACCACAATTTGCAGCAGTGGCTTCGTAAAGGCTATACATGCCCTTTTTTTTGGACAAAAAACAGGCCCGTTGTTGCGAAAAACGGGCCATTGTTTGCCCATTTTTGGTCCCCCCCCCAGGAGCACTCTACAAGCCTCCTAAGGGCTATTCGTGCAATTCTTTTTTTAAAAATGCGCCCATTTCCCCCAAAAACGGTCCGTTTTTGGGAAGTTTGTAGAGTGCAAAAACCTTTTTAAAAAAAAATTTATTCTTCAAAACCTTGGTGCGTCTTATACTCTGGTGCGTCTTATATTCCAAAAATACAGTAATAGCTGACCAGCTCCTGTAAGGCTGTTAACCAAGATGATGAAATGAGAATTAGTCCGGAAGCCAGATTCACTTAACAACAGCATTACCACCTTAACAACTGCAGCAAAAAAGGTCATAAAATGGGGCAAAACTCATTTGACACCTGTCCTGCTTAGCAACAGAAATTGTGGTCATACGTTGAGGACCACCTGTACTTACCTCGAAATCTTCAGTTCTCCTTATTGCTGTAACTACTTTCTTACCTGGGAATCTGGGAATTATGCCATCACATTCCTTGCTGCCTATGACAGTGCATGTGTCAACCCTGAAGCTGACGTGGTCAAAGCCATCTTGAGGCTTCAGTGCTGCCAGACTGGAGCTGAGGGATAGGGAAGGGGGATTAGAGATAGCTGGGGTTGCATAGTCAAAACAAAATACTTTATCTTGGGAACCAAGGGCGTACTCATACCTGTCAGGAAGAAGGAGGAATGATGTCACCAGGCCACCAGAAAATGCCTTGATTGGACCATGTGACTGATTGTTTGGGGTTGAGGGGATACCTTTTCCTTTTAATTAGGTGAAAACCATGGGAAACCTCAGAGTCGGTTTTCACCAGATTCGTGCCAATACCACATATCCCATAAAACTATTCTTTGAGGAATTCATCTGCCTTGGAGTTTTGCTTGGTAAAGTTCCATTACTTGGAACTCTGGCAGCATGTCTCCTACTTTACAGGGGTGAGAATATTTGTGAGGGACGCGATGGTGGAAAGGCCCACCTCGATTTGAGACCGGGCAAAACTGAGATTACATCCCCCAAAATTCCACAGCGATATCAAGTGAAATCCTCCTGTCCTTGTATCACAAATGAAAAACTGAGTTACCATTGATAGCATTATTCCGAAACTGGCATTTGCACGCCTCGTAACCATACATATTCATAAAAACTAACTCAGTTAAAGTGATTAAAATCAATTGGTAATTTTCAAATTTCCTTCCCAATCAATTCCTGTATGAAATTTAAGTCTAAGAACATCCCAGTGGCTCCAGGATGGGAACTTCCCCAGGGAGAGTGAGGCTATCTTTTCATTACTTCCATACATCTCATTGATTTTGTTTAGCGTTTACTGCGACACGCACATAAAGGATAGTGCTAGAATTAATATTCGTCCATTTACGCCAACAGCAGTTGGAAAACTGGGACTTCTTTTCTTTAGGGGTGCATGCTATGCTTTGTATAGCACTAGATAGAATAAAATTATGTGTGAACATCTGGCAAAAGCAAGAAATGACTGTTCTTAATTTTTATCATAGCAAAGAAAATGGAAAACTACTAAACTATGGGTACCAAATCTGCTTGCCATTAATATGGTTGACTGCTATTGAATTATTCTGAGATTGTTGGTTGCCAGGTATGTATCTCTACAGATACAGATATGTTGAATATGATTAATTGTCTATGGAGATTCTCAGTCATCCAGGTCATGGTTGTCCCAAAGGTCCTTTTTCAAGAGGCAACTGAACTTTCTGATTTTCTTTCTTCTCAGAATAATTATTCTATGAATAAAAATAGGTTGGAAAATAGGTTGACCCCCCACTCTTCTTTGTGGCAGCCCCTCAAACACTGGAAAAGCACAATGCCCTTTTGAAGGAAATAAAGTCACTCAAATAAAGTCACAGAAAAAGGATTAGAAGCTATAAGCCAAAGCAGATTAAGGCATGATGTAAAAAGAAACCCAGCTTGTACCAAACCCATTCATTCATAATTCTCCATAATTTTCTGTCCTTCCAAACCATCTGTTCAGTGGTCATTAAAAGAAAAAATTAAACCTTGTAATCACATGGCTTGAGTTCCTGAGCAGAATCACATGGCTTGAGTTCCTGAGCAGAAAAAGGACAGAGATGCTAGAGTCCCAGGGTTTGAACTTCCTGGGGCATAGGAAGAGTATGCTGATTGGTTGCTGTCAGAGGTCATAGCTAGCTTTGTAGGTTGTGTGCTAAGTTTGGTTGAAACTTGGTGCAATGAAGGGCAATAATATTAAAATTTAATATTTCATTTTTCTAGGAGAGGGGTGGGTGCTAACTTCCTACAACTCCATACACTTTTCTTTTTAGTATTCCTAAAGTGGGACTAGAACTCACAATCTCCTGGTTTCTAGGCCAGTACCTAACCACATATTTCATATATAGAGTGCATTTCCCATAATATAGTTGACTGGGTCAATTGGAGTGATATGGGGTAATGCATAGACAGAACTCCCCCCAAAAAAGGGTTAATTGATGCCTACAGTTAACCTGCCAGAATTCAATCTGTCCCAAAGCAGAGCTAGTAGTACACAAAGTTAAACTAACGTTATCCTGTCATGCAATGTTTTAGAAGATAATTATGATAGACCACCACTGGTTAGTCTAAACCTCTAGACAAAATCTATTCTGACGAACAAGAATATTACCTGTGTCAGGGTTCCAAATAGCATCCAAAATTAAATCAGAGTCAGAGGCAAAGCATTCTTCAAGTTCCAATTTATTAAGAGAGCCATGTTGGTACATCTGGGAAAAACTGAATCTGAAAGCTTCCCGGTTTTTCCCCACCCAGTTGAAAGTTCAAGATCTTGCCTCCACACCCACAAGTCCATCACATGGTCTAATCTTCCACTGCCATGCTGGCAGTTCCACCCATCCAGTTCCAGTCAGGTGCAGAGGTGCAAAGACAAAGGATGACCTTGGCTTTCTAGAAAGAATTTTGTTATGGCTACATATCATCTAACTCCATACAATCCCCCCTCCCATTTTCCCACAATGAAAATGCATAGTAGAATAATAGAAAGTGTGGCAGGCCAAAGATCCAAAGGGAAAGATGGCTGCAGGCCTGACAACCTGTTCTCGACAACAATCGAGAAATAGAGAGTAAGATGCTTTGAAGGATCTTTTTCCTTCAAAGGAATACAGGAAAAAAACTTGAAACTAGAGGAGATAAATATCCCCTTTACTACTCTGGAATATTTCTTTTTTCTTGAGAAAAAGATAGACTTTCTTGAGATAAGTTCTATGCTTGATGATCACAGTGTCATATCCAACTAAGTTGGGAGTGGTTTGCCATTGCTTTTTCTTTAAATGATGTTTGACTTAAGGGTATCTTTACCTCATTCTTCATAGATCTCTTGAAATGGGCTGCAAAACAGGCAGCCTTATTCTGCATAGTTTGTAGTCACCGTAAATATAGATTTTTGAATCTGCGGAGGATTTTATAATTTTGGATTATAATAACATTGTAAAGCTAACGAATGTAATAGAGTAACTTGCCAGGAAATGTACTTAAGTTTATTTTAAAGTCCTCATAATTATAATTTCTTCTAATGAAAGCTTTTTCTTCAAGTAATTAAAAAGAAAACACAGCAATGGATGTGGTTACATCTCCTGTGGCAACATTATTGGTTACGGGCACGGTGGCTCTCTTGATTATAAAAACGCTAAGTTGGAGGTTAGCACAGGGGTGGGCTTCAAAAATTTGAGCAAGGGTTTGTCTGCTCAGTTGCTGGGTGGGTGTGGTGATGGTGGGTGTGGCCTAGTCGGCCTCCTGCACCCAGGAGGGGGGGTGCATTTTGTCTTCCCCAGGTTCCAGAGGCTTTCCTCAAGCCTCCAGGTGGGCGAAAACAGGCTCCCCAGGCTCCGGAGACCTTCTGGAGGTGAGAAGCAGGCCAATTTCAGGCCTTCCCAAACTTCTGGTAGGCCCATTTTTCACTCTCCTCAAACCTCCGCACACACCCTGCACTGACCTGCATCCAAAACGGGCCACATGGGGACTCCTGGGAGGGGAGCAGCAGGCGAGGCCAGCCAGGAGTGGGATTTGGGGGTTCTCTGAACTGCACAGAATCATAGCTAGAGGCTCTTCTGAACCCCTGCAAACCCCTGGTTAGCAAGTCTGTGTTCAAGACCCAAGTGCTGGTGTGGAATGGGGTGAGCTCCCATCCATTGCTCCAGCTCCAATAAGGATATGAAAGAAGTCCTGCACTGGGCAACAGTGATGTCACTGGTGTTTCTGATACAAGTGCGATGCAATTATTGGCTCATTAAGAAGACGGTTTAATATTCCTGGATCAAAGTACATTTTATAAAATGAAATACTTAAAGTTTGTTATAATCTACGGATTCCTTAAACTTTGAATCACTGTATTTAAATATTTCATGGAAGAGGCAGAGAACTGAACACAGTCTTTCGTATCCATCAGTTTCCTAGGAAGCAATTTAAAATATTATATTATTATTTACAATTCTAAGCAAACAGCAGAAATATGGATTGAAATAATTGTAATTTTAAATTCCACGAAGAGGGAAATATATATATTAAATGATTAACCCAACCCAAGCTCTCTCCAGGTAGCAATTTCTAACACTTTGAAATCACCATTTTTATCCAAGCAAGTAATGATGAGAATTAATTCTAAATTAAATCATGGGCTCCCCTTCCCCTGCATTTCTTTTACTTGGTTGTTTATTGTTTAATGAAGTCAGCAGCCTATTTCTTTTCATCAGCTAGAGGATGATTTGTAACAAAATATATCGGCAATTACAAAATAATCCTTGCCAAATTTTATGAGACAACCAAACATCCAATGTCTATTATTTGGAGGAATAAAAAAATAGAGCTATGTGGTAAGATGGAAGAGTAGTCTCACATTCAAGTCATATCATAGGCTACCAAGTCATGAGTCTACCTTTATGACTGAAGTACAGAGGTGGTATTCAGCAGGTTCTAACCAGTTCTGGAGAACCAGTAGCATAAATTTTGAGTAGTTCAGATTCTCTGCTTCCCGAGTTCCAGCTGATCGGGAGAAAATGGAGATTTTGCAGTATCCTTCCACTAGAGTGGGGAGGGAATGGAGATTTTACAGTACATTTCCCCTGCCACACCCTCCAAGCCACGCCCACCAAGCCACACCACGCCCACCAAGCCACATCCACAGAACCGGTAATTCTGCTGAGATATCTGCTGAGAATCAATTTAATGTACAGTGGGAGAGGGAGGGAGGGAGGGAGGGAGAGAGAGAGAGAGAGAGACGGAGACAGAGACAGAGAGAGAGAGAAGGGTAGTCAACTTACAATTGCTCATTTATTGACAGTCTAGAATTATGATGGCCTCAGAAAAGGGGACTTGATGGCCCATAAAGCACTACTGGTCATTGCAAAATGTTGTGTCACCACCCCTGTAGTCATGTGATTTGATCTTGATGATTGGCAATCTGTTCATGTTGCGAAGTGTCCTGTGATCATGGGATTACCATTTGCAGTCTTCTCTGTTGACTTCCCCAGAAAGTCAACAGGGAAGCCAGAGAGGGAAAATTGCAAACGGCTGCCATCTGTAAAGTCTAGGGCAGTGTTGGTGAAACTTTTCACCACTGAGTGCCAAAATGAGAGTGTGCATGTGTGCTTAGGGAGGACCACCTGAAACTGGAAGAGCAGCTCCCTGGCATGCATGCGCATGCTGGGAAGCTGAGCTTCCAATTTCCGACATGTGCATGTGCGCCAGTCATCTGGTTTTCTGGTTTCTGGCACTCCTGCACGAACAAAGACCAGCTGGCTGGCATGCATGTGCACTCCAGAACCCGGAAGAGCAATGGGTAATGGCTGGCGTGCCTGCCGAGATGGCTCTGTGTGCCACTTCCAGCACACGTGTCACAGGTTCGCCATCACGGGACTGGCTGAAAGAGCTGCCTGCCAGGGGCAATGTAAGCTTGCAGAGTTGAGATTTCCTCTTGCCAGGCAGCACTTTAATGCAAAAGGGCAGCTTGTTCAGTGGAAATCTTGGAGCTGAAAGGAGAGCAAAAGGGTTGTCTGTTTGGAGAGGATCTTGGAGCTGAAAGGGGAAGTTGAAAGGGCTGCCTACCGCGAGGGAATCTTGGAGCTGAAAGGGGAGTAAAAGGGTTGCCTGATGAGAGGGAAAGAGCTAAAAGGGGAAGATAAGAGTTGCCTGTTAGAAAAGAGACAGTTGATACAAGTAGTCCAGGGGTGGATTCCGGCGGCTGCTACTGCTGGTTCACTCAGGGATGTGAAGTGCGCCTGCAGTGTAACAAAAATGGCTCTGCGCATGCGCAGAAGGCAAAAACAAGAGAACCGGTTTGGGGGCGTGGCAGGTCTGGGCCACTGCTAGTTCTAGAGACCCAGGCTGCCAAGTTACTACTGGCTCGGCCAAACCAATCCGAACCGGTAGGAACCCACCTCTGAAGTAGTCCTTAACTTACAATCACAAATGGGACTGCAATCTGAGTCATTGAGTGAAGCAGAGTTAAGGGAGATAGCATGTGATGGCTTGATGATCTCAATGGGCTAAAAGGGGAGTGAAAGAGTCATCTGCCAAGTGGGAAACTCAGCTCCACACAGAGCTGAGATTCCATTTCAGCCCTTTTCTTTCCTCTGCTTAACAACTCAGGAGACTGCTTAATGACTGCAACGGGGAATGCCAGGATTGACGTCATCAAGCAAGGCCATCACATGCGAATCTCCCTAAAGTCTGCTTCACTCAATGACTGAGATTCCGATCCGAATAGTGACTGTACGCTGTTTTTTCAAACAAAGTTTTTTCTTTTTTTTTTGTTACATAATTAAAATTCTTTTGCAAAAAGAGTGTTTTCCAGTTTCTCCCCTTTAACATTTTCACATATACATAATTCATTTTACATTGTATTTCCATTTCCAATTTTAGCCGTATTTCTTTTCTTCTCATATTTTCCAACTTTTAATTTTTATTATGAAAAGTGTCATTTTTTTCTTCCCTTTAGAGATAAACCAAATTTATCATGTCCTTTCTATCTATTTTCTATAAATAACATGTGTCTTCAGATTCAGTTTTTTATGTAGTAAACATTTACATAATTAATTTTCACAGTTAAAAGTATTAATATAGTTCGCTCACATCTTTTTTTTTTTAAACAAAGTTTTATTGGTTTTTTGGTGTTTTACAAAAGGAAAAGGTATGGGGAAAGTTACAAATTGTGGCAGCCGCAAACTGCGGTAGGTATACCCCCCCTCCAGACTCATAGTGTACATTTGCATAGCATTCAAATATTACATAATAACATATAGTCAGTGTGGTAAGTTCATTAATAATTTCAATCAATTTATATCATGTGGATTTTCTTACTTATTTGTGTGATCTGAGCTTTCTTGATGTCGCCCCATCTCCCCCCGTTGGCAGTGCTCCGGCCCCTCCCGTGTCTTGTGCATCTACTGGGATGTCTTCTGGTTTTTCTAGGAGTAGTTTATTTTTTTCCATAAAGGCCTGCGCCTCTATGGGTGTATTAATTCTGACTCTTGTCTCCTCCCAGAATATTAACATACCTTCAGGCAGCAACCAACGAAACCACACCCCCTTCTGGTATAATTTATTCGCCAATTGCGAATAATATTTTCTTTTCTCCCTCACTTTCTTGGGGATCTGTTTCAGAATGGTTATCTCCTTATCTTTATATGTCAGGGCTTGCCCCCTTTGTGTATTCAGAATTTCATCTCTTGTGCTTTTCCTAAGAAATTTAATGTGTACCTCCCTGGGGACATTGTGTGTTCTAGCATATGCGGAGTTCACTCTATAAACCAGGTCTATTTCCCACCCCATCTGTTGTTTTTCTTTCTGGATATACTCAGCCAAGATAGTTGTCATGATGTCCCTTATGTTTTCATCATCTGTCTCCATCACATTTTGAAACCTAAGATAAAAGGACATTCTCTCAAACTCTATTTTCATTTGTTGGGTGTCAAGCTCTTTGTTTCCCTTCTGCACGCCCTCCACCCCCCCCTCATCTCAGCCGCCCCCTGCTCCAAGAGATCCAGTCTCTGTGAGTTCTTATTAATTTTTTCCTGGTTCCCTCTAATTTCTTCTTTCATCTCCTTCAGTTGTTTCTTTATTTCCTCTTGTCCCTGTAGAATTTGCTGAAACATTTGCTGAAACTCCAAGTCCGTAGTTTTAGCTTGTTTAAAGGCTGTCAATGTTGATTGTGTGCTCGGACTTGAGGTTGCAGATGTCGGGGCAGAGGCAGCAAAGCCAGACTTTCCAGGAGGTGGTCTTTTAGATGTCATTGTTAGTAATAAAGAGTCCAGTAAGTATAGAGAAGAATCAGTCAGAGTGGTAGAGCAGCCAAGAGAGTTCGGGGGGTAGAGAGACCAGGCACAAGGGAACTCTCTAATCACCCTGGCAGGGAACAGACTTTTTCACTCCAGAAAGTTCAAAAACAAACAATCCACAAGAGAATTATCCAAATAACACGGAGACAAAGACAGGAAGCCTGAAGCTAAGAGGTGGAGTCAAGTTCACCTTTCATGAAGACAACGGAAGTGTGCCATCTTGCCCTGCCAACTTCGGGTACTGAGGCAACAAATAAAGTTTTCAAAATTCAAAGTTCCCAAGGCTTCCAGATCCCATTGTCTTAAAACCTAAAGGTTTAAATCTGAAGATCCATTTAGTTGGAGTGTGACCTCTTTGGTTTGGCTCTCCCCCTCCTCCTTCCCTTGGGGCTACGAGCACGTTTGCTTCTAGCCGCTTGTCCGAGGGGGGGGGAAATCCCCCTCCCCTCCAGCCGCACTTCTCCAAATTAGCCAAAAGTTCCAATTAACACAACTGGCGAGTTTTAGAGTTGGTGATAGGTATGAAGGGAGTCTACACCTCACCGCATCGCCGCCGCATCCTTCAGCTTTCTTTTTTTCTTCCGGACAGCCTCACAGCGAAGACGCTTCAGCGCATCTCCCCTTCACGCTCCTCGGTGCCTGGAGCGAAGCAAGAGCCCCCCGATGGCCGCCGCCGATGCAGGGGTCCTCCCGCCGCGCCGCTCCCCCAGCAGAACGCCTCTTCGGGGCGTCCTGTGCCCCCCAAGGGGTGGGGAGCCCACCGGGGATGCGCGGGACGAGCAGTCTCTGCCCGTTGCTGTCAGCCACCGGAACCGGAAGTGAGTTCGCTCACATCTTAATGAGGTATGTACTATTGCCATGGTTAAGATATTTCATTTCATTTTACTAATCCCCTCAAATAGTGACTGTAAGTTGAGGGCTACTTTTATCAGGCTGCCTCCTTGGCGACATCACACTGGTCCATGGGGAAAGAGAAAAAAGGACATTTGATTACTAAAATTAGTTCTTTTGATTAAATTGGACACAACTCTATCAATAGCTTATTGAGAAGGGGTAGTAATGCTGACTGGAATATGACAGCTGCTCTTTTCAAAGGTATCAGGTGATGAAGGAAGATCTAAAGCAGGGGTCGGGAAACTTAAACACTCAAAGAGCCATTTGGACCCATTTTCCACAGAAAAGAAAACACCGGGAGCCACAAAGGTCCTAACCGGAAGTCCCCTGTTCAATTCTGGAGCTGACCGGAAGTTCCGTTCCCCCACCATAGAGTCTCCTCCTAGCGTGGCATACTTTTTCCTCTACCTGTCATAACCGAAAGCCCTATCAATTGTGGAGACAACTGGAAAACCCTCCCCTTGCCATAGAGTCTTCTTCTGGCGCACTGTGCTTCTCTCCCCCCTTCCCACCAGAAGCTACTCTCAAAATTGTGGTGCCGACCGGTGACGGAGCCACAGCAGAGGGAGCAAAGAGCCACATGCGGCTCCAGAGCTGCAGTTTGCTGACCCCTGATCTAAAGAAACTGTTCGAGAATGCTATTCTTTTCAACCATTTCTCACGTTTAACATTTTTATTGGGTTATAAAATAAAATAAGATGCAAAATAGGAAAATGGTGGAGAGGAAGAGGGGGAAGAAAGGTGAGGGAGAAGAGGAAAAAAAGACAAAAGAAACATTGACTTTCGACTTTTTCTGTTGCAGTAGAATAAGGCATTAACATTAAATCACAACTTTTTGTTTGTTCAAAATAATATGAACAAGCCATTTCTATAAAGATCTATCAGTCTAATCAGTAAAACCCAAAGTTTCATTCTTTTTCACTTCCACCACACAGTTCAGAAGCAGTTTCCATGTGGAAACAAAAACACTTACCATATTTTTCGGAGTATAACACGCACCTTTTCCCCATAAAGGGGGGTGGAAATGTTGGTGTGTCTTATACACAGAATACAGCCATTTTTGGCTTCCCGAACCCCCCCCCCCCTCCGTGCATCCCGTTTTTTTGAAAAAAATGACGTACGGAGGGTTTGGGAGGCCAGCAAAGGACTCCTAGGGCAATGGGGGAATCCGGATCCCGGAACAGGCCTGGTGGCGTCCACATGGACGTGCGCAGAGTGCACATGCATCTTAGCACCTCCGCAACCCTCCGCGATGCTCCAGCTGCTTAGCAGAGCATTGCGCAGGTGCTGTATGCGCCATGTGTGGAAGCGCTGAAGACTTAAAAGACCGGTAAGGAGCTCGGGTGGGCAAGTGAGCCCCCTGGAGCACTGTACTGAAACGGTATCTGGTGCTCTGGGCAGGCTCTGGTACACCCGTACTGCCTACAACCCACCACTGTCTTGGGGGCAAGAGAGGGCAAAAATGAGCAAAAAAGGAGCCCATTTTTTTTTTACAAAAATGGGGATGTTCTTGCTCTCCCCATCCCCCAGGAGGAGCACTCTACAGGCTTCCCAAACCCTCTGCATGCCCAGTTTTTGTGAAAAACAGCCCCTTTTTCGCCTCCCAAACCCCCACGTGTTGTGTTTTTGCCCTCCCCAGACCCCAGAAGCACTCTGCAGGCCTCCCAAACCCTATGCACATCCCAGTTTTTTTCACAAAAAATTGGGCATGCATAGGGTTTGGGAGGCCTGCAGAGTGCTCCTGGGGGCTAGGGAGGGCAAAAACCTTTTTTTTTTTAAATTTACCTCTTCAAAATTTTGGTGCGTTTTATACTCTAGTGCATCTTATTGCCCGAAAAATACGGTATATTCTTTTCTTTAATCAAACTAGTCAAAACGTTGCTGTTTCAGCCAACTCCATCAACTTCTGCAACCAATTGCCCATGTTAGGTGTCCTTCCATTTTTATGTATATAATAGTCTTGCTGATGTCAACATATATAGTGTCAAAGTTCCAAATTTTTTCCCCAGGTCTTTTTCCATTAGACCCAAAAAGAAGAATTCTGGTTTCATTTTTATCTCCATTTTAAAATATATATATATTAAAAATATGAATCATATTCTGATTTTTTTTTTTTTGCTTTATCACATGTCCACCATATATGATTTCAACCATTTCTCAACTGTGGTGATGGCATCTCATCCCTTTCCTTGCAAATATTTTTTGTAAGAAACCACATTTTTTCCCAAGGGAATTTTGAGGATAAATGAACGTTGTTTGGTCAGGTCCCTCAATGTTATTTTGCTTATTTATTTTGGTAGGGAAATATAAAAGGATAGAGAATACCTATCTTTCTTTTCTACTTAAAAACTATAATATTTAAATTTGTTTAAATAAAGCAGATACATGAGGCAAAAAGCACCAATTATTTCACAAGACAAACATCAGCTGCCCAGCTTTGCAAATTCTTTGCATCTTTGCTTTTTTAGTTCCTTCTCCATTAATTAGCTCCCCACAGCCTTCAAAACAGAGTTAATTAACGGGGTGCAAATAGTTCAGAACAGCAGGCTCTGTTTTTATTAACCTTTAAAAATGATAATAGTTTCCACCCTTAATAATAGTCTATAAATTGGGACCGCCTGATATGTAGTTAGGCTCACCTGCTTGGATTGCTTCTCCTATGTTCATCTTTAAGATTTGTTGTTTTCTTATGGCAAAACTGTCACCTGAACTAAAGTGACTACCATATTTTTATGTGTATAAGATGATACTTTTTCTTTAAAATATTTATCTAAAAATAGAGGAGCGTCTTATACACGGGGGCTGAGAGGAGAACCGCAGTTGCGAGACTGCCAATATCTTATCTCTGCAAACTAGCTGTCAATTCACAAAACATCTCTGGCCTGCTCTCGAGTTGCCATAGACAAGGGGGATGGGACACTGATGAAGCAGCATGGCAGCATCAACAGAAGCACATTCCAGGCGTATCTTTCTGAAGGCTGTATCCCTGACTACCTGCAGCAGCTGGAGGAGAGTGATCTCTACAGCCCGTGAAAGTGCTCCATTGGAAAATGTGATTTATGACAAACCCGGGGGGGGGGGGACAGGGTCATAATTGGGCCATAAATTACATGGGATCAGAGCTGGCTTCACTTGGATACGTGCTGACATGTTGCTCCTAATAAATTGAGGCTCATGATTTATTAAGGGCATCCGTCAGAACCCTGACTCTAACCTCATGAGTGGAACTTCCGATTGCAGAAACAAACTAACAGGTTTCCTCCAATCATGAGCCTTATGTATCTGACATCAGCTGATGCTGTGGAGAGCATGTCACCAGTGCCCACATGCAACAGGGAGCATTAATGCCAGAGAGTTCTGAGCCCATAAAAATATCAGAAAAGGAAAAAATAAATACCAGTATCAGTAAGCAAATGTCTTACTCTGCAAAATAAATGTCTTCTATTTAACGTTTAAAATGATTTCTGAATTTGGGAAAATAAGAAAAGTGTGGAGGGGGGGATCCTATACATGGGGGCATCTTATAGACGGAAAAATAAGGTACTTGTGAAAGCAGCTGTTATGTATATAACAGCCACAACATTAGAATGGGCCAATGAGAACACTCCGGATCATGGGTGTCAAACTCAATCGTGTTACATGATGTCACATGATGTACCATGTCGGTTTTTTGCCTTTGTGGAACTGGGGTAGGCATGGCCCACACATGATGCATTCAGCCCGCAGGCCACCACTTTGACACCCCTGCTCTGGATGTTCACAAGCAGGTTATCGACACCATTTTAACACTATAATGGCTCCCACATTAGAGATGCAAAAATCCAGCTGACAGTTCAGTGGCAAGGAAGAAATATAGAAACATTTACTTGCAACCTGGATTTAGGAGCCCTAATAAAAGCAACAGGAAATTCATAATGGAGTTCAAGATGGGTCAGCATTAGACTGAGTGAGACAATTGAGTCCTGGAAAATTGAGTTTGGAAAAGCAGCAAGTTGTTAAGTCGTTATGGCATTCCCTTATGCTTGAAAGGACTGGAGATTGATTGTATGTCAACAAGAAATGAATTTGGTTGACCTCGTGTACTAAGTTACTGGACTTGATGGTGGTGGAATTATTTTTGCTGCTCTGTGTTGGGCAGAAATATATCTTGGGCTATCCCACATGAGAAGCAAATGAGAAAACTGGATTATTAAATTCTGAACTAGGGTCTAAAGGTGATAAACGATAGGATGAGCTGCAGTCCTTTCGCAACTAGGCAGGGTCTTCTGCAATAGGAGTTCAGCCTCTTGTAAATTAGTTCCTTGCTTCTTTTTAAACATGCCAGGGAGGGTGCTATAGCATGGGTACAACACGTGGCATATACATTGCTTCTGTTGATTTCCACCAACCTTGAAAGAGAGGATAATCCTGCCTTTTGACCTGCCATACTAAATAAACCATAAGAAGATGTTGAAAATCGGCAGAGAGATTTCCATAGATGTGGTCAACTCTCTGTGAAATCTCTAGTAGCATTTGGTACTATCAAACATATTCTACTTTGCACTGTGCTTGAGAGGTTGGAGGGACCATTCTGGATCTTCTGAAATCTCCTGGGCTTTCCAATGTCAATAAGGCTCTGGCCTTTCCCCCCATACAATAGCTGCTCTATTGATTTGTCTTCAGGTATCTGTCAACCTAGTAGTTCAAAACATGTAAAAATGCAAGTAGAAAAATGGGGACTACCTTTGGTAGAAAGGTAACAGCATTCTGTGCGCCTTCAGAGTTTAGTCATGCCAGCCATATGACCACGGAGACATCTTCAGACAGCAGTGGCTCTTCGGCTTTGAAATGGAGATGAGCACCGCCCCCTAGAGTCGAGAACTGCTAGCACATATGTGCAAGGGGAACCTTTACCTTTATCAGCATTGTTTGGCTATCCACGGAATGTAACCTGCAGTACCACAGTTCAAAAGACTCAAACATGTTCCTCTCTTATGAAGAGTTTATACCTTGTATGTGTCCATCATCACAGAGTGGACCACTGTGTGGTGGTGTAGTGGTTAGAATGCAGCATTGCAGGCTAACTCTGCTCACCTGGCCAGGAGTTTGATTCCCTCAATCCTGACCAGCTCAAGGTTGACTCGGCCGTCCATCCTTCCAAGGATGAGGAAGAATGAAGACCCAGATTGTTGGGGGCAATTGGCTGACTCTGCTTAGAGAGGGCTGTAAAAGCACTGTGAAGTGGTACGTAAGTCTAAATGCTATTGCTATTGCTACTCTAACTTTTGTTTTAACTGAAATGTCATGGTCTTTTGTGCTAGGCTTCCCAATTTCTTTGCCCAGGGTTATTGTTCTGTGAATCTCTGTACACATCTGAATCCTACGAAGCTATAATTGTCAACAACATCTATCATCTTGTTCTTTACTTTAAATTCTTCCCAATTTCCAGGAGACGTAATATTTATTTTCTCAGTGTTCAGAAGAAGTCCCACCTTTTGCTCTCCTGCTTTACTTTTAGAATAATCATTCTTAATTCTCCCTCTGTTTCTAAAATCTAAGCAATGTAATCTACATATTTCAGGTTATTGATACCATGAGTCGGGAATTAAGAGGAGTTTGGAAAGGAGGAGCAAAGGATTCTATCTCCATTGTAAAATCCCCCTAGTTATTAAATCATTGGCATGAACAACCCCACTTGGTGGGGTAGGAGGATGTATGTATGCTGGAGCATTAGCTGTGTATAAAATTATCTAAACTGGATGAGTCGGTGGGGTTTAATAGATTAATTGCCATGCCCATATGGGAGAACGCTTGAAATCCTAATGAGACTAACAGCATCTACAATGGGAAGTCGGCAAATCTTGTAAAACTAATCGCTTAAAATGCAAATGCAGTTATAATTAACTCATTTAGAATAAATCATTCTAATTAACACATGTAAATGGAGACTTTATTTGAAAATTTTGTAACAACAAAAAAGTATTTATTGAGGAAGCAGAAGGGAGGCTGTTCCGGGGGAAATGCATGTCATAACATGACAATTTCTAGTTCTCTCTTTGTTTCTCTGTCTCTTTTGTAGGAAGCCCTCCCCCCTGAAGAATGAAATATTTTGGAAAATATTAAAAAAGGCAGAGTAAAATATTTCCCCTAAAGGAATTTTTTTTTAAAGGGAGGCAGAAACTCAGAGGCTCAGTTTCCCTGCCCCAAGCAGAAACTGAGGAGGCCAGATTTTAGGAATGCAGATTTGCTAATCCATTCAGAGAGACTGGGTCAGATGGAAACTCCAGATAAGCAACAAAGAAAAGGTTGACAAAATTAGCTCAGACGAACACCTAGGATTTGCATTTCCTCTTTTTCCTGTAGAGCTAGCTATGACCCCTACATCTCCCGGCTTGGACCTGGATATTTCTTCCAACACTCTCCTCTCTGATATTAAACACTTTGTCTATTTCTTACTCATCTTCTACAGAGATGGTATTCAGCTGGTTCAGACCAGTTTGCCCGAACCGTTAGCAAAAATTGTGGGTGGGCTTGCCAACCTGCCCTGGCTCTATGCCATCCTATTTAGGCGCATTTCTGAGGCTCAGCGCATGTGCGCAAGACACACACATGAGCAGAGTGCATGTGTGGAAGGCTGGGCGCATGCACGGAAGGTGCTTGTGTGCCTGTGGCGAACTGGTGGCAACAAAATGTGAAATCCACCATTGATCTTCTAAAATATGAAGTATATCTTACTGTAGGAGAATAGCAATTTTCTATATTTGAAAGAGAAAAAGGCACCGTAGAGTGACCATCCAAATGTTTGCTGTAGTATTAGTATACTGTATATTATATGTGGCAATATCTAATATATCTAGTATTAGATATTATTTGGAGATAGGATAGAAAGAGATGAGATATTGTTACTTTCGTTTGATATCTATCTCTTACAATTAGAGCTAAAACTGAATGTCATTCCATATGATGTACATGTCAACTATCTAACAGTCAAATCTAAAATGCTACTGTATATTATATATATCACCTTCTAAAATTTGAAAGCATTAACTAATAGTTATGTGTTCTGAACCCCCTCTCTCCACACCTGTGAACAAGCCAAAACACAGGCTTGGCTGTTTGCCACTGTTTAATTGCAAGATAACAAACCCTTTGGCCGAGGGCCCAGATAACTCAAAATACAAGAAAAACAAGCCAGATACTCAAACACGGCTCTAAGACATCGACTTTCTTCACTGCTAATTTCGAACGGTTGTTTCCTGCAAATGTCCCCTCCCAACGCCTCACCTATAAGCTCTCTTGGGGGGGGGGGCAATCTACAACCACCTGTGCTGAATTATCTTCTATGAGCCTTCCTACGTAATTGCTGCTTTCTTTTCTCAGCCCTTCTCACTCTAGCATCAGGGACAAACTGCCTTTGATCCTCCCCACTGCTCCATGCCTTAGGCGCCTCCTGGTGGCCAACCAGCCCCTCTGGTCCCTGCTTTGAATCTGAACCCTGCACAGGGTCCTCCATGTTGTCCAGGGCAGACTCAAATGATCCCTCGCTATCTGAGTCCACCAGCAGCTCAACTGGATCCTGCTGGGCCACAACAGCCATTTTTTTTTAGTATTGCTGATGCCGCTTATTTGGCAGCATTGAATACCTATCATATGTAATGTTGTATAAAATATGAATTAAGGGGCCTTTGGTGCTCTCTGAGCTTGGTTGTTTTCTTGGAGGTATGTTTTATTACCCAAACTAGGCACCATCATCATCATACTAGCATTGATGATGTTACCTTGTTTGGTAATGAAACACGTCTGCAAGAAAACAACCAAGCTCAGAGAGCACCAAGAACCCCACATGCAAACCTTGAGTTACAAGCACTCTCCTTTATCAGTAAAATATGAATAGCTACTGAGCGGTGAAATGTCATTCCAAGACAATATATCCAAGGTAACTTTCCTACTAGATAACACCTGAAAGAGAAAATAGACTGGTATATTGCAGTGATGGTGAATCGTTTAGGCACCGAGTGTCCAAAGTGCACGCACTTGCCCAAACTGCAATGTGCAGGTGCATGCATGTGCGTGACCCATGCATGTGCCCACACTCCGCCCAAACTGCAAGGTGCATGTGCATGCCTCGCGCATATGCAGCAGAGCCCCGAAGACCAGCTGACCATGCGTGGCAGAGACCCGAAACAGAGCTGGGGGGGGGGGTGATGTGCCTACAGAGAGAGCTTTGCATGTCACTTCTGGCAGGCGTGACATAGGTTCGCCACCACTGGTATATTGCATGCTCCCATTTAGAACGTGTAGCCCTTCAGGTTCTACTTTCTACTCAAGCAAAAGACATTTTGTTCCTGGATCTCATTTTCTCTTTCCGTCCATCTTCAGTGGCACCACTGTGGATTCTACTGACCTTAGAAGCAGATAACTTAGCTGATGGCCACACAGCTTTATAGCTAGCAGAGCAAGGGAGATAGAAGCAGTATGTTCCTGGAAGTTATTTGAAGGTGATGTCAAATGTAATGCAATAAAGATGAGAGTAAGACAGGAAAGGGGAAATAAAAGAAACCATTGAAGTAATTTATAATGTAATTTAATTCTTTAATCGTCTACATGCAAACGAGGCTTGTCTGCTACTTTAATTAAAGTTAATTGCACTTTTTAAAAACGTTTTTGTACTTAATACTTTATTCTTAAAGTGTTTAATGCTCTCTAATGATTTAAACAAAATCTATATCTTTTAGTATCTTTTTACCCACTAGGCTGTGATAACTTGGAGTTCTGCAACCCTAAATGTAGAATACCTTAAGTAAGTAAGATGGCAATCTGTAGGATGCTGATTCCGAAAAGAATCTATATATGGGTGTCTACTCACACCCATATATAGTCCAAATTGTTCTGTCAAAGTATTGTGACAATAGCTCGCACAGCTGTTTTGGACTTCCTATATTATTAGGTCATCATTAAAGTGTATTGGGACTGAAGCAGTAGATACATTTCACTCTTTGGTATGTACATTCATGCTGTAAATTCAAAATGAGAGTTTGTCATATGTAGTATTGTATTTGTGCCAGGGGTGGGCTTCAAAAATTTCAACAACGGGTTCTCTGCCCAGTTGCTGGGTGGGCGTGGCCATAGTGGGCATAGCCTAGTCAGTCTCCTGCACCACGACGGGGACGGGGATGTTTTATTGCCACTCCCAGGCTCCAGAGGCTTTCCTGAACCTCTGGGAGGGTGAAAACTTCCTCTCCCGGGCTCCGGAGGCCAGAAATGGGCCCATTTCCGGCTTTCTTGAACTTCCGGGAGGCCCATTTTTCCCCGCAGGCCCTGCACTCATCTTGCATCCAAAACAGGCTGCATGGAGATTCCTGGGAGGGGTGGGACAGGGTATGGCAGGGTGGGCAGGGCCAACCAGAGGCAGAATTTGGAGGTCCTCTAAACAAGCCAGAATGTTAGCTACATGTCCTCCTGAACCCGTAGGAGCCCACCCCTGATTTGTGCTGATTGGGAATCTACGCCACCCTGTCTCCACAACGTTGGGCAGTGCTTCACTTGAGTTAGTGAACTTCTACTTCATATGCAAGATGAATACTGCAAGAGCCGTATTAACTCCAGAGCTGGTGTGTGTGTGTGTGTGTGTGTGTGTGTGTGTGTTTCTTGGAGTTTGCCATTGATACAAAATACCTCCTGTCCATTCCTCAGTTTCCTTCCCTTTCAAATTAAGGTACCTGGATACTTTATGGACATTAAATTAGGCTTCACCCAGAAGTTGAGGTGCACCTTGTGGGGCAGTTTTCAAAAATTATTGCTAACCTTTTCCAAAAGAAGAAAGATAAATCTCTGTCATCAATACCGAAAGGTTTTTTTTTCTAAAATGCAACTGGACTTTCTTGGTCTTTTCTTTGAAAACATTTTGCTTCTCATCCAAGATGTTTCTTCTGTTCCCTGAGAAGTGAAATGTTTTCAAAGGGGAAAAAACAACAACAATGAACTCCAGTTGCCTTTGGAAAAAGTACCATTGGGACAACCATGACCTGGATGATTGAGAATCTTCATAGATGTTTTGTTATCAGGAATGCCTTCAAAAGGTCCTGCTGCATTGTGTAGTTGGGCAGGTTCACCACATGGTCATTAGAGCCTAAAGCCTTTATAGCTTTTTAGGTCAATATCAAACCTTTAACTGATGACATGTAGACAACTGGAAGTAAATCTTTCAGTCCATGGTGTATAAGACTTTGGGCATCTCAACAGATTTTTTATAACATCAACCATGGTATCTTATTGGACTACCTGAGGGATTTGGGAGAGGAGGCATTGCTTATTATGTCTCTGCGCCTTCCTCAGTGAATTTTAATCTCTTGTGGTAGGGGGAGAAGTCATTCAACATTTTAGGGTCTGATGTCATCAGTATACTATTGATGATAACGAGCTGTGGTTAGAATGCAGTACTGCAAGCTAACTCTGCCCACTGCCAGGAGTTTGATTCTGACCAGCTCAGGGTTGACTCAGCCTTCCATCCTTCTGAGGTTGGTAAAATGAGAACCCAGATTGCTGGGGACAACATATTGACTCTATAAATCACTCAGAGAGTGTTGTAAACCATTGTGGAATGGTAAATAAGTCAAAGTTTTATTAAGTACATTATTAATCTCAGTGGTTTATATAGAACAGGGGTGTCCAACTTGCATCATCACAGCTTCGTCACATTATAAACCATGGCTTTTCCCCCATTCACTGAACCAGGCATGGGCATGACCAGAGCGTGACGCAGCCAACCTGCGGGCCATGAGTTTGACACCCCTGATATAGAACATGAACTGAACAATTTAAAACAAGGTCTGTTACCAACAAGGCCCCCCTCATTAATGAATTGATCTCAGAGGGGGAGCTAGACCTTGCAGGGATAATGGAGACCTGGTTGGGCCACGAGGGTGGTTTACCCCTCGTGGAAATGTGCCCACCAGGCTTCCGGGCATTCCATCAGCCCCGGGCCCTGGGTAAGGGTGGTGGGGTGGAGGTGGTTATGCGGGAATGTTTAGAGCCGAGGGAGTTCACTGTCCCTCAGATACCCGGGTGTGAGTCCCTTGGTGTGAACTGGGGCCCAGGGAGGCAGTGGGGCTTGCTGATTGTATACTTGGCTCCTCGCTATGCATCAGCAGCCCTGCCCGAGCTCCTCGAGCTAATCTCAGCGACGGCAGTTGAGACTCCCAGACTTTTGGTCATGGGGGATTTCAACTTGCCGTCAACGGGAGCGGCTTCTGAGGTGGCTCGGGAGTTCATGGCTTCCATGACGGCCATGGACCTGACCCAATTAGTGCAGGGCCCCACTCACGAAGGGGGCCACACACTGGACCTCATTTTTGTATCTGAATAGTGGACGAGTGATCTGGGAATAGGGGACTTAGTCATCACACCCCTGTCATGGTCAGACCACTCATCCCTCCGGCTGGACTTCCCTGGCGCTAACCCCCACCGCGAGGAGGCGGAACCAGACTCTACAAGCTGGTACCGCCCCAGGCACCTGATGGAATCGGATAGATTCCAGACGGAGCTTGGGCCAATACCTGTAGCCTTGTCCCGCTCCCGCTCCGAGGACCTAGTGACTGCCTGGAATAGGGCGACGACTGGGGCCTTGGACCGGGTTGCGCCTTTGCGACCTCTCCTGCGGCATCGATCCACCCGAGCTCCTTGGTTCACTGAGGAGCTAAGGGTGATGAAGCGCCACAGGAGACGTCTAGAGAGCAGGTGGAGGTCCTCACGCTCCGAATCTGACCGAACACAGGTAAGAGCCTATTTGCGGACTTACCTTGTGGCAATAAGAGCGGCCAAGCGCAGACATTGTGCTGCCCTTATTGCGTCCGCGGATAACCGCCCTGCCGCCCTGTTTCGGGTGACCCGCTCCCTTTTATCGCAGGGGACGCGAGAGACACCCTTACAGGGAAGAACAGAGGAGTTTGGGGAATATCTTCAGGACAAAATCGATCAGATCCGGAGCGGATGGACCTCCGTCAGTGGACCAGACGAGCCGTCAACAGCGAGTCTTGAGAGACCATTCTGGGAGGAGTTTGACTCTGTTGCCCCCGAGGATTTGGACAAGTTGCGTGGACGGCTACGACCCACCACATGTTCAATGGACCCGTGCCCCTCCTGGCTGGTACTGGCAGCCTGGGAGGTGACACGAGGCTGGCTTCTGGGCCTGGTGAACGCCTCATTGGGTGAGGGTTACTTACCAACCGCCTTGAAAGAGGCGGTGGTGAGACCCTTGCTCAAGAGACCTTCGCTCGACCCAATGGAGCTAGCTAATTACCGTCCAGTCTCCAACCTCCCCTTCTTGGCAAAGGTTGTTGAGAATGTGGTGGCGCAGCAGTTTCCACGACACCTGGACGAATCCGACTATCTAGACCCATGCCAGTCCGGCTTCCGACCCGGGCACAGCACTGAGACAGCCTTGGTCACGTTGGTTGATGATCTCTGGAGGGCCAGAGATAGGGGTTGTTCCTCTATCCTGGTCCTATTAGACCTCTCGGCGGCTTTTGATACCATCGACCATGGTATCCTATTGCGCCGGTTGGAGGGGATGGGAGTCGGAGGCACCGTTCTGCGGTGGTTCGGTTCCTACCTCTCCGACCGGAAGCAATGTGTGTTGACAGGGGGGCAGAGGTCGTCCCTGAGGCCACTCACTTGTCGGTCCTCTCGCCTCTCCTGTTCAACGCATATGTGAAGCCACTGGGTGAGATCATCCGTGGCTTTGGGGTTGAGTACCACCTGTACGCTGATGACACTCAGCTGTACATTTCAACCCCAAACCACCACAACGAGGCTGTCGAAGTGATGTCCCGGTGTTTGGAAGCCGTCGGGGTCTGGATGGGGGACAACAGACTCAAACTCAACCCCTCCAAGACCGAGTGGCTATAGGTACCGGCACCTCGGTTCAGCCAGCTGACACCATCGCTGGCCATAGGGGCCGAACAACTGTCCCCTGTGGAGCGGGCACACAATTTGGGCGTCCTCCTTGATGCCCAGCTGTCACTGGAGGACCATGTGGCAGCCGTGGCAAGGGGGGCGTTCCACCAGGTTCGCCTGGTGCGCCAATTGCGCCCCCTACTGGACCGGAGTGCCCTGCGCACGGTCACTCATGCGCTGGTGACGTCTCGCCTGGACTACTGCAATGCCCTCTACATGGGGCTTCCCTTGGGACGCATCCGGAGACTGCAGCTAGTTCAGAACGCAGCCGCGCAGGTTATCATGGGGAGTACACGTTACTCCCACGTAACACCGCTCCTGTGCGAGCTGCACTGGCTACCTGTGGCCTTTCGGGTGCGTTTCAAGGTATTGATCACTATCTTTAAAGCGCTCCATGGCATAGGACCTAGATATCTGCAGGATCGCATCCTACCACACACGTCCCTGCGACCTATTCGCTCACACAGGGAGGGACTCCTCCTGGTGCCGTCCGCTAGGCAGTGTCAGCGGGCGACACCTAGGAGTAGGTCCTTCTCTGTGATGGGCCCAACCCTCTGGAATGACCTCCCCCCCCGACATTCGAACCACCACCGACCTCCGTTCCTTCCGTCAAAAGTTAAAGACTCACCTATTTCAATCAGCTGGCCTGGCACTTTCTTAGTTTTACCTCCCGGGGATTTATTTTAATTGGGTTTGGGTTTTTAATTGGGGATGTTTTTAGGGTTTTAGAATATATTTATTTCTTGTACAGCCTATCTCCTCCATCCAAATGCATTTAATTGTTTTATGATTGTATTTTTATCTGCATTGACTGTACACCGCCCCGAGTCCCTTTTTGGGAGAGGGGGCTGTCTAGAAATCCAAGAAATAATAATAATAATAATAATAATAATAATAATAATAATAATAATAATAATAATAATAATAATAATAATAATAAAACAGAAATTAACAACTAACCATGAAAGATGGCATCACCTATACAACAACTCTCCCTGCTTGTTTTAACAGGCTGGACCAGTCACTTTTCAGCCACCACAAAGCATAATACAACTCACTCAGATGCTAATTCAGCAGAGTGGAATCTTCTGGTACTCGGCTAAAAGTACACTCAACGTTGAAAATAGTGAAATATTTCCAATCTATATCTATAAAGTTAGTAAAAAATTTCTGGAAGTTGTGGAAGTTCTAAGCTTTTAAAAGTTTTAAAACCTAAATGTCAAGACAAAAGTCAGTTATTTGAGATGGTTCACAGAGAGAGTCCACTGGACGAACATGAATAGGAAGATGAATTGTGCAGCACTAATACTTCCCATCGGTAATAAAGAACATAAAATTGTGCAAAATCACCAGTCCCTTTTTTTTTTGCGTCCCAGAATCCCTTTAGCATGTAAGGGATGCTCCTCCATTAGCTGAGCTGTAGTTCCTTTGCTTACAAAGCATTTTCCGGCCAAAGAAGGCATGGCAGAGTCGCACAATTAGATCAAAAGATCAATCCTAATGTAGCATTTTCTCCTCACCCTCCTGCTTTAATAAAGTGGACACAGTTCTCCAGGGAACCACTCAAAATCTTGGTACTGATATTTCTAAATTAGCTGACTCTGTGACCTTGCGGGTAATTGTGTTAGTTTATCAATGCTCAACACAATTTATTACTCTCCAATATGTACCAAAGTGTTTATCTCTCGATGTAACGATATTAAAAAATCTAAACTATCTATTGAGACAGAAAGTCATTCAATAGGGAAAATGCATAGTAAAGTGGAAATTATAGGTGAGGATTAGTACAAAGACATTCCCGCTCTCGTGTAGCTTCTCATCAAAGTCTACATATTGAATATTACAGTCAGGTTTTATTATTTTATTATTTAGACTTGAAGGGTAGGTTTAAAAGTGTCTTATAGCTATTTCAGGCTGGTTCTGCTCCTTCCCCATCCCAAGAAATAGCCACATCTAAGCATTTAAAACTCATTTGGGTACATTGATCACAATTCACTCTGAAATTAAACACATATTAAATTTAAATGGGGAAAAAAGACATTTAGTTGATGGAACCCAGTTTTTCCATGACATAAACAAATGGCATCTATTCACAAACCTGCTCGTCTCAATCAGATTGCTATGCATTATTTAAAACATGCACTTGATTTGGGTAGCTAATAACCTGCCTGTAAACTTGCTGTAAATTTGATGATTGCGATACAATACTTGGCCAGTTTCTGCTGAAGGGGCTATTGATTTGTGATAAATTTCCCCAAAGGGCCAACCCAAGACCCTAGTTTTGTATCCAGGCACAAAATTGGGAATAATCTGCTGAAATCAGACAGTGAGGAGGTTGAAGTGGAACATGGGCCAGTCCTGGAGTCTGGGGAAGGCTCTGATGAGGGCTCTGCGTCCAAGGCAGGGCCGTCTGACAGTTATGAGCTGCCTTCAGAGTTGGATATCAGTGGGGCAGAAGAACAGCTGGAGCCTGTTCCCGATGTGCCCGTGCGCAGAGCTACCAGGAGAAGGGAACAGCTAAGGAACAAGGGCCGACTCGGGAGTAAAGGCACAGGTGGACAGTGAATGGCCCCTCCCATAGGGAATAAAGAGGAGTGAAAAGGGAGGGGAGTTTGCAGGAGACAATTAGTTCAATTCATATGGGTGAAGATCTGTTCCTCACTTCTTGCCAAGTAATTGCTGCTACAGCATGGCGTTTGGAAGATATCGGCCTGGCAGCTCTCCAAGCCTGATAAAGGCCTGTAGTTGTGAAATCTCATGAAAGACTATTTGCTGGGACTTTGCTGGAGAGGAATTCCCTTTAACCTAAATAAAAGAGGTTTTATTGGGACGAGGAATCTGCTTCATGATCTTGGGAGGCCTAGGTCAAAGTAGAAGCATGCCCCCTTTAAGCAGGACTTCAGTCCTGCTTTTTTTTAAAAAAAATCTCTAGGTTTGAGGAACTACCGATAGACTTTTTGAAGTGCATTGGCAATGTTCATTTTTATTTTTACAGGTGTCCAAGTGAGGTAGGGTGATGGCTCTGTGGTTAAGACACTGGGTGTCATGTCCCCATCGGAGCCAGAGTCTGCAGAGGAAGATGAGCCGAAGCCGACAGAGATCGAGGGGGAAGCTTCGTTGGTTTTGGGGGAATGTGGGGAGGAGCAGGCTGAGACCAGCCAGGGCCTTTCAGGATTGGGACAGCAGGGAGGAACAGGGGCAGAATGACCGAGAGGGGGCAAGCAGTGGACATGAGGAGTGACAGGGCTCAGGCAATGATCAAGGACCACCCCCTCCTGATCCCCAAGCATGGAGAGTGGTGAAAAGGTGGGAACAGCACAGGCAGACTGACAACTCAGGAGGAGAGCACCCCAATCCTCTTCACAAGGCAACTCTGGGGACTGAGATTTAAGGAGATTCTTTGGGGAGGGGCATTTGTTGAGAACAAACACTGAATTCCTGGAGGGTTATGTGCTGTTTCTGACATTTGGAGTTTCCTGGACTTCTTGCTTTATTTCTTGCTTCCTGGATTAATGGCCTTGTTCCTTTGCTTCCTGGACTCATTGACTTATTCCCTTGCCCCGCTGGATTTCTTGCTTTGCAGCCATTGTGCTCCCAACGTTGTGCTGGATTACTTGCAGCCAGAGGCTGATGGACGTGTGTGTGTATGTGACCACTTTGCTCTGAGACTTGCCATAAACATGGAAGTATTTGGAGGAAAGTTGGAGCAATAAAGGGGCGGGTTGAACTATTAACTAACTCTGCTGCCTCTGTGCCTTGCCCCAGGCCATCACATTGGGCTTATTGGCTGGAAAGCATCCCAGGTTCAAGACCCAAGCACCACATGATGGGGTGAGCTCCTGTTCTTGCCCTAGCTCCTGCAAACCTAGCAGTTCAAAAAGCATGGAAATTAAGTACCACTGCCTTAACAAACAGTTGTTAAGCTTGGAGTGTTGTGGGTTCCGGATGACTTTAGCTTCTTCGTTTTCTCTTCCTTTGTCTATTTTGTGGTCCCGCCAGTTCTTTGCGGGTAATCCAGTAGAATTATTTTTTGTCATCTCACCATACTAAATGGGTTGTTGGGATGCATTTCGGCTGGCTTTTCCAATAAGATCTGTCTGGCATGGATCACACCTCTTGTAGAAGAGATGTAGATTACTGCCCTTCCCACAATGACAAGGGATATCCATGGAGGGTTTATTATTATTTCTGTTCACAACAATATGAAGTCACAGCAGCCAGTTCTTTAGCTGATGTTCGTCTTCATGCAGACTGAGTTCTTCACAAGTACTTAGGTTCTAGGTTGTTCAGTTTCTTAAATCTTATCCATTATCATATCCTTGCTTTTCTGCTTCAGATTATTTACTGTAGTGGTCATGGCTCTTTCCATAAACCAATTGCTAGATAATATTTCCATTACTTTTTATGAAATATTCTTAATCAATTTGAGAAATATGTTAGCTTCTGTTGCCACTTCTGTTGCATTCTGTTGGAATAAAATATAGTTTGGCTTTTTAAATGATTAGACAATTATTTGACTTGAAACTACAAAAATAAATTTTCAAGAAAGAGCCTTCCTTCCTTCCTTCTCTCCCTCCCTGCTTACTTCCTTTGCCTTCCCTCCCTCCTTCCTCCCTCCCTTTTCCTCCCTCCCTCCCTTTTCCTCCCTCCCTCCTCCTTTCTTTCTTTCCTTCCTTCCTTCCTTCTACTGCCCCTTTCCCCTTCCTTTTTTCCTCCCTCCCTCCCTTGTCCTCCCTTTTTCTTCCTTTCTCCCTCCGTCCCTTTTCCTCCCCCCCTTCCTTTTCCTTCCTTTCCTCTCTCCTGCATCCCTTCCTTTTCCTTCCTTTCCTCCCTCCTTTTCCCTCCCTCCCTCCCTTTTCCTTCCTCCCTTCCTCCCTCCCTTCCTCCCTTTTCCTCTCTCCCTTTTCCTCCCTCCCTTTTCCTTCCTTTCTCCCTCCCTCCCTCCCTTCCCCACCCCCAATGCTTCCCAGGAACCCAACACAAATTCTGTTAAAGAATCAGCAGATCTGGAGAGCCACACTCCCACTGACTGCGGCAGCAAAACCACTTCATGCTAAGCAATGGTGACTCGATAATTCTTTTCCTAGGGTTTTATGACTCACTTCTGTGATATTGTTCTTTTACATATGTACAGGCACCAGAGAGCCTTCTGCAACGCGAGGATGGAAAGCTATAATAAATGCTTACTCAATAGCTTCCAAAGATTATTGGGAACAATGCTTGCCTACTGGAAGGGGAGGCACCCTCTGAATTGGAATAGTAAAATGTGAAGCATTTCCTAATCCTGCCCGTCTTTATTTTTATCCTCTCCAACTTCATTCTTTTGGCTAAAAACTTGCATATCAGCTCTTCAATTTGATTGCCTTATGGGCATAGTGCTTTGCATATTTACAGCCCATGAATCATACTAGTATGTGAAACCCGGTAAAGATTCAATTTTTCCCCCCGCTAGATGCACCTCTAGCCGTTTAATTAAAATATGTATTATTAATAAAACTATATTTAAGTCATATTTTTTACAGATATGACTTGAAACATTAAGGGCAAATTGTTTCGTACTTTTGCAGTAATTTGCTTTTAACGTTTTGTGCCTTAATCAAGGTAATGGCAGCAGCAGGTTTTCTGGGCGGCTTGCTCTTTTCACCGTCTTTCAAGCGGGGGGTGGGGGTGGAAACCCATTGAAACGGCTGCTCTAATAAAAAGTCACATTTAGTTTTTGGAAGAGAGGATTAGAGAGTAAGAGAGAGAAAGGGAGAAGTGGTTTTATGCAAAAGGCTGCTTTAGAGAGCCAAGCTATCATAAAAAATGTGTTCCTAGAAAAGTGTTTTTTGCATACATAGTTTGGCGTTTAACCACACAGCCACACTGTATCGGGGCTGCTGATTCTGTTCTGCAGAGGAATTATTGAGTCTGTCATCTGCACATCTATAACTGTCTGATTTGGTTCTGCAACCCAACAAGAGATACACAGACTTCAGAGGATAATCAGAACTGCAGAAACCTGCTACCAACCTGCCTTCCATTGAGGACCTGTATACTGCATGACTCAAAAAGAGCCATATAAATTGTTTCAACTCCTACCCTCAAAACGACGCTATAGAGTACTACACACCAAGACAACTAGACACAAGAACATTTTTTTCCGAACACCATCACTCTGCTAAACAAATAATTCCTTCACCACGGTCAAACTGTTCACAAAGGCTGCGTTACTATTACTATTAGTTTTCTCATCGTTTCTATCACCCATCTCCTCCCACTTTTGACTACAAGACTTCGTTGCTTGTATCCTTAAGATTTATATTGATATTGTTTCCTGATTGCTTATTTGTACCCTATGACTATCATTAAGTGTTGTACTTTATGATTCTTGACAAATGTATCTTTTCTTTTATGTACACTGAGAGCTTATGCACCAAAGACAAATTCCTTGTGTGTCCACTTGGCCAATAAAGAATTCTATTCTATTCTGTTCTGTTCTGTTCTGCTCTGCTCTGCTCTGCTCTGCTCTGCTCTGCTCTATTCTATTCTATTCTATTCTATTCTATTCTATTCATTACTTCGGAGGTCTCCCTGGAACTCATGCTTACTTTTAGAAGTCATCATTTTGGTTTCCACCAAATGTACCTTCCACTTCATTGTAATAAGCATTACAATGCATTGTAGTGTTACTCCAGAGAAATCAGACCAGTAATATAAATTAGTTATATTGGAAAACATTTGTTTAGCTCAAGGTAGGGAATCAATAATAATCACCTCTCTTGTAGTATATGTTGAGCATGAAATTGTATTAGATAAAGACAACATCTATTGAATTTTTAGTAATTGTGCTGTTGTGTGAGGGCTATCTAGTTGATCCAACAAGTTTGAAGAAGAATCACTCAACCCGAGACTACTCAACCCCATAAACTCAGTAGAAAATTCTCAGATTTGAGCTTCTCTCCTTTTCCTACTTCTGCAGGAAAGTTTTCTGGAAAAAAATTACCTTCAAGAGGCCAAGAAACTCAGGCACTTCCCTTAGTTTCCAGTTCAGTCCTTTTGAAAGTAGGCAAGAGATGTATGGACTTCTTCTTCTTCAAGCTATATGGACCCAAAGAGCTGCTGATTCTGTTCTACAGAGGAATTATTGAGTCTGTCATCTGCACCTCTATAACTGTCTGGTTTGGCTCTGCAACCCAAAAAGACAGACACAGACTAAAAAACAATTGCTACCAACCTGCCTTCCATTGAGGACCTGTATACTGCACAAGTCAGAGGGCTGTAAAAATATCTACAGACCCCTCAGGTCCTGGACATAAATTGTTTCAACTCCTACCCTCAAAACGATGCTATAGAGCACTGCACACCAGAATAACTAGACACAAGGACAGTTTTTCCCTGAATGTCATCACTCCGCTAAACAACTAATTCCCATAACACTGTCAATAATTTACTAAGACTGTACTACTCTTATTCTTCTCTTCCTTCCTAGTATCTATCTCTTCCCACTTATGACTATAACCATGTTGCTTGTATCTTTCAATTTATATTATTTTTATTTGTTTCCTAGTATGATTTGATAGCTTATTAGTAACCTTGACTATCACAGTGTTATATCTTATGAATGTATTCTATTTTATTTTTCTTATGTACACTGAGAGCATTTGCACCAAAGACAAATTCCTTGTGTGTCCAATCATACTTGGCCAATAAAGAATTCAATACAATTCTATTCTATTCTATTCAATCCACTCCACTCCCTATTCTATTCTATTCTATTCTATTCTATTCTATTCTATTCTATTCTATTCTATTCTATATCATTCCTTTCCATTCCATTCTATTCCCAGAAATCCCCGGGCAGCATCCTTTCTGGGGAATTTTGGGAAATGAAAGTCTTCACAACATCTTAAAGCTGCCAACTTTGAAAAGCACTGCTCGATTTCATTAGATTCACACATTGCAGTCTTCATAAGGAACTTTGAAAGGGGCCAAACTCCTGTCTACTTATCTGAAAAAACTATATTTGTAAAATTGTAAAATTTATCAACTTTGTTTTTCAGTCACCCAATTGTGTCTGTCACTTTGTGATGTCATGGAATAAAGCATGCCAGCCCCTCCCCTCATCCTCCATTGTCTCACAGAGTTTGCCTAAATTCATGTTCATTGTATCAATAACATTATCTAACCATCTCATCCTCTGCCATCCCCTTCTCCTTTTTCCTTCCACCTTTTCCAACCTCAGAGTCTTCTCCAGCAAGTCCTCTCCTCTCAAAATATTTGAGCTTCAGCTTCAGGATCTGTCCCTCCAAGGGACAGTCAGAGTTGACTTGCTTTAGGATTGACTGATCTGATCTCCTTATAGTCCCAGGGACTCTCGGGAGGCTTCTCCAACACCATAATTCGAAAACATCTAGCCATGGGCTTCGGTGAGAGTTCAATGAATAATCCTTTCAAACATTTGATACCATGTGATTATGCAAAAAAGTTCTTTGAAAGCAAGACCACATTGAGTAAAATAAGAAATGTTCATTCAAAAAGATATCACACTGTTTCTTTAAGTCAAGGGTGTCAAATTCAAGGCCTGGGGGCTGGATCCAGCCAATGGGGTACTTAGATCTGGGCCACAGGGCCACCCTGGAAACAGCAAAGGACCGGCCCGTGGTGCTTCTGCCAGTGAAAATGGAGCTCAGGAAGGAAGGCTGCATGCAGCCCCCCATCTCCATTTTTGTTGGCAGAAGGTTGCAAGAGACCGTTGCAGCCAGAAACAGAGCCCGAGATCCCGTTTTCGCTGGCAGAGTGCTCGAGCCACCACAGGTGCCCCCAAAATGAGTGACATTGAGCTGGCCATGCCCACACTGGTCATACTCCCCCTGGCCTCCCCAAGATCAAACAAAACCCTGATGTGGCCGTCAATGAAATCGAGTTTGACACCCCTGCTTTGAGCATTCATGTCTTATTCGCTCAAAAGCCTTTTATTCTAATTGGAGAAACTTGGGAAGTATTGGAATATAAGCAGAGGTGGGTTTCATAGAGGTTTATCACCAGTTCGCCGCACATGCTTGCTTCGTGCGCGTGTACACCTGTGCATGCGCTTTGCTTGTGCGCACATCTTGCATGTATGCGCACAGTTTTGAAAATGTAGCTTAATAGGATGGCATAGAGTCAGGCCAATCTGCAGTTCGCCACTAGCAGTTTGCCCGAACCAGTCCGAACCAGCTAAATGTTACCTCTGAATATAAGAAATGTACTAAATGTTAATCAACTATTGAATACAAATCAGATTTATGTATAAAATACATTAAGGGAAAAGAACAAGTTCTATGCAAATGACTGCTCTCAAGTTAAGGAAAAGTCACATTTTTGCTTTCAGCTCAGATGTTCTGTCTTTCTATTTCTTCTTTAGCCTAAATAGCTATGTTTCATTTTCGGTCTTAATGACAATTACATCTACCCTAACCCGTCAATAGTTTGTAGTTTATTTGTTTCTCCAGCTGAGCTTGACACTCATTGATTTTATTGGAGTAATTTGTCAGAAATGATTTTTAAATGTAAGGATTTATTACAAGGCATTCAATTTATTACAAGCAAAGTGAAGAAAAGTGTACCGATTCATATTCACTAACAATTTTAAAGAGCTAGACAAAATGCAGCAAATTCTCAGATCATACAAGTGAATGAACTTGATGGGTATCCAACTTCATAACATATAATGCAAATTTCTACCTTACTTTTCCAGAAATAAACTACATTCCAATCATTGGTACTTAAGCAGGGGTGAAATTCGACCAGTTCTAATCAGTTTGCATGAACCAGTAGTGTCGGTAGCGGGAGGCTCTGCCCACCCACCCAGATGTTATCACATCCTGTTTTTTAAGCTCTGCACATACGCAGAAGGTCCTGCACATGCACAGAGGTGGTGCGTGCACTCCCATTTGCGAACCGGTAGTGAAGGTATGTTGATTTCACCCCTGTACTTAAGGAAGGACGTATGAAATGATTGCAGATTTAAAGGTCAATCTAGATGCTCTATTTCTCACTGGTTGGGTAGACTGATATGAGTCCACAATCAGTTGCTATTCATTTGGGTGATTAAAATATTTTCCAGGGGAAAATACCATGGTATTATTGTATATCAGAACCACCAAAATAAATTGGGTTTTTAAAAAGTGTTTTATTGGATTTTTATTTTTAAACGTAACAATTAAGTTTGATTAATGTAACAATTGACTGTTGTTATTTGTAATAATATGAACAGTTCAATGCATGAACAGTGTGAGCTTTGGGTATAACTCATATTATTACAAATAACAACAGTCAATTGTTACATTAATCAAACTTAATTGTTTTAGTTATTCAATGTTTCCATGTTCCATTCTAATATCAATAATCTTCTCAAAACATGCATAGTAATACCATCTTTCAATCTCTCATCTTTCCATCTAGTTATTACTTATATTCAATTTATATAGATATCCTAACTGTTTAGATTCCCTCTAATTCTTACTTCTACCTCTATTCTGACTCTATTCTACCTCTATCGGGTCACTCTTACTAATCCTAATATTAATACACACCAGTAATGGTAATTCTGTTTTCTTCACTACCGGTTCGGTAGCGGCAGCACGCATGTTCAGAAGGTCCTTGATGATGCCTGGGTGGGTGGGCAGAGCCTCATGCCCGAACTGGTGCAAACCACCAGCATACCACCTCTGATACACATATTTAATCAAGACATCACCCTTATAAAGAAGCATATTTTGATGTCTACCTATATTTCCAGTTTTTAATCTGGCCATCATTATATTACAAAAAGAAAGAAAAATCTTTTCTATCCATCAATTATTGAATGATAGTGCCCACTGCTGTAGTTATCCAGTGCAATTATGCTGTTGCATTCAAACTGTGTGTGTCTCATTGTCAAGCGCTAGGGAAATCAGGAGAACCAGGCAGTTCAAATGGGTATAAAGATTTATGGTAAGCTTGCAAGTCCTCCACAAGAATCTGAACTACTAACAGGCAAAGCATTTAGGTGGTAGATAAAGAATTCACGGTGAACTGGTCTCTTGTGGGCACAAAGGGCCCAGTCGTGGGTTCCTACCAGTTCAGCCGAACCGGTAGTGGTATGGCGGCATGGGTCACTGGAACTGGCAGTGATCCAAGCCTGCCACACACCTCAAACTGGTTCCCCGGTCTCTTCTGCCATTGCCTGCATGTTTCTGTACATGCGCCGAACAGTTTTCAGTCAACTGCGCATGTGCAGTAATGCAATGCAAAACACCCTCTCAGCGAACCGGTAGTAAACTGGTTAGGAACCCACCAGTGAAAGGGACTCATGACTGATGACGCATTTAATTCCTCCCTGGGGCTCAGTCTGGTCAGTTATATTTTTCAGCTGAACTTATTGTTCAGACGAGCCAATTTTGAATGGAGAACTGCAGATGCATTTGAGATTTTCTTATGCATTTGTAGCAGAGTGAAAACTGCTATTAGTACACTCCAATGGTGCCAGCTTAGCAACTCTGGGAATGTAATGTAGTTCACTAATCTAGCAGACATGCATGTTTCTTAATTGATCTTTACCTGGAAAGGAGACCAGACAACAGTTGGCTAGTAGCTGAATCAGTCCAATTTTCGGTTTATTTTTTTGTGATTTGTCATATGACAATAGCTAATGTAGATTTTTGTCCTCCTCTGCCTCCAGAAAAACCTTGGGAAATCTCTTCCACATTTCATTTGTCTGATCTTCTTTTAATCTGGTTCCACTGAAGTCTGGTTGAAAAAGTCTGATGATTGATGATGATGACGATGATGACAGAAAGGGATAGATAACTATTTATGTCTTTTTCTGCATCTTTTTTTAAAAAGATTTCCATGTCATGATAGAAGGAAATAAATAACCATGTGGTTTGATCTAATTCTCACAAATGAAGGCAAATATACCTTTCTCAGAATAATGTTGCAAGATCCAATCTGGCTCGGTCACCGGGACTAGAGGTTTACTCTTCTGAGCTTTTGGACTCATGTTGGAGTCTCTACTTCTCTCTTCTGGAATATATATGTGCTTTGAGCTATTCCTATTGGTTGGCTGATACGTTGATGGCTGGCGATTGGTGGTTGTTTCCTTGTGCTGCCAAGTCCTTGGCTCCTAAATACCTGATAAGCTGGTGGTAAATCAGCACTCCTGTTGACTGACAAGGGAACTGTTTCATAGGTTTCAATCATTTCACTGGCTGTTTTTATACCTGCTCAACCAGCAATCTTAGTAGCTGTGAAATTGAATGTGTGTCCTTTGCAATGTGAGGCTACTAATGAGTTTTGGTCTCCTGGTCTGACCGCTTCCTTGTGTGCTTGCAACCTGATGGTTAGTTTACTCCCCATCTGTCCTACATAGTAACAGGGCCAATCCATGAAGGGGATCCTGTAATCTAATAATCTAATCCTACCATAGATGCCAGAAAAATCATGGATTTTATTTATTGCCATACATGAATGGACAGTAGGAACTTCCAGTTATCCAAATGAGTAAAAGGTTTTGCAGAACATCACATTTGGCTTCATTTTCACATCTGAGATTCAATCCTTGCCTTTCCCTGGCAGCCTGGAAAATAAAGAAGAGGATTTCATTCATTCATTCATTCATTCATTCATTCATTCATTCATTCATTCATTCATTCATTCATTCATATCTCTCTATTATCTTCTTTTCTCCAAATTAACTTTCTTTCAATGTGGCACATGTAACATTTTGATTTTGAATAAAACAATTCAGAAGACATTTAAAATTTATCAAGTACTAGGTAAAAATGTACAATATTGCTACAGCAAATGTAAGAACTTTCCTCTTAAGTATTTTTCCTATTAAAAATTATCTTGCACCCTATAGGTCAAGAGAGCTGTAAAAGCAGATGATTTAAAGAAAACATTGGTAAAATTGAATAAAAAACATTTTAAATAAAGAATGTAGAAGCACAACGGCTATAGTCAAAAATAAACATCCTCAACCAAGGCCAAACCAAAAAAAAAAAACCCCTCAAAATCCCTAATTATTCCAATGAATGCTTTTGACTTTCTTATTTGTATTGAAGATTATACGTCAGTTTTTTCCTAAAATTACAATAAAAGTATAGTGAGTGTTTCTGTACCACAGACAAATTCCCTGTGTGTTTAGACACACTTGGCCAAATAAAGTATTCTGTTCTGTTCCATTCCGTTCTCCCCCATTCTGTCCCATCCTGTTCAATCCCATCCCTAAAGAGAAGAATAATCCATTCATGCTACATTTGATACTGAATTGTATTGTCAAGGGTGAAAGATCAAGTCCATACATGAAGGTACAATAAAACTGTTTTATTGCTCCTCATACCTATGAACAGGAACCTTCTCAACTAGTGGTTAGCAACTCCTTAGGCTTAGGTAAGGGTTAACAGAAACCAAGGGTGGTTGATTTGAATTTAGTTGTGACTATGTAAGGATTCCAGGGTGATTCTTCTTTTAATTCCATCCCCAGGTTCTGCCCTTATCTCTCCTACATACAGTATATTTCATCATTTCTGACTGCAGGTGACCATCAAGTGCTTTAACATTTTGCCATATAGTATATATTTAGCATATAAAACTTACAGTTATATAGTCACACAGGTTAGAGAAATGGATAGTTGAAGATTAATATACAACATCTGCTCAAGAAAAGGAACACCTAAGATTTGAAGTATTTGTTTCAAACATGCAGGTGAGGATATTTCAGAGAGAACTGTATTAGTACATGTATTATTACATTCAGCACTGTAAAACTTCAGAAACTACAGTATGAAAAGAAAACCCCATTTCTTCCTTAGATCTACTTGAGTTGGACTACATCCAGAGAAGCTCCTGTGCTAAGGAACATGTCCTGAGATTACATTCCATTGGATAGAATAGAATAACAGAATAGAATAACAGAGTTGGAAGGGACGTTGGAGGTCTTCTAGTCCAACCCCTTGCTTAGGTAGGAAACCCTACACCACTTCAGACAAATCAAGGAGAGAAGCAACTCTCCAACTCTCAGACAAATGGTTATCCAACATCTTCTTAAAAACTTCCAGTGTTGGAGCATTCACAACTTCTGGAGGCAAGTTGTTCCACTGATTAATTGTTCTTTAGGAAATTTCTCCTTAGTTCTAAGTTGCTTCTCTCCTTGATTAGTTTCCACCCATTGCTTCTTGTTCTACCCTCAGGTGCCTTGGAGAATAGTTTGACTCCCTCTTGTTTGTGGCAACCCCTGAGATATTGGAACACTGCTATCATGTCTCCCCTAGTCCTTCTTTTCATCAGACTAGACATACCCAATTCCAGCAACTGTTCTGTATACGCTTTAGCCTCCTTTCCACTAATCATCTTCGTTGCTCTTCTCTGTACTCTTTCTAGACTCTCAAGTTCTTTTTGGTCCCCTGGTGGACTGCCTTGTCACTATTATTTATAGCTGAAATCCACCAGCTTGTTTTTTATGGATGATTAAAAATGGCTGACCTTTCTTTTGCAGGTACAAATAAGTAGTTCTTTAGAGGCTGTAAATGAGTGACAAGATAATTCCAGCCATTTAATATTGAAGTTATGTTGATATCATTCTTCTCGTATTTGAAACAAGAAAGTCTTTGAGACCTTTCCCTTACTCTTGTTCTGCTCTTGCTGATGGATTTTCCTTGTGACTAATCGCTGTCGCATTAACCTCCACTATTTCATCCTTCTGAACTGTCAAGATAATGACGATAATCGAAGGGGCTCATTGTAGGTAAAGGAAATTATGTGAGCCAAGTAATATCATAAAACCATGTTTAAATATTTTAATTTCATTTGTCAGGGCTGCTCCAACACTTCATTACACATATAACCATCCCTCATCAGTGGAATTAGTGCATTATTCATTACTGTTAATTATTTTCACATAATGGCTGCCCTGATATATTTAACCTCCACATTATATCTTGGATAATGGGCTTGTAAAATTGAATTGTGTGAAGAGTGGAGTTCTAAAACTCATTTGCAGAACATCAAAGAACAAAGAAGAGAGAAAGAATTCTAAATGGGACATGTTACCCAGCTGGGGCCAAACATTTGTTTCTGTCTGATTGGTGAACTGAAAATAGGTAGTTCAGAAGGGGGTAGCATTTGATACCTTCTGCTCACATTGTGCAACTAATTAGTATTTTTGACCCACAAAATAAGCGCTTGGTTTTATTTTCGGGAAGGTCTTATTATTTTTGAGATGCAGGAGGCAGCAAGCATGGTCACCTCATGGCTGCTGCTGTGTTGCAATATTTTGGAGGGAGGCCTTATTTTCAGGGGAGGGCTTATTTTAGCTCATGCGTTCAAAAGCCCGATTGGGCTTATTATCTGAGGAGGTCTTATTTTCAGGGAAACAGGATATAATGCAATTGCAATGATCAGTGCATTTGCCTTTGAACAAAATGGTAACTGAGACATTGTATTGTAATCTTTACATTTCCTGTTGCATTCTAGTAGAAAAAAAAGGATCTGGGATGGATATATAAAGTACAGGTGTAACTCAAAAAATTAGAGTATCGTGCAAAAGTTCATTTATTTCAGTAATGCAACTTAAAAGGTGAAACTAATATATGAGATAGACTCATTACATGCAAAGCAAGATAGTTCAAGCCATGATTTGTCATAATTGTGATGATTATGGCTTATAGCTCATGAAAACCCCAAATCCACAATCTCAGAAAATTAGAATATTGTGAAAAGTGCAATATTCTAGACTCGAAGTGTCCCACTCTAATCAGCTAATTAAGCCATAACACCTGCAAAGGGTTCCTGAGCCTTTAAATGGTCTCCCAGTCCGGTTCAGTAGGAACCACAATAATGGGAAAGACTGCTGACCTGACAGTTGTGCAGAAAACCATCATTGACACCCTCCATAAGGAGGGAAAGCCTCAAAAGGTAATTGCAAAAGAAGTTGGATGTTCCCAAAGTGCTGTATCAAACCACATGAATAGAAAGTTATGTGGAAGGGGAAAATGTGGAAGAAAAAGGTGCACAAGCAGCCTGGAGAGGATTGTCAGGAAAAGGCCATTCAAAAGTGTTGGGGACTTTCACAAGGAGTGGACTGAGGCTGGAGTCAGTGCATCAAGAGCCACCACACACAGACGGATCCTGGACATGGGCTTCAAATGTCGTATTTGTCAAGCCACTCCTGAACAACAAACAACGGCTTACCTGGGCTAAAAAAAACCCCAGATCTGGTCTGTTGCTCAGTGGTCCAAAGTCCTCTTTTCTGATGAGAGCAACTTTTGCATCTCATTTGGAAACCAAGGACCCAGAGTATGGAGGAAGAATGGAGAGGCACACACTGCAAGATGCTTGAAGTCCAGTGTGAAGTTTCCACAGTCTGTGTTGATTTGGGGAGCCATGTCATCTGCTGGTGTTGGTCCACTGTGCTTCATTAACCCCAGGGTCAACGCAACCGTGTACCAGGAGATTTTGGAGCACTTCATGCTTCCTTCCGCAGACGAGCTTTATGGGGATGCTGACTTCATTGTCCAGCAGGACCTGGCACCTCCCCCCATTGCCCAAAGCACCACAAACTGGTTCAATCACTGTGGGATTACTGTGCTTGATTGGCCAGCAAACTTGCCTGACCTGAACCCCATAGAGAATCTATGGGGCATTGCCAAAAGAAAGATGAGAGACATGAGACCGAACAATGCAGAAGAGCTGAAGGTCACTATTGAAGCATCCTGGTCTTCCATAACACCTCAGCAGTGCCACAGGCTGATAGCTTCCATGCCACGCCGCATTGAGGCAGTAATTGCTGCAAAAGGGGCCCAAACCAAGTACTGAGTACATATGCATGCTTATACTTTTCAGAGGTCCGATATTGTTCTATGTACAATCCTTGTTTTATTGATTGCATGTAATGCTCTAATTTTCTGAGATTGTGGATTTGGGGTTTTCATGAGCTGTATGCCATAATCATCACAATTATGACAAATCACAGCTTGAACTATCTTGCTTTGCCTGTAATGAGTCTTATCTCATATATTAGTTTCACCTTTTAAGTTGCATTACTGAAAGAAATGAACTTTTGCACAATATTCTAATTTTTCGAGTTTCACCAGTAGGTTTAGCTTCCATCCCACTCATGCTTCTGAGTTACTCTGGAAGATTGATGACCTTATTTCAATATTTTTTTCAGGCTCAGCTGCACCTGTTGGATTACACCCACATTTCACCACACTCAATAAGAATGGTGAAGTTAAAAGTCCTAGGGATTTCAGTGGATCTACTTGAAGGATGAATCTGCCTAGAGCCATCTCGTAAAAAAGAAACAGCCAGCTAATTTTGAATGTATTCCTTTGCTTTCTTTCATAACACCTATAAAAAAAATAACAGAGCAACAGAGACCTTGAATGTCTTTTAGACCAACTCCCTGCTCAGGCAGGAAACCCCATACCATTTTAGACAGGTGGTTGTCCAGTCTCTTCTTAAAAACCTCCAGTGTTGAAGCATCCACAACTTCTGGAGGAAAGCCATCCCACTGATTAATTGTTCTAAACCAGGAAATGTCTCCTTAATTTTAGCTTGGTTCTCTCCTTGACTAGTTTCCATTCATTATTTCTTGACCTGCCTTCAGATGCTTTGGAAAATAGATTGACTTGTCTTCTTTGTGGCAGCCCCTCAAATATTGGAACACCTGCTATCATGTCACTCCTAATCCTTCTTTTCACTTGACTAGACATACCCAGGTCTTGCAACTGTTCTTCATATGTTTTAGCCTCCAGTCATCTTTGTTGCTCTTCTCTGCACTCTTTCTAGAGTTTCAACAAATTATTTTTTATATTATGGTGTCCAAAACTGGATGCAACATTCCAAGTGTAATTCCAAGAAGTTATTCTATGGTGCTACCTTTGGGACACTATACGTGTTGGAGCAGAAGTTGTATGCCACTTCAAATAATTTTAGCTCAGCCCACTAATAGGTACATTATAAAAGAAATCCTGTTCATGTGTTCCAACTGGAATCAATCAGTTGGAGACTATGGAACATGTTCATTTTTCTAAGGAGTAACATATGGTAACACAAATACATACCTATTTCCCTGGCCTAGCTGATAAGGAAGAGAGCCTGTGGCTTAGTGGCAATTACATCGGCCTAATATGCAATACAGCCCTGGTTCGATTCCCAGTAAGGGTATGGCTAGCTGATGAGACCTAAATAGGTTGAAATAGATCTATACTAGTCTCCCTTTATTTATTTATCAGCACAAATACAACACACACACACACACACACACACACACATATGGGTGGAAACTACTTCTAGCTTGTCGATTGTGGAGTAATCTTTGAATTGCAAAAAGCCAGGTTCATCTTACCAAGCTTACAATAAATGCCACAATTCAAAACAAGAGAAAAAGTTCTTTAAAACCTTTCCTCTTTTTATTCAACTCATACAATTTTCACAGCAGCACATCAAAGGATGGAAAAGACCAGTTTTTTTCTACAATATGAAATACAGTGAGAAGATGCATAGACGTGGGGGTGAATGAGACCAGGGAGAGGAATAAAGATCTCTTTATCTACCCTATCAAACTGGTAGCTATTATCATTTTCCTTACCCATGAGGGAAGGGAATATGGTAACTGACGGTCTTAAAACAGAAAAGTTCCTGATGTCTCGAATTAATAAATAGATTAGCGCTGTCTGGGGACTTTGTGTTAATATACCTGTACTTCTAGATATTAATATTTCTCCGATAGATTAAAAACAACGGCCAACAAACATGCAATTTAAAATATGCTTGATAGACCTTCTAGTTTTTCTGACACTTATACCAGTGAAGTTGTTTATTGAACTAAGCCTTCTGATTTAACAGGACTAATTTTCACATCTGGGTTGAATATTTTGTGGCATGACAGGCAAGGTGTCACGACCAATCATAAGACAGAATGTATATATAACAAAGTAAGTCAATTTATGGTGATTTACCTATTACATTCTTAGTTGTTATGTGGTGGCTTTCATATAAGTATTCTGCATCCATCTCTTAAGCGGCATTAGAATTTGGGCCTCGATATTCACTATTTATAAATCATGTATCATCTTTCCTTGGGCATCATCTTGAGTTTCATTTAAGGCATATATTTGTCTGAATAATGTGGTAGGTTTGTTAGAGATGTCTCATTTAGAAAGATACTAATCAGTTGCGTTAAATGTAATAGATGGGTACACTTCAGTGGGCAAATTATCAGGGACATGAAAGGAGAGTCAAACTGGGCATCTCCTGAGCAACCAGCTAAGTAAAAAAAAAAAATGTGCCGCGACAACCGCGGAACTGGTTCAGTGGTGTGGCAAGTCTGCCATCAATACCAGTTCGGTGACCCAGTCACACTTTCTATTACCGGTTTGCCCAACCAGTGTGAACCAGTAGCAACCCACTTCTGCATCCATCCATCTATCAGCTATCTAGCTATCTAACATCCATCTACCCTGTTTTCCCCAAAATAAGACCTAACTGGAAAATAAGTCCTGGCATGATTTTTCAGGATGCTCATAATATAAGCCCTACAGCCCCAGTTAAGATTGTCAGGCAGATGGATGCATTTAGTACCGTATCCCCCCCCCCCAAAAAATACCTAACCAGAAAATAAGCCCTAATGCAACTTTTGGAGCAAAAATTAATATAAGACCCAGTCTTATTTTCGGGAAAACATGGTATCTATCTATCTATCTATCTATCTATCTATCTATCTATCTATCTATCTATCTATCTATCATCTATCTATCTATCTATCTATCTATCTATCTATCTATCTATCTATCTATCTATCTATCTATCCTCTATCTATCATTGCATAATATTTATTTATAATACACACATGCTATGTTTAACATTTATGGGTAATGTACTGTATTATAGTTCTAGAATCTGGGATCTTCCATTAATGCATTGGGAAATTCAAGATAGATGAAATGTAAAACTCCTTTACACAATTTTCAGTACTGCATTGTTAACCTGGAAGGTGCTACCAAAAGGCAATTATATCCCTATCTTGGGTGTGTTTAAAAAGGTGATACCTGGAGGATAAAGCTATCCATGGGCATGAGTCATCCACATTATATATTATTTCCAATATGAAATCCTTGATAGAAGTTCTGAGTTTATGTTCTGCAATGGAGGGTCCCACAGTTGCACTGGACTATCCAGATACTTTTTATTTTGTCAGATCTTCCTTCAATTTTCTTGTACTCTTAAACACGCCATGCAAGTCTGGATGATCTAACAAAGTGCATCTTTATAGCACTTCTGGGATGGTCATGTTCTTTCTCCCCCATATTTGATATTATGAACAACATATGTTATAAATTCCCACAGATTCTCAAATTGGAGTCTGGGCTGCAGTACGGTTGCTGGCAACCAAAGTGTTCATTAAAATAATGCATTCTGGAAACCTGGAACACTAAGTGGTTTACTGGCTTCTTATCATATTCCCAGCCTTTCCTTCTTTCCTTTGGAGACCTCTTCAATTTAGTTAGCTACTTGAACAACCCAGTTCTGCATCTTAAAGAGCCAGTGCTTTTCCCTCTAATGAATAATCAAAAATATATTGAAAAATAAAATATAAAACAGCCCGTATCCAAATGATACAAATTGCTTATCAATAGCTTAACTAAAGCTCCAAGGTTCAAATATTATTTTCAGTTGCTGGGTACGATGGGTGAAATCTGGGGTCCGAAGAGCCAGAAGATGGGTTGAGACAAGGACACTTAGTATGGACTCCCAAACAGATGAGGACAAATGTTGCTAGAAATTAGAACTTTATTGCATTTCAGGAAATAAATGCCCACGTAAGATAGCTGTCAGTTTCTTAATTAGCAGGAACGGTGACTCAAAATTGCATTGCAACAATGCAGCGTGTCAGTGCTGCAAGTAATGCACCTATAGAAAACAGAACTCCAAGGCGGGCAATTTCCTCAAAGAACAGTTTATTGTCTACTTCATATTGGCACTACTGGTGAATGAATTTTCCCGCGGCTTTCACTTAACTAAAAGTAAAAGTTTGCACTTCCCCACCACAAAGTCAATGCTCACACTGTCCAATCGAAGTGCTGGCGGTCGCTTGGTTATTTGCTCCTCCTCTGGCCAGACACCTGTGAGAATGCCCTTGGTTCCCACAGGAAAACTTTATTGATTTGGCTACAAAACCCCATCTAACTATTTCCCCCTTCCCACCATTGTGTGGCAACCCTAAAGCCTCCAAGATGGCTTCAGCCAGGGTCACTTCAGGGTTGACACAGTGCTTATCAGGACATGGGATTTATGAATGAAACTTGAGCAAAGATGGATATTCTAGTGGGTTCTCTCCAAACATACATTTGTCCCACATTCTCTTCGGGGGGAAGGGAATCCCAAGAATAAAAAAAACATAAGTGCATCAATGTCAGACCTGCCTCAGCTTGAACCTCTCAGTAAAAACGATCCTTGACTCCATTGGTTGAGAAATGTGCAGTTTACTAGAAGTCAAGTGAAATGCAATAAATCAAAACCAGAACTGAAAATTGCATGCTGAAGTGTAACTTTTCCTCCTCTTAGATGCCTCCCATTGCTGCCCCCCCCCATGTCCAATCAAATTCAAAGAAGATGTTTCTTGAACGGTTGTTTTGAGTGTAAATTGGTATGCAGCTACATTTCATTCCCAGTCGGTTGACCTTGAAGCTCGTCTTAGGGATTGGATTTGGATTGGATTTATTGGATTTATATGCCGCCCTTCTCCCAAGGACTCAGGGCGGCGTACAGCATTAAAAAACACATAGTACAAAAGTTAAAAGGAAATTAGAAACAGTCCAAAAAAACCAAACCCAATTTATATAACACTCACATTTTAAAAATTAAATAAAAATTAACAGGCCAGGCCGGCTTGCTGGAAAAGCCAACTTTTTAGGGCACGTCGGAAGGACCGGAGGTCAGGGATTATGCGAAGCTCCGGGGGCAGCTCATTCCAGAGGGAAGGCGCTCCCACAGAGAAAGCTCTCCCCCTGGGGGGTCACCAGCCGACACTGTCTGGCCGATGGCACCCTGAGGAGGGAGATATCATGAACTTTTCCCTTCCCTTGAAACCTCTCCCCTCCCATCCATCTCCCCTATAGAGTCCCTGGCAGACTGCCACCGAGTGATAGTGAAGCCCAAGCATGAGGTGGCAGCTGACAATACGTCTACTTATCTAACATAGTTTGACTCAGAGCATCTCTCTCCATCTAAATAGAAACTACTGGGCGTGTTTCTCAGCGTAATTTAAGTTTGTGTAGAGTTGTGGTGGGATTCAAATTTTTTTGCTACCAGTTATGTGGGCGTGACTTTGTGAGCATGGCTTTGTGGGTGTGGCTTGGTGGTGTGGCAGGAGGATACTGTAAAATCTCCATTCCCTTCCCACTACAGGGGAAGGTTACTGCAAAATCTCCATTCCCATCCCAGTCCAGGGGAAGGATACTGCAAAATCTCCATTCCCATCCCAGTCCAGGGGAAGGATACTGCAAAATCTCCATTCCCTCCCCACTCCAGGGGAAGGTTACTGCAAAATCTCCATTCCCTTTCCACTCCACGAGAAGGATACTGTAAAATCTCCATTCCCTCCCTCTCCAGGGGAAGGATACTGTAAAATCTTCATTCCCTCCCCACTCCAGGGGAAAGTTATTGCAAAATCCCCAATCCCTCCCCACTCCAGGGGAAGGTTACGGCAAAATCTCCATTCCCTCCCCACTCCAGGGGAAGGTTACTGCAAAATCTCCATTCCCTTTCCACTCCACGAGAAGGATACTGTAAAATCTCCATTCCCATCCCAGTCCAGGGGAAGGATACTGTAAAATCTCCATTCCCTTCCCACTCCAGGGGAAGGTTACTGCAAAATTCCCATTTCCTCCCAATCAGCTGTGACTTGGGAGGCAGAGAATAGATATGGGTGGGGCCAGTCAGAGATGGTATTTACCAGTTCTACGAACTACTCAAAATTTCTGCTACCGGTTCTCCAGAACTGGTCAGAATCTGCTGAATATCACCTCTGATGTAGAGGTAGTGTTAGTCCTACTGAGAATGTTAGATGGCCTATTCTAGAATTCTACAGAGCAAAGTTCCTTCATACAGTCCAAAAACAAGATGAAGGTGATTTGCTGAAGACAGACAACACGAAGGTAGAGGATCTGTGTACAAAGAACAGACTCTGAAGAAGAAAGATTACACTATGTAATTGGAGACATAGCTCTATCATCCAACAGAGGAGAACAGCCAGGAGGTTCAGGAGATGCAATCAATAGGATTGTGGTTGCTATCTGATATGGTTGCCTCTCTCTGCCAGATAGAAACACCAATGGTTGAAAAGCGGGGGGATATCGTTTATAATTACAAAGTATTACTTCCTGGAGAATAAAGCTAGAAGTACCATATTTTTAGAGTATAAGACGCACCTTTTTCCATCAAAAAGAGGCTGGAAATCTGGGTGCATCATTTTTTGCCTCCCAAAAACCCGCCCCCTTCACCAAAATGACCATGCAAAGCCTTTAAGAGGCTTTCGGAGAGCTCATGGGGACTGGTCTACAAGCCTCCTAAAGGCTATTCATGCTCTTTTTTTGGACAAAAAATGGGCCCATTTTCGCAAAAAATGGCCATTCTTTGCTCCTTTTGCCCTCCCCCCAGTAGCACTCTACAATGCCTCCTAAAGGCTATTCATGCCCTTTTTTGGAAAAAAAACCAGGCTGTTTTTAGGAGGTCTGCAGAGTGCAAAAACCTTTTTTTTATTTGCGTCTTCAAAATCTTGGTGCATCTTATACTCCAGTGCGTCTTATACTCCAAAAAATATGGTATGTCATGTACAACTGATTTATTTCAAGCTTTTAAGAGTTATCACTGTACCAATTAACAACAAGAGAAACCAGGACTAGTAATGCTTTGCAATATGTACTGCCGTCTGATGCATCCTGATAACTTCAGCTTAATAAGAATGGTGCTCCGGAATCATTAGGAGACAAAAAAATGTGGAGTGTTTGACAAATTAATCTCTTTTTTTAAAAATGAATTAATCAATTTAAATTACATGTGCATAATCTACTCTGCGCGTGCAACGGGAACCCAATGGGCAAAAGTAAATTACCCATCATGCGAAGAGACAATGAATACATCTGGTTGATTCAATCTCTGCTTCCATCCCCACTTATGAGGACTGGAGACTTGGAACTGAAATATATCCTTGGGAAGTAAGTTGAATATTCCAGACAATACATATATAAGTAATTATAATGTATCTTGAATACACTGCAGAGCATTCATTTCAGCCAGCTGAGAGAGGCAATAATTCCCAGGAAATGCAAATTCCTGAATATATCAAGATTATAATTTAACAGATTCACAAGAAAAGAAAGGGATATGGAGCAGGGGATGGGGGAGGAGGCTTTGGGACAAAAAGAGGCTACTTTTGCATAGCTTATCTCTGTCATTGAATGATCATTGACATCAGTTGACGGACAGGCTATCTTGTAATGTCGAGTGCATTAAAGACATCCATGTCCATATTAGGACTGAGAAACAGTATATTAAAGAGCCCCTCTTTCCGAGAGATGGACGGTTTAGAAAGATGGTTGATGAATGAATGAATGAATGTGTGTGTGTGTGTGCGTGTGTATTACAGCATAACTCTGGAATGCCTGGATCAATTTCAACTAAACTTGGTACACAGATTACTTACTTTCTGGATAAAAATACTGTGGGGGTAAAACACCCTTAACAGCCCTCGGGGTGTGTGTTCTGTTAAGATACAGCCTGTTGTGCCTTAAAATGTCTTCTACTGTACTGCCGTAAATGGCTTCTACTGTACAGCACAGTGGAGTTGCCATGGTAATGGCTTCACAGTATTTCACAAAGGGGCTCTCTCTGGTAAGGGGGAAAATCCAACATTAGAAATTACATTTAGTCTGGATATTTTCCCCCTATTCCCAGCTGTTCTTCCTCCTCACTCGTATCAGCCTCCAAAGACAGCTGCCTCTTCGATGGCTGGGAAATGTTGAACGGCCCCAGCTCTTATCTCTGTGTCAGAAGCAAAGCATCCATCAAAGCCTTCCCCAGGCCCCAGAACTGACCCAGGTTCCTCCCCAAGCTCCTCATCGTCTGAGCCTGCCATCAGCTCTGCTGGCAGCTGGCGGGCCACAACAGGTATATCAGCCTAAAATGTTATGCTATTGCTATTGCTTTTGTTTTTTCCCTTTAATGGCAAGGCTTGAAAAATTAAAGTCCCGACTCAAACTATTTTCTAACATTAAAGAGGAGGAAATAGCTGAACAAGTATCTTCTTTGTAATTCTACCAAGACTAGGAAAGCAATGGATATGTTCGTGTGAAATATTAATCAGCGTAACATATAATGTGATCTTTCTCATCCATGAATTAATTGCAATTTTATTGTTTCAACACCATGTACAAAATGAAGTTCCTCCTCAGATTCCTTTATTTCTTTGTTTTGATTGTTCCATATATTGCAGCTACTTCTTCTGGAAGTACTTCATCCCAAGTGGTCTTTAAAAAAAAAACATTCAGAAGGGACCAACAAACCACCCCCCCGTAATCATCAATGTACACACACCAATTGTGTGTGTCTGACTTTGTACCATTAAATAAATGCCAGCTTCTTAAATGCCCAACACATCCTCATCATTTTAATGCACAGATTATATACCTCCCAGGCATTTGACTCACTCACGCTTAAAAGTTCATAACCTTAATTCTGTTGTACAATTTGAGAAATGGCTAACCCAGGGCCGTGATGATTAAATATTCCAATGTTGTAATTATTTTGTAACTTTTGTTCTGCTTTTCACTGACTTCCAAATTATCATAAAATTTTGAAAGATATCCTCAGTACAGAATATGTCCATAAAATATTAAATATTCAATTTTCCTCGATCATGGCTTGAAAAATTCATAATTACATGATAATCCACATAATAACTCATTCTGAAAAGTCATATATGGCGCCCCTCCTGTGACTGAGTTAATAATTTACTGCTGCGTGGGATCTTCACTCTGCAGTGTTAGTCTTGGAAACATTTATTAAGCAAACGTTCATTTGCAAAGATCAGAATATGAATGAAGAGGGTAAGAATTTAATGAGGAATGACAGACAGGTGAACTGCGTCCACACAGTTCTCTGCTACAAGCGAAAGCAGATAGCTTTATCTTCCATTGCCTCAATGGACACATGAAATAAAATATAGAAGACAAGAGAGTTGAAAGGAGAGAAATGAACTATATTTTGCTGGAAGGGCTGTCAGAGAAACAAGTTACAGAAACTCAAAAGCCAACACAGTTCTAGGCTGCATAAGAATCAAGATCATGTGAAGTGTTAATGCCACTTTATAATGCCTTGGGAAGGCCACACTTGGAAGACTGCATTCAGTTTTGGTCGCCACAATGTAAAAAAGGATGTGGAGACTCTGGAGAGAGTGCAGAGAAGAGCAACAAAGATGATTAGGGGACTGGAGATTAAAACATATGAAGAACGGTTGCAGGAACTGGGTATGTCTAGTTTAATGAAAAGAAGGACTAGGGGAGACATGATAGCAGTCTTCCAATATCTCAGAGGCTGCCACAAAGAAGCGGGAGTCCAGCTATTCTTCAAAGCATCTGAGGGTAGAACAAGAAGCAACAGATGGAAACTAATCAAGGAGAGAAGTAACTTAGAAATGAGGAGAAATTTCCTGACAGTGAGAAGAATTAACCAATGGAACAACTTGCCTCCATAAGTTGTGAATGCTCCAACACTGGAAGTTTTTAAGAAGATGTTGGGCAACCATTTGTCTGAAGTGGTGTAGGGTTTCCTGTCTAGGCAGGGGTTGGACTAGAAGACCTCCAAGGTCCCTTCCAACTCTGTTATTCTATTCTGTTCTATTCTATCCAGTAGAAACAGCAGTTCAGTTTGATGTTTGATGTCTCCAACAACAACAACAACAAAAGATTTAATTTTTATTTTTTGCAGCCTTTTAAAAGGAGAATGTTACAGGCTTGTGAAGTATTTCAGCTTTGAGATCTGTTTATGTTTAGGAGAGGAGGATGGGATGACCTCATATAACACAAAGCCATTTTAAAACTTCAACTTTGTTTAGATTTATATGTGGCACTGAAATATTTCAGTATACATCCACTTAAAAAATAAAGTATTGTACAGTTGGTGATACAAAGAAGCAGGGGTCAACTTATTCTCCAAAGCACCTAAAGGCAGAACAAAAAGCAAAGGACAGCGACTAATCAAGGAGAGAAGCAACCTAGAAGTAAGGAGAAATTTCCTGACAGAACAATCAATCAATGGAACCAGTTGCCTCCAGAAATTGTGGGTTCAGCAACAACTGGAAATTTTTAAGAAGAGATTGGACAACCATTTTGTCTAAAATGGCATAGGTCTCCTGCTTGAACAGGGGGTCTGTTATTCTGTTATCACATTTCAAGAAATATGTCACTCACAAACATCAAAATTAAACTGTCATAAATGAGTGAGACTTGACTTAGTAAGAAATTCTCAAGGGGCCATGATCGCTGTGTTACTAGGGAACAAAAGTAATACAATACAATACAATACAATACAATACAATACAATACAATACAATACAATACAATAGTAGAGTTGGAAGGGACCTTGGAGGTCTTCTAGTCCAACCCCCTGCCTAGGCAGGAAACCCTATACCGTTTCAGACAAATCTGACAAATATTCTCGAAAATACTGGCAGCTGTAGACAGACCTTGGAACCATGCATGGTGTGAACATAAGAAATTCTCTTCTCTTCTCTTCTGTTTTACTATCTATTGCAAGCAAATCCAATGGAAAAGGCTGAAACTTGAGCTGCTTCTATGAGAGAAACAGGACTTGGGAGGCACTTTATCTTTTTCATATGAAACCTAGCATGTCATATGAAATTATACTAACCAAAGTATTCTTATGCTATTGTGTTACACTCGGCCATCTAGAGGAATGAAACTTCCTAATAAAAGAACTTTTATGAAGATTTTTTAAATTATTTCCCCAAAATTAAGATACAAAATAGAGGAAAGAAAGGGAGAAAAAAACCAACCACCATCAGATGCTAATAATTAAAAAATTAAAAAAATATATACAGAAAAATGGATAACTCATAAACTTTCCCATCCATACTCGATGCAAATACTACGCTGCATAAAAACCTCTCTTTATTTATCAATTGAATCGGTTTGTCATATACAGTTAGTCCTCTCCTTACGGCCATAATTGAGGCCCAAATTTAGGTTGCTAAGTGAGAAATTTGTTAAGTGAGTTTTGCCCCATTTTATGACTTTTCTTGTCACATTTGTTAAGTGAATCACTGCAGTTAATTTAATAACACGCTCGTTATGGGAATCCGGCTTCGCCATTAATTTTGCTTTTTTGGGTAAAGTTTTTTTATTTTTTCATTTTCAGAACATATAATACAATAATACAATAGCAGAGTTGGAAGGGACCTTGGAGGTCTTCTAGTCCAACCCCCTGCTTAGGCAGGAAACCCTATGCCATTTCAGACAAATGGCTATCCAACATCTTCTTAAAGACTTCCAGTGTTGGGGCATTCACAACTTCTGGAAGCAAGCTGTTCCACTGATTAATTGTTCTAACTGTCAGGAAATTTCTCCTCAGTTCTAAGTTGCTTCTCTCCTTGTTTAGTTTTCACCGATTGCTTCTACCCTCAGGTGCTGTGGAGAATAGTTTGACTCCCCTTCTTTGTGGCAACCCCTGAGATATTGGAGCACTGCTATCATGTCTCCCCTAGTCCTTCTTTTAATCAAACTGGACATACCCAATTCCTGCAACCGTTCTTTAGATGTTTTAGCCTCCAGTCCCCCAATCATCTTTGTTGCTCTTCTCTGCATTCTTCTTAGAGTCTCTACATCTTTTCTACATCGTGGTGACCAATACTGAAGGCAGTATTCCAAGTGTGGCCTTCCCAAGGCATTATAAAGTGATATTAACACTTCACATGATCTTGATTCTATCCTTCTGTTGATGTAGCCTAGAACTGTGTTGGCTTTTTTGGCAGCTGCTGCACACTGCCGGCTCGTATTTAAATGGTTGTCCACTAGGACAACAAGGTCCCTTTCACAGTTAGTACTGTTGAGCAAGGTACCACCTATACTGTACCTGTGCATTTCATTTTTCTTGCATAAATGTAGAACCTTATATCACATATATACCATTACATAGCCAGCATCGTATTGTATTATTAAATGATTACATCAATTCATCTTACCATCAACTTCCCAAAACAATTATTGGCTCTTCTACTTTCCATACACCATATTTGTACCTTATCCATCACTTTCTTCTCCCTCTCTCCTCCCCCTCCCTACCTCCATTCTTCCCTCTGTCATCCTTCCCTTCTCTACTTCTCCTTCCTCTCTCCTTCTCTCCTCTCCCCTTTCCACTCCTCCTTTCCCTCCTCCTCTTCCTTCCAACTTTGCTTTTCAGAAGGTCGCAAAGGGGGCTCAAGTGACCCTGAGACACTGCAACCGTCGTAAATATGAGCCAGTTGCCAAGCCTCTGAATGTAAATCCCATGAGCACGGGGACCCTGCAGCAGTCGTAAGTGTGAAAAACATTCATAAGGCACTTTTTCCAGTGCCATTGTAACTTCGAACTAAATGAACTGTCGTAGGTCGAGGACCTAGCTGTATTAAGGAAATTGAATTTTCTTTAATGTGGTCTGAGAATTAAAAACATCTAGGGGTTCATGAGGGAGACCTATCTAGAGCTGTGAGGCTTTCTGTGCGATCCAATCAGAGGTGGCATTCACTTACTTTCCCTACTGGTTCGCAAATGTGAACGCATGCGCATGCACACTTTGCTCGCACGCGCCCCATCAGTGCATGCACACGACCTTCCACGCACATGCTTTGCTCGCATGTGCACCTTTCACGCATGAGCCCGGCCTCAAAAACCTGCCTAAACAGGGTGGCATAGAGACGGGGCAAGTTGACAGGCCCAGCCGCAATTTCCACTACCGGTTCGGGCAAACCGGTCTGAACCGGCTGAATACCACTTCTGGATCCCATACATATCTACTCAGAAGTAAGTCTAATTGAGGTTGGAGCAGCTGGCAGCCCTCCCTCCCTCAGCAGAGAGAGCAGAATTGCAGCCTTAGAGGTTATGATGCCTGCACGGTTAATAGCTCTCTTTATTATTTGTATTGCAGCAACCCCTAGAGGCCTATTTTCTGCTCCTTCCCCCCCACCCTTGCCGGAATGGAATGAATGTATCGCAAAGAGAGTTCTTGAACAAGGCAGTTTAATGAGCCCAAGCCATGTTTTAAAATATGGCTCACCAAAGAGTTTCACACATAAGTCAGCTTCATGTTGCTCGTAAATCAGCAATATCAAGCGTGGCGAGAGGGGGGAACTCCGTGCTGTATTTCAGCCTCATTCCTTACAAAGTCAGGAGTGGTTTGCAAAATCTATTTCTGTTTCAAGAAATAGGCTCAGAATTCAGGATGCCGGCATTTAATTCTGATTAGCCCAGCTCTGGTTTTTATTTTTTATTTTGTTCTCATAGATAAAGAGGAAGGCTTTTCTTAATAGTCAATCCTAAGGAAAGGTCAAACAATTCGTAAAACAGGTAAAATAATTAACCCTCTAAAACAGGGGGAGTCAAACTCAAGGCCCGTGGGCCAGATATGGCCCATGGGGTGCTTAGATGTGGCCCAATGGGCCGCCCTGAAAACAGCGAAGGACTGGCCCGTGGTGCCTCTGCCAGTAAAAACAGAGCTCAGGAGGGCTGGACAGGAACCTCCTGAGCTCTGTTTTCGCTGGGAAAAGCACTCGGGTCACCACAGACTCTTCCAATAGTGGTGGGTTCCTACTGGTTTGGCCAAACCAGTAGTGGTTTGGTTGCTGGGTTGCTGAAACCGGCGGCGGCCCTGGCCTGCCATGCTGGTTCTCCGGGCAGCGCCCATAGGCGGCGCCATCTTGTTTTTTGCTTCTGCACATGCCAGAACAATTTTTATCGCACTGCGCATGTGCGCCCAGCAAAACACGTGTGGGCGGCCAACATGTCCTCAAGCAAACCAGCAGTAGTACCTACCAGAACCCACCCCTCGCCCCCAACACATGTGATGTCAAGCTGGCCATGCCCCCTGGCCATGCCCCCAACCCTCCCCAAGGTCATACACAATCCTGATGTAGCCCCGAATGAAATTGAGTTTGATACCCCTGCTCTAAAAGGAAAGGAGTCCCTGAAAATTTTATTCCACTAATTGTTACTGACTATAGGGGTTGGTGCTCATCTCTGTTTCAAGGCCATCAAGCCAGCTGAAAATGGTTCTGTGGTCATATGGCCAGCATGACATCATGGAGCACGGTTAACTTCCCACCAAAGTGATACCTATTTATCTACTTGCATTTGTATGCTTTTGAATTGTTAGGTTGGCAGGAGCTGGGGCAAAGACAGGAGCTCAAGCGTGGCAGTCCGGTCTAAACCTGGGCTGCTGGCTTTCTGACCAACAAACCTGCCATCTTAACTGCAGAGCTACTGTGCCACTTTAATTCATATGTGAAATTCAAACATTTGGCGATGAATGAGATATGTTCAGCATATACCTCAAGTAGAATAATGTTGGTTGTGTCCAATTTCTCAGAGAAAAATGATTCTACTCAATGGCACCAAAAACCTCTTGGTTGATACCATACAACTTTGCAAGGATGGACTCATTTATAAAAATGACAGGTGCACAGCTGGAAGATTGAAGGATCAGATTGGGGAGGGATCATTCCCCAAAATTGTCTATGTAGTTGTTAAAGACTGATGCTGATTTGATGGAACACAATCAATTAAATAATAAAATAAGCCACCTGGAGGTTTTTGGAGTGAGCACCCAGAATAAAAAATAACAAGATACCTTTTAATGTTATTAAATAATATTTTCCTATCCTTGGGAAAGACTGCATAGATGGACAAAATGCCAAATCTATTCATCCGTCCATCCATCCATCCATCTCTAAGATTTCTCTGAAAACATATCCAGAGAAGGATTCTGCACTGCTTGAAAAGCCAACTATGCATTCTAACAATCTCAGCAAAGAGCCAATTGATTTCCGGTTCAGAGGCAATGTTTTGCTTCCCCTAGCTTTTTGCTCCTTCTTCTCAGCATCCTCAAAGTTGCCTGAAAGGAAGACAGTTATGAATTGCTTCAGCCTTCGTTCATATGGGACTTGGGCAGTGAGACGTGTGACAGTATGAAAACACTCTAAATTAACCGAGGGGAATATTGCATCCAGTTTTGGTCACCACCATATAAACAAGGTGTTGAGATCCTGGAAAGAAGTGCAGAGAAGAGAAACAAAGATGATTAGGAGGCTGGAAGCTAAAACGTGAAGAATGGTTGCAGGAATTGGATATGCCTAGTCTAGTGAAAAGAAGGACTTGGGGTGAGATGATAAAAGTGTTCCAATATTTGAAGGATTGCCACAAAGAAGAGGGGAGGGATCAACCTATTTTCCAAAGCATCGAAAGCAGGACAAGAAGCACTGGGTGGAAACTAATCAAGGAGAGAAGTTATCTAGAATTAAAGAGACATTTCCTGACACTGAAAACAATTAACCAGTGGAACAGTTGCCTTCAGAATAAGGAAACTGAAGGTTTTTTTATGACCATTTCCCCCCCCCCCCAGTTCTTATACATGTGACCACCCACAAACTGAAACTTTCTACGCACATTATTTTTTGTAGCTTTTAAAATGCAGGCTAGCCATTCCTTTGATAACATCAGTTCAATTCTTATGTAATAGCTGCAAGTTTTAAACAGCTTTAAGAGTTATAGCAAATATATATAATTCCCACCCCTCCCCAAATGAAAAGGACCTCAGGAGCTCTATTAAGGAAAAATGTGCAGTTAATAAGAACTGCTTAACCAAAACCATAGGGAAATAGTTGGAATCTCCCAAAGAGATCTTAGTTGATTTTTTTTATTTTTTATTCTTTTGAATTTGTCACCAGGCAGAAATGAATTTTCACAGCCTGGCTTACCTCTAACTGGTTTATGCCTTGTGGATTTCTACGAAACTCTTGAAGTGGGAGAAACTTCATTTGTTTTCTTGTAAAAGATTTTCTTTGTGAAATAGTAGGATTTGAATGCCCGAGAATACATTTATATATGAGCTGTTCTGACCTAGGCTTCATGATACAGTAAAAAGCACATGCTTAGTCCCCAAAACCCTCTTTTTATTTCAAAGGCTGTCAATTATGTTCATTCACAGCCCATAATGAGTCCCAAATAGTTGTAAAGAGTCCTACAGGAGTCTGCCAATGTCTTTCGGAATAAGGCTGATAAGCACCCACCATTATCTTCCTTGAAAAGACTTAATTGGCAATTAGCTTGGCAAGGCTACACAGAGCAAAGAGTCAAAACAGAGCTTCAGAAGGTAAACTGACCAGCATGAACCAAGTTGCTTCCTGCAAAGGTTCATCTGCCTTTGCTCCTCCTTTATGTCCTATGGGAGGGGCCAATCACCTCCAAGCCTTACTCCCATGTCATCCCTTCTGTCTTAAGTGTTCTTGCCTTCTGGCAGCTCTGTGCATGCGTGCACTGGGAACAAATGGACATAAATGTTGAGAGCTAGTTGTGGGCTTCACAATATGGGGTTTCATATTTTTTCCAATTTTTTGCCATGTACAGTATATGTACACTTTTGAACTATACTGTGAAGTTTCTCTGTGTCAGATATATGTGTGTATGTGGTACTGTATATCCATAATGGTTATCTTTTGAGAGTTGCATATAATGAAATTTCATTTTCATGTATGCTGATTGGTGTACATTTAAAGTGACAATACTACTATTCTATTCTATTCTATTCTATTCTATTCTATTCTATTCTATTCTATTCTATTATTCTCTCCACTCCGCTCCTATTCCATTCCTATTCCATTCCACTCCATTCCTATTCCACTACACTGCACTATACTCCATTCCTATTCTACTCCACCCCACTCCTACTCCATTCCTATTCCTATTCCTATTCCTATTCCTATTCCTATTCCTATTCCTATTCCTATTCCTATTCCTATTCCTATTCCTATTCCTATTCCACTCCACTCCTATTCCATTCCATTCCATTCCATTACCAACCCTAACCCTAACCCTAACCCTATTCCTATTCCTATTCCTATTCCTATTCCTATTCCTATTCCTATTCCTATTCCTATTCCTATTCCACTCCATTCCATTCCACTCCATTCCATTCCATTCCATTCCACTCCATTCCATTCCATTGGAGCAGCCTGTCTAATCACAAAATGCATGTCGTGGCCATTCATAAAACAGCTGCTTCCCAGGTGTCACATAGTAAGACAACAATAATAACAACAACAACAAGTACAAGGCGGACATGGGTTCTGAGTTGCAGAGCACAAACTTTTTGAGGTCCACAGTTTTCTGTTCTGAAACCCATTTCCCATGGAACCCAAGGCATTTTTTTAAATTAAAAAAAAGTGAAGATGGCACTGGAGGTCCGTTGTTATCCTGCCCCATGCTAGCTTCAGGAAGGACAGCAAATCTAGCAGGGCACCTTGAGATCAGTGCAGCAAGAAAAGCTACAGGGGAAAAAAAATCTGAATCACACAGGAAAGACTTCAAGCAAGGGTAGTGCAAATATTTTCCACCAATTTCAAAATTAGATTGACAAACAACACATATATGCACATATATTTGCCCATTGCAAATAAAGAGAATTGTTAGCAATGCCTTGGCTGCATGCAGAATCTTTGAAACTCTCTGGTTAAAGGATAAATACAGGTTGTACATAATAATGAAAGTATATAGGTTTGGATGGAGATTAACCCTGCAGGCTATCTATACACAATATTAATAAAATGCAATATAGTCTCTAAAAAGGTGTAATTTATATTTTGCGGAAATGGGAGTCTTTTCTAATAAATTTTTTCTGTCCTTCGCTCATTTCATATAATTTTTCTATAAATCATCCTGTGAGATTTTTTTTCCTCCCCCTTTTTCAACTGTTCATCTCTTGGAGAGCTTATTTAAATAAACCCTCTTAGCAAGATATTTCAGAATTAAAACTGTACCACGAGCAACGTTTGATCCAATATACTGCTTTCTATAGAATTTCTCTGTGACTCAAACAATATTGTATTGAATTATATTATGTAAAATATTGGATTTGGACTGCTGGCTTCTAGCATATATAAACTTTGTTAAAAAAAAAAAGGCCAACAAATTATCTGTAACCATTTTAATTTAACTGGTCTCTGAACCTGGCGCAATTCACACAACTCATTTCTTTTTCACATCTGCATATATAGTGGAAGAAACCTAAGATTACACAAAAGTAAAATAAAAAGGAGGAAAAATGCCCCTGGTCAGAGTTCATCATTTTGGTTTTTAGTAATCTAGGCCACCTTATTCTCCTTTGTGGGTATATATAGAAATAGTAGTATTCGTTGCCTAAATGCAAATGTTATTTTTTCCTCTTTTAAATGAGCATTTTTTAAAAATGAGGATGCATCCTTAATAGCCCAGTTAATTTATATCCTCTCCAATGGTCGGGCCAGGGGTGAGCTTCAAAATTTTTAGCAAGGGATTATCTACCAGGTTGATGGGTGGGTGTGGCCATGGTGGGCGTGGCCTAGTCAACATCCTGCTTCACGGTAGGGGACGGTGCATTTTAGCTCTCCCCGGGCTCTGGAAGTTTTCCTCGAGCCTCTGGGAGGGCAAAAATGGCCTCCCCGGGCTCCAGAGGCCCTCTGGAGGCTGGAAATGGGCTCATTTCTGGCCTTTCCGTACTTCTGGTAGGCCTGTTTTTTACCCTCCCAGAGCCTTCATGTTTGCCCTGCACTTACCTGCATCCAAAATGGGCCGTGTGGGGAATCCTGGGAGGGAAGGGGTGGGATGGGTGGGACTGGGCCAGCGAGGAGTGGGATTTGGGGATTTCTTTGAACTGCACAGAATCTTAGCTAGAGGTTCTCCCGAATCCCTGTGAACCCCCAGCAGCCCACCCCTTGGTCTGGCCTACATATACATCAACATTATATTGCCATCCTTGTTGGTGTTTGGATTGTTATATGAAAACACTGCAGGAAAAAGAAGGGCAAGGGGGAACATGATAGCTGTCAACTTCTAAAGCGTTGCCATGTCTATGACATGTCCCAATATCTCAGGGGGAGCCACAAAGAAGAGGGAGTCAAGCTATTTTCCAAAGCACCTGAAGGCAGGACAAGAAGCAACGGGTGGAAACGAATCAAGGAGAGAAGCAACCTAGAACTGAAGATAATTTTTCTGACAGTAAAAATAATTAATGAGCAAAACATCTTGCCTTCAGAAGTTGTGGGTGTTCCATCACTGGAGGCTTTTAAGAAGAGATTGGACAACTATTTATCTGAAATGGTATAGGGTGGGGATGTCAAGCTCATGTTATCATGATGATGTCGTCAAACTGGGAAGGAGCGTGGCCAGCACATGATGCATCCGGCCGAAGGACTGCAAGTTTAATTACTACCAACCTGCCTTCTATTGAGGACCTTTAGACTACATGAGTCAAAAAGAGGGCCGTGAAAATATTTAGAGGCCCCTTGCATCCTGGACATAAATTGTTTCAACTCCTACCCTCAAAATGATGCTATAGAGCACTGCACACCAGAACAACTAGACACAAGAACAGTTTTTTCCCAAACGCCATCACTCTGCTAAACAAATAATTCTCTCAACACTGTCAAACTATCCACTAAGTCTGCATTACTATTAATCTTCTCATCATTCCTATCATTCATCTCCTCCCACTTATGACTGTAACTTTGTTGCTTGTATCTTTATAATTTATATTAATTGTTTCCTAGTATGATTTGATTACTTATTTGTAACGGATGATTATCAATAAGTGTTGTACCTTATGATTTTTGATTAATGTATCTTTTCTTTTTATGTACACTGAGAGCATCTGCACCAAAGATAAATTCCTTGTGTGTCCAATCATACTTGGCCAATAAAGAATTCTATTCTATTCTATTCTATTCTATTCTATTCTATTCTATTCTATTCTATTCTATTCTATTCTATTCTACTCTACTCTACTCTACTCTACTCTACTCTATTCTATTCTATTCTAACACACCTGATATAGGGTTTCCTGTCTGAGGAAGGTGTTGGACTAGAAGACCTCCAAGGTCCCTTCCAATTCTGTTATTCTGTTATTCTTGATAACATACTTAACTGTTTATGTGCCATGGACTCACATACATTATATATATAAACGTGATGATACCTCCCGCCTACCAAACATCTGGAAACCAGCCCTAGCCAACAAACGAACACCACCCACCACCCAAGCCGTTACAATACAAAACAACAATGCACACACAGCCTGCACCAATCAGCACCAATCTACCAATCATGATACAACCACACAACCAATCATTCCACTTACTGAAACAAAGCCAGCACCCCATCCCCTCCCACCAAGACTTACAGAAAGACGGCAGCTCCGTTCCCATTTTAAGCCCAGGCTTGAAGATGGCAGGTGAGATCCTGCCGAAACGTTGCAAAGACAATCTCAACCTTACACGGGAAAAGACCCGAATACAACAAAACCTTGGATACATTCCCTATTAAGAGTTTGGGAATAATTCAATATTGGGAATAATCTTTGCCTGAGACCTTGAAGTCTATTATAAAGAAAAGTTGGTGATCTTAAAGTCTATTATAAAGGTAAGCGTGCACAAAAATATTAATATTCATCCAAACTGCATCAATGAAATTATTTTAGGGAAAATCATTTTCGGGGAAAATGCATTTGTTAGCAAAGATGACTATAAAAATTAGCACAGCAGCAAACATTCATATGAAAAGCCATGGTTTTTTTTTCAGAAAAAAATTGAGAAATTGACTTAGGAAAAGGGCAAAACAAATTTAAAATGGGGGAAGGAATCAATATGCCAACTATCAAGTAGCACGATTCCTAGAAAGGAGACATTCACACAGGTATAACACTGACTTGGTCTGTTTACCTTTGGGAAGCCACCTTGAAAACCTCAGAAGTTTATCCAAACTATAAAGAGATTTATCAAGTAAGCTTTTTCTGATTTTGACCAGGCTCCAATATATACTTATAAATGTACATCTATCTCCTATTTTCTATTGCCTTCGGTTAGATAATTTTTCTTAAACTTGTTGTTGTTAGTTGCGAAGTGGTGTCTGACCGATCGTGACCCCATGGACAATGTTCCTCCAGGCCTTCCTGTCCTCTACCATCCCCTGGAGTCCATTTAAGCTCACACCTACTGCTTCAGTGAGATGGCTCATTCTCTGTCGTCCCCTTCTTCTTTTGCCCTCCATCATTCCCAGCATTGGGCTCTTCTCCAGTGAGTCCTTCCTTCTCATTAGGCGGCCAAAGTCTTTGAGTTTCCTCTTCAGGATCTGGCCTTCTAAAGAGCAGTCAGGGTTGATCTCCTCTAGGACTCACCGGTTGGATCGCCTTACACCACTGACCTTCGAATTACTCACTTCACTAAAATAATTTGCACATATGACCCCACTGAAAGAAAATTAATTTCTAGGCCAGACTAGTATCAATACTGCCATCTCAGGAAATGGGTCTCACACATGAAAACCTATGACAAAATAAATGTCTTAAACTTAAAGCCAATACACGGTTGATTTTGGTACAATCTAGCAACATTATGGAAAACATTTATATCGTCCCCCGGTTTCCTGTGGTCATATATAGAAAAATCATATTGACAAAAAGAGGCAATATTTTAAAACATCGATCCAATTAGCAGATTAAATAATCATCCACATTATTGATTATCCCACATATTCTCTGAAAAATATGGAATCCAATATTTCTTATAAATTAAAATAATAAATATGGTTTGCTAATCTCTTGCTTTGATTGCATTTGCATTGTGTGTGTGTGTGTGTGTGTATGTATATATATACACACACCCCTCAAATTTATGTACAGAAAGAGCACATTATAAGCATTTCCATTGTTCCTGTGTTTTCTTTTAAATTTACTTTTTTTAGCACTTAATTATATCGAGGGGTTTAGAGCTGTGCTTTTCTTGGCCCTTACCTTCTCTTTTTTAACTGACTGCATCATATTTAATTATTTAAAAGCATTTATTTATGCTGACACATATCCCAACAACATAGTTCCTGGCTAGTGTGTAAATTTGTTAAAATATATGTGAACTTATCAAGTAACACGAAACAATAACCAAAGCAATATAATAGCAATAGCACTTAGACTTATATACCACTTCATAGTCCTTTACAGTCCTATCTAAGTGGTTTACAGAAACAGCCTCTTGCCAACAACAATCTGGGTCCCAACCTTGGAAGGCTGGAAGGCTGAATCAACCTTGAGCCTGGTGAGATTTGAACTCCTGACCATGGGCTGAGTCAGTCTGCAATACTGCCATCTAACCGCTGTGCCACCAGAAAACAATGTTTCATTAGTAACCCCTAAACATTGAACAGCACTCTGACTATTGTTCTCAGTCTTTTTCTTTGCGTTTCACCCAAATTATAGTCATTTGTATCAGACAATAAAAACATTTTGAAGGGGGGAAAAAGAAATATAGATATAGTAACAAATAGAGATATAATACAGGAGAATAACAGAAATAATAGAAGAAATACAATCACAACAAAGCCACCAGTAATAGAAGATCCAGTAACTCTAAAATAGTTCCTTAATAACACCTTAATATGTCTTCAAAGTGAAAAGGATTTCACCTGGTTCAGAAAAAATAAGGTTGATGATCCTTGGAAAATCCAGTCTAAAATGGGGTACCATTATTGTGGCTGCAGGTGTGAGGAATAATCTTAAAGTCAGACTAAGCACATATTCAAGCTTTCCGTGTTTTCAAAAGGATCCAAAAGAAATTATTTAGAGTTTGTGGCAGGAGACTAACTTTCTGCCGTTCACTTTTTTAAAAGCAGGTGTTGTTTTTTATGCTTATGAACCTGAAAAGGGGTATAACTGTTTTGAGGGAAAGCATCCACTGAAGTTAATACAACTACAATAATAAGGTTTTTCTTTTCTTTTAGGCTAGCAAAAACAAAAGCCTGGGAAAAAAGAGAGGCTGCATTAACAAGAACAAAAAGATGCTCGGGTTACTTTTGCAGAAGATCTGAAGATCTGAAACCTTTCCTTCAAATCATTGTTGGATCCTGCTTGGCTCTGATAAATATGGCGGAGTACATTCCTTAAGCAGAATAATAGAGTTAGAAGAGACTTTTGAGGTCTTCTAGTCCAACCCTCTGCTCAAGCAGGAGTGCTGCACCACTTTGGATAAGTGGCTGTCCAATCTCTTCTTAAAAACCTCCAGTGATGGACCACTCACAAATTCCGAAGGCCAGCTCCACTAGTTAATTGTTCTTGCTGTCGGTAAATTTCTTCTTAATTCTAGATTGGTTCTCTCCTTGATTAGTTTCCATCTATTTCTTCTTGTCCTGCCTTCTGATGCTTTGGAGAATAGGTTGACCCGTCTCTTCTTTGTGGAAGCCCCTTAGATATTGGAAGGCTGCTATCATGTCACCCCCAGTCCTTCGTTTCATTAAACTAGACATGCCCAATTCTAGTAACCTTTATAGGTTTTAGCCTCCAGTTCCCTAATCATCTTGGTTGCTCTTCTCTGCACTCTTTCTAGAGTCTCAACATCTTTTTTTATATCATGGCAACCAAAACTGGATGCAGTATTCCAAGTGTGGCCTTACCAAGGCCTTATAAACACTTCAGGTGATCTTGATTCTATCCCTTTATTAATACAGCCTAGAACTGTGTTGGCTTTTTTGGCAGCTGCAGCACACTGCTGGCTCATATTTAAGTGGTTATCTACTAGGTTTATCTGTATAAACTCTGTTTATGTCACCGTGTTTTAAGGTGAAAGGACTTTCCATTTTAAATTTGAACTAGAGATGGATCAGCAACCTGTACAGTCTTTGAAACATTGTCATGGCAGAAACGTATCTCCGGTACCACTCAAAAATTCAGAAGTAGTCAGCCACTTGCTGCTTTTCCTATTTTCTCTCTATTTCTCCCCCCCCCCCACCTCACCAACACAAATAATTTACGACTCTTCATTCTCAAGTTGGTTGATAGCAGGCCTGTGCTCAAAGGCTAGATAAAGTTTATTTTCAAATAATAGGCTTTACTGAGGTGTTTCAGAAAGCATTTTCTCTCGTGAAGATGGTTTATTTCACACTCCGGGAGAATTTATAGGGTAAGACATTTTCTTCAAGAGTTAATGATCTCTGTTCATTCAGGAAGATGAAAAATGCCAACAACGTTGTTTGAAGTTTAGCAGCAGAATCCTGCTATGAAGTGCTGTTCCGTTTTCTAGAGCTCTCAAACGAGTTATTTTTCATTCCTGCGTGACTCGCAAAGTTCAGATTGGGTTACATCTAAGAGGTAAATTAGAAGGTTGTGATCCAGAAAGGGCTCAATAAACCTTTTATCTATATATAAGCCTTTCTGTAGCGATGCACATGGCATGACCTAAATAATTTGGTAGCTGTAAATGATCCAATATGACTTTCTCCCGAAAAGTTGATTCTGTAACTGAAGTGTGATTTCCACAAGATTTCTCACCCCAGTTACCCATTCTGAAAAGTATAGGTATATGGAGTCCTGTTTTTTATAGCATTGAGAAAGCTCTTACTGAATATGTATTAGATAGATAGATAGATAGATAGATAGATAGATAGATAGATAGATAGATAGATAGATAGATAGATAATGATAGATGATAGATGATAGATGATAGATGATAGATGATAGATAGATAGATAGATAGATAGATAGATAGATAGATAGATAGATAGATATGGATGGATGGATGGATGGATGGATGGATGGGTAGATAGCTAGGTAGGTATAGATATAGATAGTACCCAAACTAGGTAACATCAGTGCTAGTAAGGAGTGTAGTTTGCTGTCAGTTTTATATTCTGATGGCTATATTCTGGTAGGGGTGGTCTTGGTGATAAGAATAGAATGGAATGGAATGGAATAGAATACCTTGGAAGACTTCTAGTCCAGCCCCCTGCTCATGCAGGGGACCCTATACCATTTCAGATATGGTGGCTGTCCAGTCTCTTCTTAAAATGTCCAGTAATAGAGGTCCCACAATTACTGGAAGCAAGCTCTTCTACTGGTTAATTGTCCTCACTGTTAGGAAGTTTCTCCTTAATTCCAGGTTGCTTCTCTCTTTGATTAGTTTCCAGCCATTGTTTCTTGTCCTGCCTTCTGGTGCTTTGGAGAATAATTTGACCCCCTCTTCTTTGTGGCAGCCTGTCGCCCCTAATTCTTCTTTTCTTTAGACTAGCCAAACCCAAATCCTGCAGCCGTTCTTTGTATGATTTAGTCTCTAGGCCAGGGGTGTCCAAACTTGGGAACTTTAAGACTTGTGGACTTCAACTCCCAGAATTCCCCAGCCAGCCATGCTGGCTGGGGAATTCTGGGAGTTGAAGTCCACAAGTCTTAAAGTTCCCAAGTTTGGACACCCCTGCTCTAGGCCTTTGATGGTCTTCTCTAAACTTTTTCCAAAGTCTCAGTCTCCTTTTTGTAGTGTGGGGACCAAAATTGATTGCAGTATTCCAGGTGTGGTCTTACTAGGGTTTTTATAAAGGTTGGGCTGTTTACTGTCAGCTCTTTGACAGTTTCTTGATTGGGAAAATGCAACAATCCTGGACCAGGCCAAGTCCAAAAACGCCAGGGAATTTCTAGAAGCCTGGCACTCTGGCAAATTTGCCATCAATAGACACATAGACATTAACAACATCTAAACATCTATAGACTGTCCAAAAGAGACTATCACCCAGCCCAAAAAGGAACAACACCGCCCCCCCCAGTATATCTTCACCGACAATCAGCACCCAGATCAGCTTAGCTTAACTCAAAGGTCAACTTCAGACCAACAATCAATACTCCAAACAAGAAACTGCCAAAGAGCCAACATTAAACAGCCCAACGAAAGAATCTCTAAGACTGTCCCCACCAACACCGAATGGGCAAGTCATCAGAATATAATCTGACAGCAAACCACACTCCTTACTAGCACTGATGATGTTACCTAGTTAGGGTAATGAAATGTCTGCAAGGAAACAAGCAAGTTTAGAGAGCACCAAAAAATCCTCCCTATACAATACACCATGCTCATGTTGTTGTGGCCTGCCGGTGGCCAGCAGAGCTGGATGATGTGGAGGTTGGGGAGGAACATGGGCCATTTCTGGAGGCTGGGGAAGACTCAGACGAGGGCTCTGCATTGGAGGTAGAGATGGGGCCATCTGGCAGTTCTCAGCTGCCTTTGGAGCTAGACAGCAGTGAGGCAGAGGAACAGCTGGAGCCTGTTCCCAGTGTGCTCATGCGCAGAGCTGCCAGAAGAAAAGAACAGCTCAGAAACCAGGGCTGACTTGGGAGTAAAGCCACAGGTGGACAGTGAATGGCCCCTCCCACAGGAAATAAAAGAGGAGTGAAAGGGGAGTGGGCTTTTGCAGGCAACAATTCGTTCGTTCGTTTCAGGAGTGTGAAGATCTGTCCGTGAATCTCAGAGACTCTGCCCAGTCTTTCCTTGCAAAGCACTGCGTTTGGAAAAATATTTACCTGGCAGCTTTCCAAGCTAGATAAGGTCTGTGGTCGTAAATTCACCTTTGAAAGACTGTTTACCAGGCCTTTGCTGAATGTCAATGAGAGGAATTCACATTCGTTTAATAAAAGGGGTTTTATTAAATCTGCAGGAATCTGCTTCATGTTTTTTTGGGGGGGGGGGGGAAGCCTAGGTCCGAACACATGGGTGGAATGAATTAATGAATTAATAAATATGATATCTCTCTATGTGTATGAGTATGTATGAAAAACCAACACCTCCAACTTCAATTCTCGTTACAACAGGATTTGAGCTGTCTCTGGGTATTTCCGTTCTCTGCCTCTATAATAATTAAATAATGCTGCTTCCAAGAGGCTTCCTCTCTGCCCTTAAATTAAGCCGCCTCTGCTCTGCAGTGACCAAAACAAATAATCTATGACCTGCAAACAAGACACTTTTGGGTCCCTGGTGAATTCTTCCCCTTTTTGGCTCTAGGTTACATGTCTTTCAACCTCCCTTTTCCGTGGCAACCTTCTGTTGTTCATTAGCATGCTGATTACCATTAACACAGCCATAATGCAGCAGTTTTCATGGTTTATGTCAAGGAGCAGTCCTCATCTGAATGCAGTCAAGGGACAAAATTAACTGCATAAATCTACGGCACCAACTGGATCCCTTCCAGGTCTACATGCATCTTCTCTTCTGAACTTAGTTGTGACACCATCAGCTCGGTTCCCACTGATGGCTTAATAAGTATTTCTGGAGCTCATGCTAATTTCATTTGGATTTTACATCTCTCTCTCTCTCTCTCTCTCTCTCTCTCTCTCTCTCTCTCTCTCTCTCTCTCTCTCTCTCTCTCCCCTCCCTTCTTCCCCCCCCACACCAACACACACACCTGCACTATGTTTACCTTTGGTTCCTTCCACTGAGTTCCACTACACACAAATAGAACTCTTTTATTCCATCCATATATTCGTCGTTTCGATTCCTTTCATATTTCCCGAGGGTCTGCATTTTCAAATTCCCCTGAGTACAGTGACTTAATCTGCTTTATTTCCAGTTGCTTTTATTGTTAGCCTTGCAAATCAAGTAAGTGGATTCTGTATTGCAAAAATGACCCTTGCACTGGCCAAAGGAGTCTTAAAGATGCTGCAAAGATAACCAAACTAAGGCCTTTCACGATATATGCATTTAGAGGAACAGAAAGATTAAAACAAACTGGTTTTTGCTCCAGCCAATCAGAATCTGCTCCAGTTCACTCGGCTCAGGGTTGAGCGGTTTTGCGAGTGGAGATTTTTGTAGCAGTTCTTTTAGTTTGTTGAACTTAGAAAATGTTCTGACCCAGGCTTCCTTAACAAGCATAAAGCAAAGTCTTAGTCCTGGCAAAAGCTCTTTGATTTAACACAACTGTGAATTCCTTTCATTCACAGCTTGCCCTCAGAAGTTGTGGGAGCTTCCTCACTTGAGACTTTCAAAAAGAGATTGGACTGCCATTTGACAGAAATGGTGTAGGGTCTCCTGCTTGAGCGGAGGGTTGGACTAGAGGAACTATAAGGTCCCTTCCAACTCTGTTAATCTGTTAAAACAGTCAGCAAGGCTTGGCAAACAGTTTTTCAGAGGAATATTTATCAACACGAACTTTATCTCGCTTGGAGAGCTGCCAGATAACTAGTGTGCAAGGCAACACTTGGCACAGAGTCTCTTATAGTCACAAACAGAAGCTTCCACTCTTGAAATGACTGAAGAAATGAATTGTTTCCTGCAAAAGCCCACTCCCCATTCGCTCTTCTTTTGTTTCCTATGGGAGGGGCCAATCACCTCCAAGGTGTGGCTTTACTCCCAAGTCCACCCTGCTTTCTTAGTTGTTCTTGTCTTCTGGCAGCTTTGCGCATGCGCACACTGGGAACAGGCTCCAGCTGTTCCTCTGCCTCACTGCTGTCTAACTCCCTCTCTGCCTCTGACGCAGAGCCCTCGTCTGAGTTTCCCTTGAGCTCTCGGTTGAGTCAACCTTGAGCCGGTGAGAATCGAATTGCTGGCAGTTGGCAGAATTAGTTTGCAATACTGCATTCTAACCACTGCACCACCACCGCTCCATGTCATCCCAACATCATGCAATCTTTGAAATTTCAGTCCAATGGGCTGCTCCTTTTCCTGGTCTTTATTTAAACTAAGTTTGTATATCTGTGATTGCATGACCTCTTTAGATGCCATGCACTAAATAAATAAATCCCCACCCTTTCTGATTTTACAGCATGCTTCAGTACTTGTATTGTATTAACATGCATTTTCTCTCATGCATGGAAACGGTGATACTATGATCATATTACAATGCAAATTATATGTTCTTTTTGTGCATTGTAGCAACAAAAAGTGGAGAAGTAGGAAACAAGAATGATAATGGTGTTGGGTCAAACTTAAAATTGTGGGGCTCTCCTCATACAACAAAAATCTCAACCATTCTGCCCTCAAAAAAATGTGCAGAAAAGAGTAAATCTTTTTCTTAGCACCTCTCATTAAACTAAAGAGTAATCAAAGTAGAATGAGAAGTCAGCAATCCTCATTAAGCAGTACTGAGAATGCAGGCATGCATCCATATATAGATGCAAAGACCGATAAGAATGACTTTAGGCTAACTTTAATGAATGTCAAAAGTTCACGAGAAGACAACGCAGAAAGTGGGGGCAGGGAAACAGAGCAATGTGTATGGGTGGGGGGGGGAGGAAGAAACATAAAATGGGGCATTTGCAGTAGTGCACAACCTTAACACTGCTAATAGCAACCTATTTATCATATTGGTCTAAAGAGTCCTAATTATTCCATTTGGAGGGAGATAAACAATGCTCAGAATAAAATTAGTGATAATCTCAGCAGAAACTGCTAGAGGATCAAATAGTAAGGGGGTTTTCTTTTTCAGAAATGGGAACAACTTGGAATGTACCCTGTTTCTCCTAAAATAAGACCTCCCCAGATAATAAGCCCAATCGGGCTTTTGAACGGCGCATGCGCTAAAATAAGCCCTCCCCCCAAAATAAGCCCTCCCCGAAAATATTGCAACACAGCAGCAGCCAGGTGGTGACTATGCTAATTGCTAATAAGATAGCAATCAATTTCTAATCCCAGGGGTCGGCTTCCAAAATTTTAGCAAGGGGTTCTCTGCCCGGTCAATGGGTGGTGTGGCCATGGTGGGCATGGCCTAGTCAGCCTCCTGCACCAGGGCAGCAGGGGGGGTGTTTTTGCCCTCTCTGGGCTCCAGGGGCTTTAATCGAGCCCCTGGGAGGGCAAAAACGTCTTCGGAGCCCCTCTGGAGGTTGGAAACCGATCCATTTCCGGTCTTCCTGAACTTCCGGTAGGCCCGAGCCTCCGGGCATGTCCTGCACTTAGCTGCATCCAAAACAAGCTGCGTGGAGGCTCCTGGGAGGGGAGGGATGGGCGGGGCCAGCCAGAAGTGGGATGTGGGGTTTCTCTGAACTGCACAGAATCTTAGCTAGAGGTTCTCCTGAACCCCTGCAAACCCCCAGCAGCCCACCCCTGGCTAATCCTACATATACTTTTCTCAGTTCGGCTGCCTATTGAGTGTATATACTTTTGACACTAACAAACAAAAAAATGAGTGACAGGTAACAACATTGCATTCAAAGTCCGATGAACTCCCAGTTCTGGATGAATCAGTTCGGTGAACCTATTTCTAGTAGAAAATGGAATATTCTCTATTACATGGCCACTTCAGGCAAGCCCAGTATTATCTCTTCTGATTGACAGTGATTCTTTGGGATCTCTCACATAAAGCTTTCCCATCCCCCTGGTACCTGAACCTTGTAACTACAGAGGCCAGGATTGCTCTCAGACCTGCCCTACCGCTGACCCGTAATCTTTGCTCACAACACAAAGTGCTATGAGAAATGGCCATACTGTAGAAAGTAAATCATATTATGAGCAAGAGGCATCGAGACCGGTTGCTGGGCCAGTCCCTTGCAGGAATTAGACTGAAATGTACCTTTTTTTTCCGTTTTGTTTTGAAACTTAGAACAAATCGAATTGGCAAATGCATGGCGGTGAGAAGTGGTGGAAGTTCCCTGATGGGGCGTTAAAGGTTGAAATCAGCACGTTGAAAGGGAATCAGAAACCTTCCGGGGGACCCTGAAGAAATGGCAAAGCTGGGTTAACCCTTCGTGTTATTTCCCCAACAGTTTGCTTTGAATTCTCTATTGTTCTGATCATCTAACAGTATTGATGTCTATGGAGATTCTCAGTCGTCCAGGTCACGTTTGTCCCAAAGGTCCTTTTAAAGAGGCAACTGGACTTTCTGGTTTTTCCCCCCTTGAAGACGTTTCACTTTTTTCATCCAAGGAGTTTCTTCAGCTCTGAGTCAGAGCTGAAGAAGTGTTCTGACCTAGGCTTCCCCAGCAGCACGAAGCCGAGTCCTCGTCCCAATAAACGCCTTTTATTTAATTTACAGTCAATTCCTCTCCAACAAAGACTTTCCTCTCCCACAGTCTTTCAAGATAGTTCACAATTACAGAACTTTATCAGGCTTGGAGTGTGGCCAGCTGATATCTTTCAGATGCTGCAATACTTGGCAAGAATGCAGGAATGAACTAATTGCCTCCTGCAAACACCCTTTTGCTCTTCTTTTATTCCCTCTGGGAGGGGCCATTCATCATCCAACTGTGGCCATACTCCCAAGTTGACCCTTGTTCCTCAGCTGTTCCCTTCATCTGGCAACGCTGTGCATACACACACTGGGAATAGGCTCCAGCTGTTTGTCTGCTTCACTGATGTCTGACTCCAAAGGCAGCTGATAACAGGTATACGGCCCTAGCCCCCTCTCTTCCTCTGATGCAGAGCCCTCATCAGAGCCTTCCCCAGACTTCAGGACTGGCCCATGTTCCTCCCCAATCTCCTCACTAACCAAATCTGCTGCCAGCTGCACTGGCTGTTGGTGGGCTACAACAAGAAGCTTCTTGGATCAGAAGCAAAATGTCTTCAAGGGAAAAAAAACCCAGAAAGTCCAGTTGCCTCTTGAAAAAGCACCTTTGGGGTAACAGTATTGACATTATGCTTGCATTCTCTTCTAACTCTGGTCTTTGCAATTTGGAGAGTTGGCAATGGATTTGATTGCATTTCTTAAATTTTATATTTACTGCTTCACAGCTCAAATCTAAGTCACCGCAGAGCATTTGCGCCATGGCGAGAAGAAAAAAATAAGATACAAGTCACAAGTCCTTGGCTTATAACCCACATTTGAGCCCAACATTTCTGTGGCTAAGTGAGACAGTTGTTAAGGGAGTTTTGCTCCATTTCCTGATCTTTCTTGCTATAGTTATTAAGTGACTTATCATTGCAGCTGATAAGTTAGTAACCTGGTTGTTAAGGGAACTTGGCTTCCCCATTGACTTTGCTGGTCAGAAAGTTGCAAAAGGTGACCTTGGGACCCAACAATGGTCATAAATATGAACCAGTGACCAAGCATCTGAATTTGATCATGGGGATGCTACAAAAGTTATAACCGTGAAAAATGCTCATGAGTCACTTTTTTCAATCAGAATAGAGCTGGAAGAAACCTTGGAAGTAGAATAGAATAACAGAGTTGGAAGGGACCTTGGAGGTCTTCTAATCCAACCCAGTAACATGGTTGCTGAGTGAATCTGACTTCCACATTGACTTTGCTGGTCGCAAAAGGGATTGCATGAACCCAGGACACTGCAACTGTCATAGAGATGAACCTGTTACCAAGCATCTGAATTTTGATATCATGTGACCACTGGGAAGCTGAAATGGTTATAACTGTTAAAAATGGTCATGTTATTTTTTCAGTGCTGTGGTAACTTCAAACAGTCACTAAGTGAAAGCTATTGTACCTCGAGGACTATCTGTAGATAAAGCAACTGGTAATCAGAATAAAGCTGGAAGGGACCTTGGAAGTCTTCTAGTCTAACCCCTGCTCAAGAAGGAGTCCCTATACAATGATGGTGTGTTCTTGATGGAGTAATAAGTGTCTTGGTAGAGGATGCATAGGATGCATAGGGATACGGTGCCTTAGTGGCTAAGACACTGAGCTTGTCGATCAGAAAGGTCGGCAGTTCAGCGGTTCAAATCCCTAGCGCCGTGTTACGGAGTGAGCTCCTGTTACTTGTCCCAGCTTCTGCCAACCAAGCAGTTAGAAAGCACGTAAAAAATGCAAGTAGAAAAATAGCAACCACCTTTGGTGGGAAGGTAACAGCGTTTCGTACACCTTCGCCATTTAGTCATGCCGGCCACATGACCATGGAGATGTCTTTGGACAGCACTGGTTCTTTGGCTTTGAAACGGAGATGAGCACCGCCCCCTAGAGTCGGGAACAACTAGCACATATGTGCGAGGGGAACTTTAACCTTTTATAGAGGATACATGTTGTTTGATACCAAATTATGAAGAACAGTAAGTAAAATTCATGCAAGGAAGACAGAGATTTTTCTAAAGCAAAATAACTAACAAACATATCCTGTAAAGAGGAATGGCGGTGAATAGCTACTCAATAGAATGGTTCATCCTTCTGTTAACATATCTGCTAGTTCAACAGATGGCAATTCTTTGATCTTGACTCCTGTAGAAGTAAGTCCCTTATTAAACTTTCATGTGTCATAATTAATGATCCTTTTCACAAAACTGTCTCTAATAACTTTGGATTTTAGAGGTACTAAGTCTACCTGCAGGGATAATTTTCTTTACTGGAGATACATGGAGGATCATAAATTGGTTTTGGTTTTACAATTTATTAGATATTTGAGAGGATAAAAAAAAATTGAGAAGAGGAAGATTCAACTGAAACTGCTTCCCTTGGGAAATTAAATAGGGAATAATTTTTTTACAGCAAAAACAACTGAGGATACACAACATTGGTTCCACCCCCAATCCCTCTGTTCCATTCTGAAGGCAGCTGTGGGATCGTTTCACTATGTTAATCCTGAAATGTTGAGAACTGACGGGAATACCATGACTTAGTCTATCTTAATAGGATAAGAGAATAATGGAGTTGAAAGGGACCTTGGAGGTCTTCTAGTCCAACCCCTGCTGAAGCAAGAGACCACATACCATTTCAGACAAATAGCTGTCAATCTCTTCTCAAAAACCTCCAGTAAGCGCTATATAAATCTAAGCGCTATTGCTATTGTCTTGTCCTATTCTCCTTAGTTTATAAATCTCTTGTGTGCCAGCATGGTCAGTTGGTCGTTTGATTGGTTGCAAACAAATTTTGAAATTCTTAAATATTTTTTTATAAATATATTTTACTAGCTGGATTCCCGGGCTCCACTATGAAACTATGTGACCGGTCTTGCTAAACCAACACTTACAGCTTGCAAATTAATAAGTAGTTATAATCGGCCTCTCCTCTCTCCTTCTCTCCCTCAGGCTTGCCCCACAGAAGCCTCTCCTCTCTTTTCCTCTCCCCTTCTCTCCTTCAGGCTTGCCCCATTGATCCTCTCCTATCCTGTTCTCTCCCTCAGGCTTGCTCCACAGAGGCCTCTCCTAGCTTATCCCCTTCTCTCCCTCAGGCTAACTCCTTAGCATCAGAGTGTTTTTCAGGTGGGGAGGGGGAGTAGAATGTCTAAGCTCCCAGCCAACTGGCTGAATGACTCACGCACTGGCCACACCCACACCCAAGTGGCAGTTGAAACAGAGTTCTTTTCAGATTGGGAGGGGGAGTAGAACGTTTAACTCCTTAGCATCAGAGCATGTTAATAATAAGAACTACTAATGATCTTATGGTCATTTCGAAAAATCCTTTCTTAGAGAGCACCTAGAAGCCAAGAGGAACATACACGCCAAATTTCAAATTTGTAGGCTTTACGGTTCTGGGGATTTCGTGATGATGTGTGAGTGGTATTTCGCTTATATAGATAGATAAATAGAAGATAGATAGATAGATAGATAGATAGATAGATAGATAGATAGATAGATAGATAGATAGATAGATAGATTGATAGATGGATGTAGATGTAGATGTAGATGTAGATGTAGATGTAGATGTAGATGTAGATAGGTATAGGTATAGGTATAGGTATAGGTATAGAGATAGAGATAGAGATAGAGATAGAGATAGAGATAGATGATATAGATATAGATATAGATTATATAGATATAGATGATATAGAGATAGAGATAGAGATAGAGATAGATGATATAGATATAGATATCGAGATCTAGATATTAGATCTAGATATTAGATCTAGATATTAGATATTAGATACAGATATAGATATAGATGATATAGATATAGATGATATAGATATAGATATAGATATAGATATCCAAAAACAGTTTTCTGGCCAGTTATGGGATAGTTCTGGCAGGGATTTTTCTTGCCTTCCATGAAATGTAGGCTTATTTTTAAAATTTCTATCTGGTTGATATACTTCCTGTAGCTTTTCCCAGTAACAGTGATTATCTTTCTATTCAAATCCTCCCATGGTTGCTCCAAAGAGCCCACGGCTGTTGAAAGTAGTCAGAATGATAATCACATCCTAAAAGGTTGGATTCATTGGCAAATTATCCTCACTGACTAATTGCATAGAAGACCTATTAAGTCCACCGCCTTTGGGGCATTATTAACAACTTTGCACTTAATAATCAACCACTCGATCAACTGGACGGTAGCTGCACTCGCTATATTTTAGTTCTCTTATTCCGAATCTATAAGCAATGTTGCATAAATAGTAAAGTGTGCATGCAAGATTTGCAAAAGATATTGAACTTGGCCAATGGTTCAAAATACAAATAGGTAGCAAAGACTACATGCCTTTGAAAATTAACAAAAGTAAAAGAATTTAACATACTTTTTTAAAAGGTTACCTGCCATAAGAACAGCTGCCTCCAAAGGAACACGCAACAACTAAATTCAGTGCCAGCTCTAGTAATTTGGCTGCATCAAGCAATGCCACATGCCACCGCTCTGAAAAACCCTAACAAGTCTTGATACATAAAGTATCTGGCAGTGCTTGGATAAGGTACAGGAACTCTCCTGTAGTCTTCAGCAGATGTCAAGCATACAGGAGAGAGAGTGGCCCATTAAGCATCCTGGATAAATGTTCAAAATTATTGCCAATTGCCTAAAACTCTGTGGTCCAATAACAAATTATTCCATCATTGCCTAGAAGAGGGGTGTCAAACTCAAGGCCGTGGGCTGGATCCGGCTGACAGGGTGCTTAGATCTGGCTCAATTTTAATCAAGGGTGGCCTTATTTTCAGGGAAACAGGGTAGATACATCAAGATTTTCTGATTCCCAGCAATCTAAAATTTCTTGAGATCACCAAAAACATCCATATGCAGTGAGTTATTTTACCTTAAATCAGTGGTGGGATGCAACCGGTTTAACAACCAGTTCGGTGAGCACATGCATGTGTGTTTTGAATGTGCACACATTCAAAGCACACATGCACCCACATGTGCCTAACATGCACTTTGCACACACATGCATGTTCTGACCCCCCTCTCTCCATGCCTGTGAACAAGCCAAAACACAGGCTTGGCTGTTTGCCACTGTTTAATTGCAAGATAACAAACCCTTTGGCCGAGGGCCCAGATAACTCAAAATACAAGAAAAACAAACCAGATATTCAAACACAGCTCTAAGACATAGATTTTCTTCACTGCTAATTTTGAACGGTTGTTTCCTGCAAATGTCCCCTCCCAACGCCTCACCTATAAGCTCTCTTGGGGGGGGGGGGCAATCTACAACCACCTGTGCTGAATTATCTTCTATGAACCTTCCTACGTAATTGCTGCTTTCTTTTTTCAGCCCTTCTCACTCTAACATCAGGGACAAACTGCCTTTGATCCTCCCCACTGCTCCATGCCTCAGGCGCCTCCTGGTGGCCAACCAGCCGCTCTGGTCCCTGCTCTGAATCTGAACCTTCCACAGGGTCCTCCACATCATCCAGGGCAGACTCAAATGATCCCTCGCTATCTGAGTCCATCAGCAGCTCAACTGGATTCTGCTGGGCCACAACCCATGCAGCATTCAAAAACTGCCCATTTTCAGCTTACAAACTTACCTTCTATGTCAGCGCCAGAAAGTGAAACAACTGACGTACGGCAATTTGCTGTGCTGCGCAAATCAGCTGAACTAAAAAGCAGAGAATTATAGGACAGGAAAGAGCGGGGGCAGGTGGGCGGAGCCAATTGCTCACTGGAACTACCAGTTCGCCCGAACCAGTCTGAACCGGCTGAATCTAACCCCTGCCTTAAAAGTTATAGAATGATCAGGTTTCAGTGATCTTCTGAATGCCTTGATGGAACGTTTTTCTTTTCAGTTACAAACCTCATTGATATCTCTATTCTAACTCCCAGTGATGAGTGAACATCAGCCCAGTGCAAATAATGGCCAAGTGCTATCAACACTGGAACGTTGAAATACACAAGTTACACCATCCCACTATTGATCCTTCAAGACTTGCTGACTACACGAGGTAGTTTAAGCTCGGGGCTGACCTTCTTATTCCACGTAGTACTTTCTTGAAATACATCAAAGCTGGAAACTAATCACTTGCGTGAAGTGCATACAGCTGCAGGCATTGCAGAGTGATAAATTGTCCAATTTTTACTAAGCAAGGTTGTGCAGATGACAGACTTGCAACAGGGATTGTACACCAACTGTCCTTGCTATGCAACCATGCGTTCGCAGTTTTTATCGTAGTTTTATTTACACTTGTCACAAAAATGCACATTTAAAAAAAAAAAACTGATGGTGGTTAGCATTTGTCATTTTGTTAATTATATTTATTTATTTATTGAATTTATTTATTTATTGAATTTATTTATTTATTGATTTATTGAATTTATTTATTGATTGAATTTATTTATTGATTGAATTTATTGATTGATTGAATTTATTGATTGATTGATTGAATTTATATTGCCACCTATTCACCCATGGCGATTCAAGGCGGCTTACAGAATATAAAACCACATTTAAAACAATAGAAACTAACAAAAAGAATCAAATAAATAGTACAATATAACAAAATTATACTCCTCCCACCTCCGCCCTGGTGACAGCAGATCACATAAGCCATTGAATGGGCTCCATCCTGCTCTGCATTCCCTACGCCCACTAGCAGAAACAGGTCTTCAGCACCTTCTGGAAGAGTGTTAGAGTGGGGGCCATTCTAATCTCTGGGGGGAAGGATGTTCCGGAAAGAGGAAGCCACCACAGAGAAGGGCCTAGAGTCTCCACATCTTTTCTACATCGTGGTGACCAAAACTGGATGCAGTCTTCCAAGTGTGGCCTTACCAAGGCATTATAAAGTGGTATTAACACTTCATGTGGCCTTGATTCTATCCTTCTGTTTATGCAGCCTAGAACTGTGTTGGCTTTTTTGGCAGCTGCTGCACAATGCTGGCTCACTTCTATATGATACCTTGTCTACCATATTGTTTTTGAATTACATAATATAATAGTTTGGCATTTTCATCCAAGAATGAATGACTTCTCAGAAGAATGCAATTGTAACAGTCTCATAAGATTAACCATTTTTGTAATGTTTAATTTAAAAATATTTGGGAGCGCACCTAGGTTGTTCTGTACTACAAGACAGTGACGACTGGAATTCACAAACCCATCTTTGGGTAACCATGACAAAGAGATGAAAAGGCTATAATAAACTCTGAGTTTGTGTGAGTTTTGCAGAGGCTTGGACGGATATCCCTTTTTATTTGGTAGACTAAGATAAAGGTAAAGGTTCCCCTTGCACATATGTGCTGATCATTCCCAACTCTACAGGACGGTGCTCATCTCCGTTTCAAGCTGAAGAGCAAGTTCTGTCTGAAGACGTCTCCGTGGTCATGTGGCCGGCATGACTAAATGCTGAAGGTGCATGGAACGCTGTTACCTTCCCTCCAAAGGTGGTTCCTATTTTTCTACTTGCATTTTTTACATGCTTTCGAACTGCTAGGTTGGCAGAAGCTGGGACAAGTAACGGGAGCTCACTCCATTACACGGCGCTAGGGATTCAAACCGCTGAACTGCCAACCTTTCTGATCGACAAGCTCAGCATCTTATCCGCTAAGCCACTGTGTCCCTTTTTGTTAGTCTTTGGTAGACTAGACCCTTCTTATATAAAGTTGAATAGCGATGGCTAATCGTGGTAATAATAACAACAGTATAAAAGAATTCCTCCCCTTTTAATATGGTGTACAAAGTGGGCAACCTTTGTTGTATCAACTTTGTGCTCCAGTAGGCAAGACAATAATGACAAATTATCAAGGCATGCCTCAAATGTGACCCACGATTGGAAAAGCAGCAATTTAATGAAGACGAAAGATAGGTGTGAGCTGCTAATATCATTTACTGATAAACAGCTGTTCTCTGGAGGCTGCTAGTTCAACCCTCCAAGGACTCATAAACCTGCATAATTCCATTTAAAATATTGTGCAATTCACTAAATTAGTCTTTGAACATGCTTACTATCCAATTACGTAGCCTGGGCATGGGCAAAAGCGCCAAATTTTTCAGGACCGTGGAATACATGTGGTTTAACCAACTTATGACAAACACTTGAAATTAGCTTTCAATTCTCGGGCTGCTGTAGCCTCTGCCTATTGCAAGGCAGGGTTATAATGATAAAACCGTCTTTCCGTGGCACTCCAGAATGTCAAAGGAAAATACGTAAATCTTTTTTTCTCAGGGATGGGGTTTTAAACCCAATACCTTCAAGGCAAGAAGGAGGGAAAAAAAACCTAGAGTCTTGAAAGATGTCTTTGCATTTACAAGCTATTTGACCCACTTAAAATCTGTAAAAGGGTTTACTGTATAAGGAAATGAAACCCCTCCTGGACAGTTTTATCTTCCAGGCAGTCAGGGAGAAAAGAAAAAAAGAAAAAAAAGAAAAGGAAAGCACCAGAGTTTTGGGAGTGAAATTTATTTCCGTTGAAGCTTTGCAAGCTGCATTATTAAAGTCATTTGTCATGGTTTGAATATTTCTGCCTGATTCACCATTAAATTGGTCTTCTAATTACCAGCTTTGTCATGAAAAGCAGTTGGACTGCTTCATTCACCAGAAAAAAAACTTCCATTCTTTAATAACAGCGTGGTTCGGATTTGGGGCTGGGAGGTGGGGTGGGGTGGGGAAGGTATTGCAGAGAAGGAAAGAGTGCAATGCTTAAAATTTAAAATGAATAGGCTAGACAACGACATTTAAAAAAAAGACATTAGCGCTGTGTTATAAAGCAGCCTCGAGAATATTTAGTATTCATTTTTAATGAAAGATTTATTAATTTGGCAACTTTATCCTCCTCAGGAGGAAAAATCTTTGTGGGTAAATAGAGATCCAAATGGTCTCGTCACCCGAGACCCAAGAACACATTTCTGAAGTTTTAGATAAAGACAATCATCCCCTCCACAAATATTTGTGCTGTATGTACTTACCAGATGTGTAAAGGAAAAGGCAAGCAATCCTCAGACAATTTTTATTTTAAATCTGGCATGAACAGTGCCCTCCAGAGGTTAATAACGTGTACCGTTTTCTGCTTGCTTCCTCATCGTATGGAAATGCAGTGTATGAATTCCCCCATTTCCTGAATTATTTTTCTTTTTGTTTGTAGGTGGGTAGTCCTCAACTTAGGACCACAATTGAGCCCAAAGTTTCTGTTGCTAAGTGAGACAGCCCCCCTTTTATGACCTTTCTTAATAGAGTAACAGAATTGGAAGGAGCCTTGGAGGTCTGTAAGGACTGTAAAGTACTATGAAGCGGTATATAAATCAAAGTGCTATTGCTATTAGAATATAGAATAACAGACTTGGAAAGGACTTTGGAAGTCTTCTAATCCAACCCCCTGCTTAGGCAGGAAACCCTACACCACTTCAGACAAATTGGTTGTCCAACCTCTTCTTAAAAACTTCCAGTGTTGGAGCATTCACAACTTCTGGAGGCAAGCTGTTCCACTGATTAATTGTTCTCACTGTCAGGAAATATCTCCTCAGTTCTAAGTTGCTTCTCTCCTTGATTAGTTTCCACCCATTGCTTCTTGTCTTATCCTCAGGTGCCTTGGAGAATAGTTTGATTCCCTCTTCTTTGTGGCAGCCTCTGAGATATTGGAGCACTGCTATCATGTCTCCCCTAGTCCTTCTTTCTCTTAAACTAAACATACCCAGTTCCTGCAACCGTTCTTCATATGTTTGTCTCCAGTCCCCTAATCCTCTTTGTTGCTCTTCTCTGCTCTCTTTCTAGAGTCTCCACATCTTTTCTACATCGTGGCGACCAAAATTGAATGCAGTCTTCCAAGTGTGGCCTTACCAAGGCATTATAAAGTGGTATTAACACTTCACGTGATCTTGATTCTATTCCTCTGTTTATGCAGCCTAGAATTGTGTTGGCTTTTTTGGCAGCTGTTGCACACTGATGGCTCCTATTTAAATGGTTGTCCACTAGGACTCCAAGATCCCTTTCACAGTTACCACTGTTGAGCAAGGTACCACCTATACCGTACCTGTGCATTTCGTTTTTCTTGCCTAAATGTAGAACCTTACTCTTTTCACCATTCACCGGCTTGATTGTTGTTTTAAGCAGAGTTTCATACTGAACAAGCCATCACTCATATGTCTGGTTGCTCAACATTTTTTATTCAGGCTTGCCACAATTGTTAAGTGAATCACTACAGTTGATAAGTTAATAGCCCAGTTGTTAAGTGAATCTGGCTTCCCTATTGACTTGTCAGAAGGTTTCCAAAGGTGATCATGTGCTCTTGGGACACAGCAACGGTCGTAAGTATGAAACTATTACCAAGTGACCAAATTTTGTTCATGTGACCATGGGTCTGTTGCAACCGTCGTAAGCATGAAAAACAGTCCTAAGTCACTTTTGTCAGTGCCGTTGTAAATTTAAACGGTCACGAAATGAATGGTTGTATGTCTGCCAGGCCGATATCTGCAAAACTTGGCAAGGAGTCTCGGAGAGTCACGCACCAATTAAGCGAACTAGTTGTCTCCTGCAAACTCCACTCCCCTTTCGCTTCTCTTTTATTTCCTCTGGGAGGGGCCATTCATCATCCACCTGTGGCCTTACTCCCCAGTCGACCTCTGTTCTTTAGCTGTTCCCTTCCTCTGGCAACTCTGTGCATGTGCACATTGGGAACAGGCTCCAGCTGTTTGTCTGCCTCACTGATGTCTGACTCTGAAGGCAGCTGATAACTAGCATACGGCTCTGGCCCCCTTTCTGCCTCTGACACAGAACCTTCATCAAAGCCTTCCCCAGACTCCAGGACTGGCCCATGTTCCTCCCCAACCTCCTCACTGTCCGAATATGCTGCCAAGATGTCTACTTTTGTTCACTTACAAATTCATGAGACACGCCATACTAGGGAAGCCTAACAACACACACACATCACGTATGTATACACTACATATTACGATGCCTTTGTCATACCCAAAACACTATGCATTCACCTTTCATGAATACATTAAAGGGGATTGAGTTTTCCCACTGGGAAATAAATTATATATGTTTGCAGATGCCTTACATAATGAAGCAAACTACGATTCTGAAAGAGGCTCTGATTTTTTTAAAAAAAGGAAAACAGTGCAATAAAGAAGAGATTATTCTTCTCCCCCCCTCCTCCTCTTATTAAAAGATGCAATCCAATATAGGCGAGGTCAGCCTGCTGCGCATTCATCTTTAAAGTCGAATGATGGATGGGAGCTTATGATATTTTGCCGTTCCAAGGGTGGGGATTGGAGGACTTGTGAGCAAGATTACAGATTTGTTGAGAAGCTGATTCCATTTGACCTGAAATAAAACACGGCGTCTGTTCTAGTTATAAGGTCCTGAGGCATCCTTTAAGGCCTTCTAATCTGGAAAAAAAAACACACCAGCCTCCTCGACAGCTGGCAGGAATTCTTACAGATATTCTTGACGTGGCATGGAAGGGAAACGGAAAATCGTAATGATCAAATAAACGGGAGGCCCTTCATTCAGCTTGTTAGCGTGCGGTCTTGCCTGAGAATATTATCTTAGCGACAGATTTGGTATTCATGAGGGTTACATAAGGGGCGGGTTGACATCCCCGGTAAAAAAAAAAAAAAGAACTATTTAGAGGGCTTTTGTTTCTGTGCTTTCGCCCCCCCCCCCATTAACCACCAGTTCCTCGAAGCTCATTACTGTAGAGACAACTGTTTAATTTTGTGCTTTGTTTTCAACAAACGACACTTGTTCCTCCTGGGGGCCCTGACACGAATGCAGCTTCGCCCTGTCCCTCATGCCACATCATTTGTGAGCCTTTGTAATTAGCCGCTTAACAAATTGAGGAAGATGAACCTGTTGTCGTAAAGGGCTTACTAGTGTTCAATTGGCCATGTGACAGGCTGAATGAGAAAGCAGCCGACTGTCTCTGGCCATTTACCGTATTTTTCGGAGTATAAGACACACCTTTTTCCCTCAAAAAAAGAGGCTGAAAATCTGGGTGTGTCTTATACCTTGAATACAGCATTTTTTTTTTTTGCCTCCTTAAACCATGCTCCCTTCACCAAAATGGCCCTGCATAGCCTTTAGGAGGCTTTCAGAGAGCTCCTGGAGGTTGGAGAGGGCAGAAATGAGCAGAAAACGGGCTGTTTCTGGCTCAATTTCCCCCCCCCTGCCCCCAGGAGCACTCTATAAGCCTCCTAAAGGCTATGTATTCACTTTTTTTGACAAAAAGGGGCGTTTTTTGCTTCTTTGTGCCCCCCCTCCCTGCAGGAGCACTCTACAAGCCTCCTAAAGGTTATTCATGCCCTTTTTAAAAAAACGGGCCCATTTTCACGAAAAAGGGGCCATCTTTGGGAGGTCTTCAAAGTGCAAAAACTTTTTTTTTTTAAATTTCCTCTTCAAAGTCTTGGTGCGTCTTATACTCCAAAAAATACGGAACATGTGGGCCAGCTAAATGAGATTGTGTATACGTGAATGCCCACAATATATTTCGATAGGCATCGTTCCTATTTTTCAGGGTCATTACAGGAAGTTGGTAGAAGTTCCCAGGCTTATCACAGCTTAGGCAAGGCTCTTAGGCTTGAATTTGTCTAAGGACTCTCAGACACCAACAAAGGAGCATAATTGTCACTCAGGGTTGACATGAAGGGTCCTTGCTGCTCTCTGAGCTTGGCTGCAGATGTTTCATTAACCATACCAGGTAACCTCATCAGGGCAAGACACAGCATGGATGGAATTTTAATTTAGCGTATGGCGTCAAAAGGGGTCATGTAATCACTGATATATAACCCTAATAAAACTCATTATATATAGAAACACAAATTTAAATAAAACGCCAGCAAATTTTGGATGTGTTTGTATAGGTATGTGTATAAACAGATGCAAAACCACGCAATGGTTTTCCCAGTTTGCAAAGTATGGCTGTGAAAGTTGGACCATAAGAAAGGCTGAGCGCTAAAGAATGGAGGCCTTTGAACGAGGGTGCTGGAGAAGACTCCTGCGAGTCCCTTGGACTGCAAGGCAATCAAACCGGTCATGCTCCGTCGCTCACATTGCTTACCGAACTGGTGGCAAATGGCAAGTTGATTTCACTCCTGGTGTTGAAGTATGAAAGAAAGAAGAGGCCTTGCAAGGAAAGATTTGGAGTTGCAATTGAAAGGCTGTGACCACACATTCCTGTTGTCAATTTAAAAAAACAAACAAACAAATCCTGAATAAAAAAATGTTGAGCAACCGGACATTTGAGTGATGGTTTGTTCAGTATGAAACTCCGCTTAAAACAGTGTTTCTCAACCTTGGCGAGTTTAAGATGAGTGGACTTCAACTCCCAGAATTCCCCAGCCAGCTGGGGAATTCTGGGAGTTAAAGGCCACTCATCTTAAACTCGCCAAGGTTGAGAAACACTGGCTTAAAAGAACAATCAAGCAGGTAACTTGCCCTTAAGGAGGCTGACAATCACAAATCTTGCTTTCCTAAAAATGCTATTTATAAACTATTATTACTCTGAGGTTTGTGTCTGTGGCTCCCAGTTTGTGCTGCAAAAATGTACATCACAGGATGGTACCAATGGAAGAAAAGGAAGTTCTAGCCCTTAGGCTTTTTAGTGGTCATGTCTATGGAGATTCTCAATCATCCAAGTTATGGTGCTTTTTCAAAAGCAACCGGACTTTGTTTTTCTTCCTTGAAAACATATCGTTACTCGTCTGAGAAGCTTCTTCAGTCTTGACTGAATGGTGGAAGAGGATGGATTTACTATAGATTTCTTGCAGTCATTAGCACTCTTTCTGGGAGTCATTGAGGCCACTTGGAGGTGCCCTCAGTGTCACCTGATTCCAAGTACAAATGGGTGTGGAACCTTCTTGGAACGGCTGAAAGGACTATATTGTAAACAGGAGACAGGTGGTGTTGTATTCTCTGCCCTGTGTTGAGAGAGGGCTGTTCAGTCTCAGTGTAGATGGCCTCTTTGACCCCACTTTCAAACCAACCATCCACTTTGTCCAAAATGTGGACCTTGCTACCTCCAAAAGAGTGATCTTTGTCTTTCAAATGCGGGTGGACGGCTGAAACTTGTCCTGATGGTTTTTTTCTTCTATGTTGCACCATGCATTGATGAAATGGCTGTTTTGTTTCCCCAATGTACAGATCTGCATATGTCTCACTGCATTGTACTGCATATAACACATTGCTCAGTTTGTGTCTGGGTGTTTTATCCTTGAGATGGACAAGCTTCCGTCTCAGTGTATTTTGGGGTTTAAAGTGTGTATGTGTTGGTTGAAAATCCTCCTAAGCTTTTCAGATATTCCTGCAACATATGGAATGACAAGTTTGCATGATTTGTTGTTTTCTTCTTTGTCTGTTCTACTTTATGGGTGTTAAAAACAGGAAATTATGATAGATGCAGATTTCCTACTTGCTTTAGACCATTTCTCCAAATAAAAAAGACATATCTAGGCATTCTAAGATAAAGAACAAGTGCGTATCATAGTTTAAATGCAAATCTCTCACTAGAGTGGGGAAAACTCTGTCCAGAGGACAGATGTTGGATGCCCACAAGTTATCTGTTGTTAAGAAATGAATGCCTTGTGTCTCCTTACTTATCATTAAGCCAATTTTGAAAGAGTGAGCTGCTCCAACAGAGCAAGGGTAGGCGATCCATAGTAATATTTAGCTCCCCAGTTTGATTTTTGTAGCTCCCAGGGAACTCACAATGGTGACACTGGGAGTTTTGTGTTTTTGTGGTTGTTCAAGTGCAGTCCCTGGTGTTTAAAAAAATGGCCCACTTCTATAATAAAGGATTGTCCTTCAAATATGAGACACATGACTACATAGACTGAAACTGATATGGTTGTTAAATGCCTATAATTGCTGACTACTTTTTATGTTACCAGAGTGTTGATATCAATTTGAAGTTATTTCCAATATCTTTTTCCCCTCCCCCCCTTAAATTGTGGACAGAAAATACCTTATTTTTCAGAGTATAAGACACACCTCCCCCCCCTAAAAGAGCATGGAAATATTGGTACATCTTATACACCGAATACAGCCATTTTTGGCCTCCTGAAACCCCACCCCAGCATCCATTTTTGCACAAAATGGGCGAAAAATGGGCCATTTTTGCAAAAATTGAGGCATTTTCCCCTTCCTCCAGCCCCCAGAAGCACTCTGCAGGTTTCAGCAGGGCTGGGGGAAGGGGAAAATGACCTTATTTTTGCAAAAAATGGGGGCATTTGCCCCTCCCCTCAGCCCTGCTGAAGCCTGCTGAGTGCTTTTGGGGGCCGGGGAGGATAAAAACTTTTTTTCTTACTTATCTCTTCAAAATCTTGGTGCGTCTTATACACTGGTGCGTTTTATAGTCCGAAAAATACAGTAATGATTTCCTGAGAAAACAAAGTTCTCGGTTTCTATCCTTGGAGCTTCCTCTGTCTCCAAAGCACTATTTGTAATTAGATGTCTCGGACAAGATCATTTCAGCTCCAGGTAGTCCTTGACTTACAACCATTTATTTACTGACTGTTTAAACTTACAACACTACTGAAAAAAAGTGATCTATGCCCAGAGGTGGTATTCCAGGGGTGGGTTCCTGCCAGTTCTAACCTCTTCTATAGAAGAGGTTCCACAAATCTACAGTGCTGTTTAGAACTGGTTCCAGCTCCCTTCCCCCGCCTGTCCGCACATCATCAAGATGAAGAGTTAGAGGAGGAATTCTGGGAGTTGAAGTCCACAAGTCTTAAAGCTGTCAAGTTTGAACACCCCTGGGTTTTTTTTCTAAAGGGTTAGGGGTGCAAGAGTCTTGTAACTTGACAGCTTTAAGACTTGCGTGCTTCAAATGCCAGAGTTTCTAAGCCAACATTTTTGTTGCTAAGCAAGAGCGTTATTAACAAGTTGGCCACGCCCACCCAGTCACATGGCTTGCAAGCCACTCCCACTCAGTCACATGGCCAGCAAGCCACTCCCACAAAGCAGGCCACACCTACAGAAGAGGTTCTAAAAATGTTTGAAACCCATCACTGTGGTATTCACTTATACCTTCCCTACCGGTTCGCAAAGGTGAGCGTGTGTGCATGCGCTTAGCCTTCTGTGCATGCGCTTTGGCTTGAAAACATGCCTAAATGTGGTTCACATGACGCAGTGGCTCAGCATCTAAGACACTGAGTTTGTCGATCAGAAGGTCAGCAGTTCGGCGGTTTGATCCCTAGTGCCGCATAACGGAGTGAGCTCCTGTTACTTGTCTCAGCTTCTGCCAACCGCAGTTCGAAAGCATATAAAAATGCAAGTAGAAAAATAGAACCATCTTTGGTGGGAAGGTAACAGCATTCCTTCGGCATTTAGTCATGCCAGCCACATGACCACGGAGACGTCTTCAGACAACGCTGGCTCTTCGGCTTTGAAATGGAGATGAGCACCGCCCTCTAGTGTCGGGAAAAACTAGCACAAATGTGCGAGGGGAACCTTTACCTTTACCTTTAGAGCAGGAATGGGTGGGTAGGCCACCCAGGATTTCCACTACTGGTTCGAGTGAACTGATCTGAACCGCCAGATTACCACCTCTGCCTATGTCCATTTTTCATACTTACAACTGATGCAACATCTCCATGGTCACGTCATCAAAATTCAGATGCATGGCAACTAGGACGTATTTTTGACAGTTGCCGTTGTTCTGGGGGTGTGTGTCATGTGACAGTAGTGGGATACGACCGGTACTCCCCGGTATGGGTGTACTGGTGCCTGCTGGGAGCACCAGGTTCCATTCTGGTATGCTGCTCTGGAGGGCCCATCAAACCGCCCACTCTCCTTACCTCTATTTGAGCTAATCGGGGCATTCACACACGTGAATGTAGAGTATGACACCTGCACAATGCTCTGCTGAGCAGTTGGAGCGTCACGGGCTGTGGGTACACACACGCGCTCTGTGCATGGGCTGCACACGTGCACATGGTGGAGGCCCAGCCCCATTGCAGCGCACCGGTTGCAACAGGATTTGGAACCCACCACTGTTGTGTGATCATGTTTCGTGACCTCCTGACAAGCAAAGTCAACGGGGAAGCCAGACTCACTTAAGCAACCATGCTACTAATTTAACAACTGCAGCGGTTCACTGAGTAACTGCAGCAAGAAAGGTAAAAAAAGATGTCAAAACCCACTTCACACATATCTCATTTAGCAAAGAGAAATGTTGGGCTCAATCGTGATCGTAACTCGATAAATACCTGTGTTAGGGACAGATCACATTTCAGGGATATTCTGTGGTTGGTTGGATGATTGATAGGATACCTTTTCCCTATGTTGTGGCCTTCCAGGGGCCAGTGGAGCTGGTAGCAGATTCGGACAGTGAGGAGGCTGTGGAGGAACATGGGCCAGCCCTGGAATCTGGGGAAGGCTCTGATGAGGGCTTTGTGTCAGAGGCAGAGATGGGGCCAGGGCCATATGACAGTTATCAGCTGCCTTTGGAGTCAGACATCAGTGAGGCAGACGAACAGCTGGAGCCTGTTCCCAGTGTGCGCATGCACAGAGTTTCCAGATGAAGGGAACAGCTAAAGAACAGGGGTTGACCTAGCGGTAAGGCCACAGGTGGACTGTGAATGGCCCCTCTCTTAGGGAATAAAAGAGGAGCAAAAGGGGAGTGGAGTTTGCAGGAGTTCATTAGTTCATTCCTGCATTCTTGCCAAGTATTGCGACGTCTGAAAGATATCAGCCTGCCAACTCTCCAAGCCTAATAAAGGTTGGTAATTGTGAACTATCTTGAAAGACTGTGGGAGAGGAATTCACTGTCAATTAACTAAAAGGGGTTTATTGAGAAAAGGACTCAGCTTCATGCTGCTGGGGAAGCCGAGGTCAGAATACCCTACCAAGGAACTTTGGCTCAAACATAAGAGCTCAATCTTGCTTACCAATAGTACCTATGAGCTCAATTGTGGTCATAAGTTGAGGACTGCCTATACTGAAGTACAAGCCCCCTGTAATACGTTCTCATACTATCATTAAGTAGCACCAAAAAAATCAAGTCACGTAGAACTGTTTGGGAAGGAAAGTAGCATTGTAGACAGGAACTCCTTGAAACAGTTCTGTTTTCCATTGCATTTAATGACAACATCTACTTACGCTGACAAGGCTGTGCGGACCAAAACAGGAACAGACAGTTGTGATCGAGTGATTGGTGTGTGATGTGAGTAGAGTTAGAAGCATGGGGGTGGGGGGGACATTTACTTGCAGCTTGCAGGTGGCGGGAGTGACAAGCCGAACTGACTTGTCAAAAGAAGTTAGCAAAGGCATGAAGCTAGGAGCTGAGCAGCTAAAGCTAGGAAAAACAAACAAACAAACCAGCAGCCAGCTAAAGCGATAGCACCAGGAATCAGTCCAACTACGGCAGCATTAAAGGCAGGAAAAGACCCAAGAAGAATGAATCAACAGACCAGGTCTGAGTGAGCAGCAAAATGTCTTTGAAGAAGCTCATCGAGGAATTTGGCTCAGTGGGAAAGGGGCTGACACCACTAAAAAGGTCCTGTAGCAAACTACATGAGGAAGATTTGTAAAAGATAAAGGGTTCCCCCCTACAGTCATGTCTGACTCTAGGGGAGTGATGCTCATCTCCATTTCTTAACTAAGGGAACAAGCATTGTCTGAAGAGACTTCTGTGGTCGACATCAGAGATGGCATTCAGCAGGTTCTGACCAATTCTGGAGAACTGGTAGTGGAAATTTTGAGTAGTTCAGAGAGCTGGTAAATACCACCTCTGAGTGGCCCTGCCCCCATCTATTCTCTGCCTCCTGAGTCCCAGCTGATCGGGAGGGAATGGGGATTTTGCAATAACCTTACCCTGGAGTGGGGAAGGAAGTGAGATTTTACAGTATCCTTCCCCTGCCACACCCACCAAGCCAAGCCATGCCCAGAGAACCAGTAGTAAAAGAATTTGAATCCCACGTGGCCAGCATTATACGCCAAGGTGCAGAGAGTGCTGTTACCACCAAAGTGCTACCTGTTTATCTACTCACATTTGCATGCTTTCGAACTGCTAGGTTGACAGGAGCTGAGGCAAGTAATGGGAATTCACTCTGTCACGCGGTGATCCGGTCTCGAACATGGGCTGCCAACTTTCCAGCTGACCTTCCTCATGGTCATTAACCACTAGGCCATTACTCTCACCTAAAACGACTATGTGAGGAACATTTGACTTATTGAGAAATATATGGTAAAGCTGAGGATCTTATGAAATTTGAAAGAACAAGGTGGAATGGTACTATTAATATGGATGACAAATTGGATTGTAACACCTTATGATTAGACAGTTTCAGCAGAAGGAGAAGGACTATCATATTTTTTTTTAAAAAAAACCTCCCTTTTTGTGACCCGCTGTGTAAATTTTCTTAGTCTGATACAAAAAAAGAGAAAAACACAATTTATAAGGGATCATAATAAGTAGCATTCTAAAAGAATGGGATAAATGCAGAAAAGAATTAATTTGGATTTATTACCTCCTGCTTCAGTATCAAATATTTATTTTCAAGAAGGAGCACATGCAAAGAAATGTGATCAATGGGGAGGAATAATAAATCAGACAGATCACAAGACTTAATTATTAATAAGACAAAGATTAAATTGGTTCAGATTCTCCGAAAGTTTTTAGGCTAGCCTTCTCCAAGTAGTTACCTCAGATTAGAGTCCGAGTGCAAATCCAAAATTCCTTCGTAACATAATCCATAGTCCTCTAAATCTAGAGGTTACTGGGTGGGAAACGCTGAGAGAAATAGAGATACTATTTGGAGCAAGACTTTCTCCCTGATGAGTAGCTTCTTTCAGGGATTTACAGAAACTGGGAATCTCTGAAGAACCCCATTCTTCAAAGTCATGTTTTGTTCTTCTGTCCTCCATGCAATCTAACACCTCCATAGTGACATTTTTCTATAATCATTGTGGACATTGTTATTGTGTGTGTGTGTGTGTGTGTGTGTGTCTCATACAAAATAATATCAGTGCAGTAGATACATTAAAAAACGAATTTCCACTAACTGGCAATTTAAATGAAAATTCAAAGAAGGAAGGAAGGAAGAAAAGAAGGGAGGGAGGGAGGAAAGAAGGAAGAAAGGAAGGAATTAAGGAAGGAAGGAAGGAGGAACCATGGTAATTTACAAATGCTTGATCACAAAATTATAACCCTAAACTAAGTTTTGCTTTGTCTGATATTTTAACCAGACCTCATAGTGCACTAGGAATTCGACTTTCCATCATTCATAATAATCATTCAAGATGAATACTTTTAATGTGTACCTTTTGCTTTTTTTTACAGTTCTATTGTTTCATTATTTTCTTCTGGTAGGCTGGTTCTTAGCTGCTCAGAATTATTTATTTAAGGTAGGCAGTCATTTACATTTCTAAATAAATAAATATTGACCACTGGTCAAAGAGTGGAAATTCACCCTATGAAGACATATCCCATCATATGCTGGTATGTTTGAAACTATTTCATTTACTTATTACTGGGCAATTCATGGTTTTGCATCTCTCTCAAAGTGTACTTATTGATGAAAAAGAGATTTGATCATAAAGGCAGCTGGCTATTAGGCTGTCGTAAATTTGGATTACAAACAAACCTCTATTTGATTATCTATTTGGCAAACTGCAACTAAATGCATTCTCTGAACCAAAACATAACATTGAACAATTGACAGCCAAGTTTAATTCATGTTTATTCATAAGTAACTTTTCAATGGAACTAGAAGGAATCCATTCCCAAGGAAGTGAACTGTCGTTTTACTTCCCTACATTCCTTTGAAAATATGTCAAAGGAAAAATGAAGATTGTTGTGCATGGTTAATTCCCAGTGGCAGGTCGAAATGTTAAATATGCTTGTCTAAGGTACACGATCATGATAAATTGAAACAAATTAGACATACTATTGCATGTAGCAGGCGGTATTGACCTATTCTGAAATGCATTATTGGGCCAATTTTAAAGCAGAAGAATTAAAGTCATTGATTAGTTTCTATGGGATTGTTACTTGCATCAATAGATGAGTGTATTTCCAAAGCAATCAACACACTGTGGCAATAACTAATTTGCAATGGAATTAATGTGTTAATATCACATCTGGCGCAACAAACGACGTTCTAAAAGGGAAAGGGTCTTGGTCTTTGCATCTGTAAATCAAATTGGTGTAAAATTAAAACTCTGGTGAGATTTAGTGCTGAATCAGCCAATCGTAGTGGCACTGTGAGAGACAACAATAGAATACAATTCTTTATTGGCCAAATGTGATCGGGCACACCAGGAGTTTGTCTCCTGTGCATAAACTCTCAGCGTACATACAAGCAACAAGTGATAAATCATGATCATAATCATAAAGTATAATCATCATAAATTATAAGACACAAACTCAGTGATGGTCATAGGATACTAAATAAGCAAACAACATAAATCATAATAGGACACTAAATAAAAGCAATCAACCGAAATCATGAGATACAAACAACAAAGTTATAGTCCTAAGAAGCTAAGGAAATAAGTAAGAGGAAAGATGAAATGATGAGAAGGATAATAGGTAATACAGCCCTACTAGGTGGTTTGACAACGTAGGCCAGGGGTGTCAAACTCGTGGCGTCAAGTTGCCGTCACGTGACGTCTTATGACTTTCCCCCCTTTGCTAAAATGGGGGTAGGCATGGCCAGCACATGACACATCCGGCCCACGTGCTGTGAGTTTGACACCCCTGTCATGTGGCCAAATCACGAAAGTGTCATCTACATATCTAAGCCAGAATTTGGGTTTGTGTTCAGATTTATCTAAGGCGTTACTTTCAAAATGTTCCATGTATAAGTTTGCGATGATGGGTGAGAGGGGTGATCCCATGGGTGCTCCTTTTATCTGTTTGTATCTTTGTCCATTATGGATGAAGTATGTGTTGGTTAGGCAGTGATTTGTCAGATCCAGGATGTGTTTAGGGGGATTGTGTTTGTTCTGGATAGCTGCCAAGGCTTCTTTTATAGGCACTTGGGTGAAGAGGGATATGACATCGAAGCTCATGAGTAGGTCGCTGGGTTGTAAGTTTTGTTTCCTTATTGTTGCTATGAAGTGGAGTGAGTTTTGTACGTGTGAGGTGATGGATTCTGCATAGGGTTGGAGTTGCTTGGCGAGGAATTTGGCAAGATTCTGTAGAGAGGCTCACCTCCCACCACCCACGCCGTTACAACACAAAACAACAACGGACACACAGCCAGCACCAATCAGCACCAATCTACCAATCATGATACAACCACACAGCCAATCAATCCACTTACTGAAACAATGCCAGCACTCCACACCCACCCACCAAGATTTATAGAAAGATAGCAGCTCCGACCATGCTTTAAGCCAAAAACACCAGCCTGAGGATGGCAAGTGTGACCTCGCCAAAACGTTGCCAAGACAATCTCAATCTTACACAGGAAAAGATCAGAATACAACAAAACCAGCATACCTACACCCGTGAAAATCTACGAAAACATATAGTATACACACACACAAACAAATCTATGAAAACACACACACACACACACATACACACACACACACACGAGTAGACATACCCCAAATGGCTACCCATCAGGGCTACATAACCCACAAGGCTGTTTCCTAATTTTCTTTTGAAAGAATTTTCACTTATTCGTAAGAGTTGGAAGTTAGAATGACCGGAGAGGACATCAACATGACAACAATGAATAAGGGATTTGTGCATATATGGCTATGTGGGTGTCTGAAATGAGGTGACAACTGGTTCTGTGGTCAACAGCTAACGTATGATGGCATAACAAGGAGCACAGTTTAGATAATGGTGTCATCTTATTCCCACCTCCCACAATCTCCTACTTTTATCATACACACACACATATAGAATTCCAGCCAGTTAGAGATAAATAAATATTCTGTAGGCTTTCTTCCATTTGATGGAAGGGCTCCTTCCAGCCTCAGATCCCCGAGGCAATTTGTTCGTTAACCATTTCCATTCCCCTAATTTGGGGAAGGAAGCAGAAAGCCATTCTGCAGATATATTAGTTTGTTTGCCTCTTTAAAACTCAATAATAGGAAGAGTCCAATTTCTCCTCCCTTCCCCAGCTAACAAGCAGAGTAATAAATGAATATTTAAACTAGCCGAAAATATATTAAGTGGAAACAAATAGGTTTCATTTGTAGCAAGTGCACACAGGTTAATTAACAAGAAGGAGCTTTTGCACTGAAACAAGGCTCCCTGATGTTGTACATGCAGGTGCTGTTAAGGGCCAATTGAGCTCTATAGGATAATTATGAAGTATCATTCTGTGCTTCCGTTTGTTAACAAAGGGCTGCCTGCAATTTGCCTAAACCTATAAACCATCATCTGTGATCCACGGCAGCAATTAAATGACAAACATCTTCTCGCTAGAGACTTGGAGGGAAACAAAGGAGACACGGCCATATTTAAGGAGCCAGATGGATTTTGTTGTTGTTGTTGTTTAAAGACGGTCAACCATGGCGACACTATTGTCAATAACAGAGCGGGGCAGTTGGACATGCCTGATTATAAGACAACTGCAAGAAGATTGCCCAGGTCCTGAAAGATGGGAAGGAAAGGACAAACAGTGGATGTTTGCAAGAGTTAACCTTGCTCTCTGCTACCTTCTCATTCTAATCGTGTTAGTTCGGTGTTTGTCAAAGAGGGTTCTTTGAGACAGAGGTAGACTTTCAAAAAGATCACAAAAAACACAACTTTTTAGGAACATGGCATAAGAAGAACCTTGTCAAGCTCTTCTCTCCAGAGAACTTTAGATGTCTTAGACTATTATTTCTCAACCTTGGCAACTTAAAGATGTGCGAACTTCAAGTCAAGGTTGGAAACACTGCCTTAGAGGGAAGGCCACTTTTCAGCTTCCCTCAATGTACCACCATGTAGATGTCTCATCGATCCTGCCACATTCTCCATGGGCTTTCAGTGGTTTACCATAGAAGAATATCACCAAACAACTTGAAATGTAGACAGTCAATGTCTATATGACATAAATAAAAGTTAATCACTATTATATTAGTAGATTTACTGATAATAACAGCTGATAATTTACCCTTGTAATCCAGTTTGTCTAGATACTAATTGTAACCCAGTTTGTCTAGATTATAATGTATCCTTAAACCCACTATCCTGGGCCCAACGTTTGGAAAGCCAGGCTCTGCCTGTCACAAGCCAGGACAAAGGGTGAGTGATGGAGGAGTAACACCTCCTTTAAAAACCTTGGTCCAGCTGGCCTCGCTGGTAGCACCTCATAAGGGCCCCTTTCTAGGGTTACCGGAGAAGACGGTCAACAGTTTTGAAGGTGGAAGAAAGCTCTATGCCCCAAAGGCACATAAAGCAGCAGAACCATCTTCTAGGAGAAGGGAAACTCTGATTACAAACCTCCACTGCCTTGTGGCTATATCCACTACTGGAAAAGACTTCAGGAAACAACCTTGAGGCAAAATCCAGAGCTGGAGTCCCGGAAGCAGTTCGTGATTGTGTACAACCACATTCTGGTAACTCCTGCGACGCAGCTGGACCCAATCATATTGGCTCCACTGTTCCATTGGACTAATTCAGTGATGTGGAGGGGGGATTTGCTGCTTGGGTAACAGTCTATCCTCCATATTAATTTACCCAGGCCTCTTGATCTGGAGAGGATACTCCAGCGTTACCTCTTTCCAGAGCATGATACCATCGTCTTTTGAGACTGAGGGATGCCAATGCAATGTATCCTTGTAAGCTGGTTTTTCTACTCTAGTGAAAAGAAGGACTTGGGGTGACATGATAGTAGTGTTCCAATATTTGAGGGGCTTCCACAAAGAACAGGGAGTCAAGCTATTCTCCAGAACATTAGAAGGCAGGACAAGAAGTAATGTTTGGAAACTAATGAAGGAGAGAAGTAACCTAGAACTAAGGAGAAATTTCCTAACAGTGAGAAAAATTAACCAGTGGAACAGCTTGCCTCCCAAAACTATGCGTGCTCCATCACTAGAGTCTTTTAAGCAGAGACTGGACATCCACTTGTCTGGAATGGTCTCATGCTTGAGATGGGAGTTGGACTAGAAGACGTCGAAGGTCCCTTCCAACTCTATTTATTCTGTTATCTCCAAGTAACTTCAGAGAGTTCCCTCTTAACCTATTTTCAGTAACTGACTAAGGACAATGCACAGTCTTTCTGACATTTAACCTTGAAAGTTGTCTAACCATTTAGATGTTGAGCTTGCTGTATTAATGCCAGTCTTAAATAGTGCCACGCTTGCTCTATAATTCTATGGGGAAATGTAAAACATAAAAATATATAACACCCTTAAATTAAAAATGACTATACAGCTCAAATATAAGTGCATTTGCAGCTTATGGGTGTTACCTTTGTTCTTCCAGGTTGTTAGTATTTAGATCTGCGGAAAGAGCAGTCTATGCCCAATTAAGTCCACAAATGTTACCCATAAGATTCATTGCAATTTCTTTCCTATATTTATATCCTGCCTTTCTTTTTCATACACTACCCAAGGCAGCAAACATACCAATGTTCCTTCCACATCCTATTTCCCCCATAACAGCAACGTATAAGGTGAGTTGGGCTGAGAGAGAGGGACTGGCCCAAAGTCAACCAGCCAGCTTTCATGTCTAAGGTGGGTCTAGAATTCACAGTCTCCTGGTGATTGGCCCAAAGTCAACCAGCCAGCTTTCATGTCTAACGTGGGTCTAGAATTCACAGTCTCCTGGTGATTGGCCCAAAGTCAACCAGCCAGCTTTCATGTCTAAGGTGCGGCTAGAATTCACAGTCTCCTGGTGATTGGCTCAAAGTCACCCAGTCAGCTTTTATGTCTAAAGTGGGATCAGAATTCACAGTCTCCTGTTGATTGGCTCAAAGTCACGCAGCCAGCTTTCATATCTAAGGTGGAACCAGAATTCAGAGTCTCCTGGTGATTGGCCCAAAGTCAACCAGTCAGCTTTCATGTCTAAGGTGGGACCAGAATTCACAGTCTCCTGTGATTGGCTCAAAGTCCCCCAACTGGCTTCATGTCTAAGGCGGGACCAGAATTCAGAGTCTCCTGGTGATTGGCCCAAAGTAACCAACTGGCTTTCATGTCTAAGGCGGGACCAGAATTCAGAGTCTCCTGGTGATTGGTTCAAAGTCGCCCAACTGGCTTTCATGTCTAAGGCAGGAGCAGGACTTTAGCTGCTAAACAACCAAAGGTATTCCAAATCACACAATCTTCTCAAGTGTAGCAACACACTGATTAAATTGATGTACTGGTAATTCATGTTTCAAAGAGATTTCAGCATGTTTCAAAGAGATCAGATGTGACCTTGTACATTTTTTTTAAACTTGCCATCCACACAATTAAAAAGTTATTATCACTGTTGCTAATCCAGAATCATCTCAAAGCGTCCAATTCCTCAAGAATAAATGGTTTGATGGTTCCTATTAAAAAGTGCAAGCTATTTATTCCGTGCAACACCCTTATTGCAAAAAGAAGTAATCAATAGATAGTTTTCTCCAGGGCATAATTACTAATTAGTTTCTCTTGGAAAAGAAAGAAAAGCTTATATTAAGGGGGCAAAAATGATAGATCAGCACAAAGAAATGCCTTAAATCAACACATCTACTCTTATAGTAAAATCATTGATTTTGAAGTTTACTGAAGTAATCTTTAAAGAGCTTCTGAAAGATTTATCTAGAAGTGATACTCTTTAGAAAGGTGCTGTTTGAATTACTTTAATTAACTGGACAACGAACCTCCAAAACTCTTAATTTCTCCAGTTAAAATTTTCCTGCATTTTATTATTCATCTGAAAAGACAACACACAACTCGGTGCATTGATATAAAGCAAAATATACAAACTGCTGCTCTATGACTGTGATAAAGATTTGATTTGATAAAAATATATAGGCATGAATTTCACTAGTAAACTTCCAGAGTTTTATTTCCCCCAAATTAAAAAAGTGTGTGTGTGTGTATGTATGTATGTGTATGTGTATGTGTATAATAATTGTAGATGTATGATTAAGCATTCCAGAACACAGGTATAAAAAGTTTAATCAGGTTAGCAAAGAAGTTTTGATTAAATTTTTTTTTAAAAAAAGTTCTATTTCAATACCTTCAAATACTAAATTTGCAGCAAGTCAAAATTAAGGTAGTTATTTACTGAACTTGGAATTGATATTTGAGTGTTTGCGTATGTGTGAGTGTGAGTGTGAGAAGGAAGGAAGGGAAGGAAGGGAGGGAGGGAGGAAAGGAAGGAAAGGAGGGAGAGAGGGAGGGAGGGAGGGAGGGAGAAAGGAGGTTTATTTTATGTATGCTTGCATGGGTAATATTAAAGGATTCCTAGTGCATTATTTTGATTGGAACTTGAAAAAAATATCCCAGAAGTAGATAATGGCTAACCACTTATCTATATGCCATAATTGCCAAGAAATTTCCATGCCAAACCTGACTTGAAGGAAACTATGCTAACCTCTGGTTCATTATCACTTCTAAATGATTCATCCTGGCTTTCATAGGTTTGCCAAATGTTTGTCTTATACTGAAGCATTCACAGGACCAATTCTGTGTTTTCAAAATCATCCAAAGTCCAGGGTAACCTTTACTGTTTAGCGGCTATAGGAGAGCAATAGTTCTGACTTTGACTTAGACTAACTCAGAACTACCTAGCGTTTCCTGGGAAATCAGAAGTTAGAATTTTGAATTGATTCATGTAAGACTGTTTCCATTTCTAATTTTACTTTGTTTTACCTACATTGTTCAAATGAGTTGTGTCCAGAGGTAGTGTATTCAGCAGGTTCTGACCAGTTCTGGAGAACTGGTAGCGGAAATTTTGAGTAGTTCAGAGAACCAGTAAATACCACCACTGACTGGCCTTGCCTCCTTCTCTTCTCTGCCTCCCAAGTCACAGCTGATCGGGAGGGAATGGGGATTTTGCAGTATCCTTCTCCTGCCACGCCCACCAAGCCACGCCCACCAAGCCACGTCCACAGAACCGGTAGTAAAAAAAATTGAATCCCACCCCTGGCTGTGTCCCACAGAAAGGGTGAGGATACAGTTTATATATGTATATTTGTAAATATTGGGGTTATATTTCTTGGGCAGGCGGGTGGGCTCTCCGGAGCACCCTACCAGAACGGTATCCAGTGCTCCGGGCAGGCACCAGTACGTACCGGGCACCAGTACGTACCGGGCGTATCGCCTTCAACGCAACCACTACTGCTAATATAAAACTCAAGCTTTTGGAAAAAATCCAAAATGCAGTTGTTTATGCTTTGTCAGATCAAGTGAAACCATTTTCCAAATTCAGTTCATGAATAATAATTACTTCTTCTTAATAACTCAAATTTTATATTTCTAGTTTTTTTCTGGTTTTTTTTAAATTCAGAGCAGTGATCATAATAATAATACATACATACATACATACATACATACATACATACATACATACATACATACATACATATACAGACATTCTAAAGCCTAAAGTTATATTTTTTATCTTCTACCTACTGGCCTCTTAAAAATATCTCTATTTATAAATTTACTGAATCTCATTCTCTATACTGGGTCACCTTAACACTGGGAAATAAAATATTGCTTGCAACCAGAGGCTTTTAACTTAATTAGAGTAGCCAAGCATTAAAAAAAAAGATTAGAGATGATAGTATAAAAAAATGAAAATAATTAGGTGGGATGCAAAATTCAGTGCAATGATTCCTCTTGGGCAGCAAGAGATCTGAGTAGTATTAAGATAAAGAAATGTTGTGAAAGTTAAGTTGAGAAGTCTACCAGAGCAATGCTGCCTTCATTCTTTAAGAGAATGTTATTGAACATTGTCATTATTTACCACAATAGTTATATTGTGATTTCAGTTAATCCTTGTGAAGGACATACAATGGAATATTCCAACACAAAGTACATGAGTTCAGGACAATAAGACAGTCTTAGGGGAGAGACTCAAGTTGTGTTTCAAATTAAATTATACTTTGAAAAAAAATGGATTTGCCTATTTGGGATTCCAAGGATTCTGTCTTCCATCTCAAAGAATAATCAAGATGAGAAGGAGAGGATTGTCACAAAGAGGAGAGGGTCAACTTATTTCCCAAATCACCACAGGGCAGGATAAGAAACAATGAGAGGAAACTAATAAAGGAGAGAAGCAACCTGGAATTAAGGAGAAACTTCCTAACAGTGAGGACAATTAATCAGTGGAACAGCTTGCCATCAGAAGTTATGGGTGCTTCATCTCTGGAGGTTTTTAAGAAGAGACTGGACTATCATTGGTCTGAAATGGTATAGGGTCTCCTGCTTGGGCAGGGGGCTGGACTAGAAGACCTCCAAGGTCTCATCCAGCTCTATTCTGATTGAAATTGATTGGATTTATAAACTAGCAGACTATGCTTTGACTTACACAGTCAAAGCATACAACAGGAGTCAATCTGTTGCCAGATTCTAACATTCTCCATTTGCTGATCCACAGCATAGAGAAGAATAAAATAACAGAGTTGGAAGGGGTCTTAGAGGTCTTCTAGTCCAACCCCCTGCTCAATGAGGAGACCTTACACTATTTCAGACAAGTGGCTGCCCAGTCTCTTCTTTACAAGCCTCCAGTGATGGAGCACCCACAACTTCTGAAGGCAAGACTCTTCTGAATAGGCAAGACTCACTATTGCTGCAGGAAATGAGGAATGGTTCCTTTGATTGGGCAAAGGAAGCTACCCTCCTTTCACAGCTCACTAGATTGTACAGTGGGTGAGCTGTAATATACAGTCAGAGGTGGTATTCAGCCTGTTCTGACCAGTTCTAGTGAACTGGTAGCGGAAATTTGGAGAACTGGCAAATACCATCTCTGACTGGCTCTGCCCTCATCTATTTGCTGTCTCCTGAGTCCCAGCTGATCGACATCCCAGCTGATCAGCTGGTTTTTCTTTTGTTGCCCTGCACAGGAGAACGGAGCTGGAAAGCAGATTAGTGGGGTGGGGAGGGAATGGGGGATTGTACAGTATCCTTGCCCTGGAGTGGGGTGGAAATGCAGATTTTACAGTATTTTTGCCATAGAGTGGGGAGGGAATGGGGATTTTGCAGTATCCTTCTGTTGCCAATCCCAACAATCCACGTCCACCAAGCCAACCCATACGCACAGAACCAGTAGTAAAAACTTTATTTACATTATGTATTGAATGTATATACTGTAATTGTGTTAACTGTGCTAAAACAAAATTAACCTTTAGATGGACCTAACTGTTAATTATGCTAAAGTGAAACTAACCTTTAAATGCCCCCAACTGTTAACTGTGCTAAAGTGAAACTAACCTCTAAATGACCCTAACTGTTAAGTGTGCTAAAGTGAAATTAACCTTTAGATGACCCCAACTGTTAACTGTGCTAAAGTATAACTAACCTTTAGATGACCCTAACTGTTAACTGTGCTAAAGTATAACTAACCTTTAGATGACCCTAACTGTTAACTGTGCTAAAGTGAAGCTAACCTTTAGATGACCCTAACTGTTAACTGTGCTAAAGTGAAGCTAACCTTTAGATGACGCCAACTGTTAACTGTGCTAAAGTATAACTAACCTTTAGATGACCCTAACTGTTAACTGTGCTAAACTAACCTTTAGATGATCCTAACTGTTAACTGTGCTAAAGTTTAACTAACCTTTAGATGACCCTAACTGTTAACTGTGCTAAAGTTTAACTAACCTTTAGATGACCCTAACTGTTAACTGTGCTAAAGTGAAACTAACTTTTAGATGACCCCCCAACTGTTAACTATGCTAAACTGAAGCTAACCTTTAGATGACCCTAACTGTTAACTGTGCTAAAATGAAACTAACCTTTAGATGACCCTAACTGTTAACTGTGCTAAAGTGAAACTAACTTTTAGATGACCCTCCAACTGTTAACTATGCTAAACTGAAGCTAACCTTTAGATGACCCCAACTGTTAACTGTGCTAAAGTGAAACTAACCTTTAGATGACTCCAACTGTTTAGAGGAAAATGTAGAACATTTATATTTGGCCGGGTTTTTTCCAGTTCTATGACTGGTTAAGGCCCAGGCATTTGCATGCAGTTCCTCAGTTCCATTTTTGAGTCAATAAAAGCTTTTGCAGCTATGCTGGTCTGGTTCCTGCCAACTGAAGCCCACTACACAATAGAAAACACATTGTTAGAATATTGTCTATTAAAAGTTTAGCTAACATAGCAATAGCACTTATACACTGCTTTGTAGTGATTTACAGTCCTCTCTAAGCTGTAAAGAATCAATAGCTGGTTTACAATCAGCATATTGTCCCCCAAAATTTGAGGCCTCATTTTACTGACCTTGGAAGGATGAAAGGCTGAGTCAACCTTGAGCCAGTCAGTTGTCTGTCTGTCTGTCTGTCTCCCCTGAAACAAAAATAAGCTTTACAGGACCCATGAAAACATATTCATGGAATATTGCCTATTAAAAGCCCCTTAGGAAAAGAGCATTAAATTACTGAAATCTACTTAAGTTTTTGTATATATATTATATGACTTTTGGAAATTAATATTTAAGTAACCTTTGAGAAATTAATTCAAAATCAACTAGGGTCCAATAAATGCATAGTGTTCCTATTTAGACTGAAGTGATTGGGTCCTTTTTTTAAAAGCAGAGTTGGATTTTTAAATCTGTATTTGCATTCATAGAGTCCCCAAAATTGAATAAATGAAGATTGAGTCTCATAAAAAAATGCTTTCCTTCTTTTTCCATTGCAGCAGGTTTCCCTAAAGTTTTATTTTAAAAATGCATTTCTGCAGGCTTTTTGAAGAGTTTCATAATTAATTTGTTCACCTCAGTATAATTCTGAACCAGCTATCAAGCAAACATCTTCATTTCAACGATTTAGTAATAACACATACAGGTTTTTACAATATTTGATTAAAAGAAACTGAAGAAACAGGGATTACCTCTATTTGTCCAGAAGGTGGCATAATTTCTGCACTGATTGAAGCCTGTCAGCCCAAGAGAAGAAAACTTACATTTATCCGTTATTTAAATCTTCATTTCCTAGAAGGCTCTCATTACATTCCTGACAACTTTAAAGCTACTCTCTTCTATCCTCTTGGTAGCAGTAAATCCAACTTGAAAAAATACAGTATATCTAAATATAACCACATCTACTTATCCTATACTCTACCTATGTGTACATGTACATATATCTTACATCTAAGTACAGAATTGCATTGTAAACGTAGCTTTAAGAGTAGCTTTTACTCTTAAAAAAGAAGCAGGAATCATAAAAGAAACATATGAAGATCAGTTGCAGGAATTGGCTACTCTTTCAAACCAGACATCCTTTCTGTCCAAAATGTGGACTTTGCTGTCTTCTAAAGCCTTTGTCTTTTGAATGCAGGTGGACTGCTGAATTTAGTCCTGATGGGTTTGTTCTCCTATGTTCTCCACACCCATTTGCACCACTCCTGATGACACAGATAAACTTCCAGGTGGCCTTAACAACTTGCTAAAGGTAAAGGCTCCCCTCGCACATGCGTGCTAGTCATTCCCGACTCTAGGGGGCAGTGTCCATCTCCTTTTCAAAGCCGAAGAGCCAGTGCTGTCCGAAGACGTCTCCGTGGTCATGTGGCTGGCATGATTAAATGCTGAAGGCGCACGGAACGCTGTTCCCCTCCCACCAAAGGTGGTCCCTATTTTTCTACTTGAATTTTTACATGCTTTCGAACTGCTAGGTTGGCAGAAGCTGGACAAGTAACGGGAGCTCACTCCGTTTCACAGCGCTAGGGCTTCGAACCACCGAACTGCCGACCTTTCTGATCGACAAGCTGAGCATCTTAGCCACTGAGTCACCGCGTCCCCTAACAACTTGCTAAAAGAATGCAAATATCCAGCTGTCTGCAAGGAGTATAAATCCTTCCATTTGCCACCATCCAATCAGAGCTGAAGAAGCTTCTTGGATGAGAAGCAAAATGTCTTCAAAGAAAAAACAGAAAACCACAAGTTGCCACTTGAAAAAGCACCTTTGGGACGATTGGGCCATACACAATGTCCATACACCGTGACAGGCAGGTGATTCATCGGCATATATCATTTAAAGTTAATTTCACAAATATTTTCAAATGGATCAGCTACGGACCTTTTGAATAGTAACTTTCCCATCCCTCCAGATACCATCTACCACCCTGATGACAAAATGGATTGAGACTCTCTGATACTTTTTAATATATACTGTACATGCCTGATTTGCCGTGATTTTAAGACAAACGTTAATTGAGCCAAGATGGAAGACCCTACATGAGAGTGTGATATCTCTGTTAAGGCTTTCATGCCATTCTTCCTGATCTCTTGGAAGCATTCTGAAACTGTAATATTAATGAAATGTGACGTATTGCCCAAGACTGCAGTTCAAAATAGATTATCCAAGACTGCGAATCAACTGTCCAGTTCTTTGATCTGTTAATCATAGTCAATCAGATAATTTCTTCACTTCCGGCAATGAATCCTAGCATGGAATAGGGTTCAAATAGGTAGGAGTTTTAATTAGGAGTTTCAATTATACCATTGGCCAAATTGCATTGAAATAAACCCTGCTTCCCCCCAAATAAGATCTATCCCCAAAATAAGACCTAGCGTGTTTTATGGGTTTGCCTAATATAAGCCCTACCCCAAAATAAGCCCTACTTAAGAGCCTGCACCGCCGGCTGCCTGCCCATTCTGTCTGATTGCTTGCAGTGTCACAGCCGCAAGGGAAGGAGAGAGGGTGGTGGAGCTGTCTCACATGCCCCGCACCAACTTATCTCATGGCCCCTGCAGGCAGGCCACCCACACCACCTGCCTCACTTCATGGCTGTGGCACCCGCACACCACTCAGCCTCTTCCTCTGTTGCTCTGCGAGCAAAAGTCTAACTAACCTTTAGATGACCCTAACTGTTAACTGTGCTAAAGTGAAACTAGCCTTTAGATGACCCTAACTGTTAACTGTGCTAAAGTGAAGCTAACCTTTAGATGACCCCAACTGTTAACTGTGCTAAAGTATAACTAACCTTTAGATGACCCTAACTGTTAACTGTGCTAAAGTTTAACTAACCTTTAGATGACCCTAACTGTTAACTGTGCTAAAGTGAAGCTAACCTTTAGATGACCCTAACTGTTAACTGTGCTAAAGTGAAGCTAACCTTTAGATGACCCTAACTGTTAACTGTGCTAAAGTGAAGCTAAGCTTTAGATGACCCCAACTGTTAACTGTGCTAAAGTATAACTAACTTTTAGATGACCCTAACTGTTAACTGTGCTAAAGTTTAACTAACCTTTAGATGACCCTAACTGTTAACTGTGCTAAAGTGAAACTAACTTTTAGATGACCCTGTTAACTGTGCTAAAGTGAAACTAACCTTTAGATGACCCTAACTGTTAACTGTGCTAAAGTGAAACTAACCTTTAGATGACCCTAACTATTAACTGTGCTAAAGTTTAACTAACCTTTAGATGACCCTAACTGTTAACTGTGCTAAAGTGAAGCTAACCTTTAGATGACCCTAACTGTTAACTATGCTAAAGTTTAACTAACCTTTAGATGACCCTAACTGTTAACTGTGCTAAAGTGAAACTAACTTTTAGACGACCCTGTTAACTGTGCTAAAGTGAAACTAACCTTTAGATGACCCTAACTGTTAACTGTGCTAAAGTGAAACTAACCTTTAGATGACCCTAACCATTAACTGTGCTAAAGTTTAACTAACCTTTAGATGACCCTAACTGTTAACTGTGCTAAAGTGAAGCAGAAGAAGTGGGGTGGTAGTCATGTGGGCTCCTGCTGCATAGGGCTATGGCACCGGCATGGCACTCAGCCCCCTGCTCGGTTGCGGCCACCAGCAATCAGGACAAGTGGGCTGGCGGCCACACGGGGTCCTGCTGGATGGGACTGTTGGAGCCACTGCAGTGAGGCGAGGCAGGTGTTGGAGCTTGGGTCGGTGCGAGGACTCTGAGATAAGCTGGTGTGGGGCATGTGGAGCAGCTCCAGCCCCGCCATCTCGTGGTGGTAGCACTGCCATACCACACAGCATCCTCCCCTCCCCCCAAGCAAGCAGAAGAAGAAGTGGGCCTCCCATACATGGGGAAAAAAAGACACTCCCCGAAAATAAGCTCTGGTTTTTATTTTGGGGCCCAAGGCAAAATAAGACCTGGTCTTATTTTCAGGAAAACACAGATACTATATCCATAGCTACATACGGTAGCTATGGGATTGCAGTTACATGCTCAGTGGAAGTCTGTTGATGCTTATTCAGATGCAAATTCTACTGTGATCAAAAGGATTTACTTCTATGTGTAACCTTTCCTTAGTGATTTTGTAGTACCAGAAATAAATAGAATAACGGTGCAGGAACTTTATAGCTGGAATAATAGTGGATGTAAATTAACATGCTGAAACATCAGAATTGTGGAATAAAACCAGTATAATGAATGCTGGAAGTTGAGCGGTAGATGCTACCATAGCTTAAGGGCAAGGCACAGACCTTCTGTTTGCTTGTTTATTTATTTATACATATTTCGTTTTACATATGCTTATCTAGTTGGCTATTGTAGCTAGGAGGTTGCTGGACTCAGTGGGTCTATGGTCTCATTCTGCAAAGTAATTCTGTATTTCTGGATTCGTCACTCAACTAACAGACAACCCAGTCAGCGTCTATATTTAGTAATTAATGTCCCCTTGCAGGTTGGGGACAGATAATCTCGGAGAAGGCCTACCTATGTGGTCACTAAGAGTCAACATCAACGTGGTGACACATAATCAATCAATCAATGATAGATTAATTGTGCTGCTTTGCCTAATTATTCAATCACTTTAAAGGCTACAGAAAGTCAGTTTTGTGTAACTCTGAAGTTTGATGAATATCCCACTGGCCTAATTAATTTTGCCCATGGCTATGAATAGATGGTGTATCATACTGCAGCTGTGAAAAAAGTACCCGCCCCCAGGAAGATCGATCTCCCCCTCACGTATATCAATTCAAATGTAACCACAATGTTCAGAGGCAATTGGGTAAATTATATGTGCCATCATCTTGACAATATTCTTAATATTCTTCCTTGTTTGTCAAATAATTGACTACCTATATGTATCAAAAGTTTCCTCTTTGTCATATCTGGGGATAAAATCTGGACTAAATAGAGACAGACAGACAAAAAGACAGACAGACAGACGGTAGACGATTGACAAAAGACAAAAGACAGATAGAGAGGTAGAGAGGTAGAGGTAGGTAGGTAGGTAGAGGTAGAGGTAGAGGTAGATAGGCAGGCAGACAGACAGACAGACAGACAGAAAGAGGTAGAGATAGATAGATGATAGATGATAGATAGATAGAGATTGATAGATAGAAAGATATATTGTACATAGATAGATGATAGAAAGATACATGATAGATGATTGATAGATGATTGATAGATAGATGATAGAGAGACAGACAAATAGATCGAGATTGATACTGTAGATATAGAGAGATAATAGATATTTAGATAGATAGATAGATAGATAGATAGATAGATAGATAGATAGATAGATAGACAGACAGACAGACAGACGATAGACGATAGACAGAAATTAGACAGACAGAGAGAGATGATAGATGATTGATATATTGGATTGTTTTTTCCTTTTGTGTAAAGACTGATGCAAAGCATGAATTAAGCAATTCCACTTTCTCCCTGCTGCCTATCACCTCCTTGCCATCTTCTCCCATTAGTGGACTGATTGTTTCATGCACATTATTTTCTTGTGTTTTAGATCCCTAAAGAAACTTTTACAAATTATTTTTCAAAGTCTTAGTTCATTCTGAGACTTAGCCTTCTTGACTTTATCCTTGCAGATTTGGCCTATGTGCTGGTATTCTACCTTAGTTATGTGTTCCCCTTTCCATTTTTAGATTTGTCCTTTTTGCCTTTCAGTTGATCAGAGAGTTCCTCATGCAATCATGCTGGTTCCTTCTAGGATCACTTATTTTCCTTTTTCAGTGGTGTTGTGCAGAGGTGGTTTTCACATAATTTTACCACCAGTTCGCTGTGCACTGAAAATGTGAGCTTATGCGGCTTTCCACGCATGCGCTTTGCTCATGCACACAACTTGCACCTTAGAAAACATGACTAAATAGGACAGTATAGCGCTGGGATGGGTGAGTGGGCCCACTCCCACCTGCAGGTCACCATTACCAGTTCTCTCAAACCTGTCCGAACCGGCTGAATACCACCATGGCATTGTGCTAGATTTTATAATATCCTTTTTCAGAGTTTTCCAACCTTCTTGAGTTGTTTTCCCCTTTAAGATTTTCATCCATGGAATCCTTCCCAATCTCTCTGTAAGTTTATGGGAAAAAGTTCTCTTAAAATCCAAGACACTAATTGGACTTTATCCTATTGCTTGTGCCTGCATTATGTTGAATTCAAATTTGACATGATCAGTCTCCCTCCAATGTCCTCCTGAAGAAAGGATGAGCTTTTTTTCATTTTCCTGAGCCTTTATTTTGAGGAACTTATGGAAAAGAAGACAAATAATGAGATAAATCCCTTATGTTATTGAAACCAATACACGTAAAATTAAAAATAAATGAAAAGAGAAAAATAAAGAACCCAATAATTATGCTGCTTCTAAATCACTAAGGGGCTATAATGCTTTTCTTCTCTGGTGGAAACAGGATATTCACTAAGTACTTCTTATGTTAGCTGAACAAAACACACTTCTAGTTCAAGTGGTAGAACCATTGCTTTTGGACAGGATGGAAGAGATATGTTCCCAAGAGGGATGGAAAGCATTGCAATTCAAGTTTCAAGTGACAAGTCCCATATATTTGCATCCAATTAGCTATCTCACTCCTGGTGTTAAGTGGAAGGCAATTTAATATGTACTTCTTGGAATGGGACTATATCTCAGGTATAAATAAACTCTTTGGCTACCACAAAAGGTTTTTTTTCAGGATAGACAGGCCATGAAGTTCCTACCAGTGAGAACAATGAACCAGTGGAACAGAAGTTGCCTCCAGAAGTTGTGGGTGCTTCATCACTGGAGGTTTTTAAGAAGAGACTGCACAGTCACTCGTCTGAAATGGTATAGGGCCATGATGGCAAACCTATGGCATGCATGCCATAGGTGGCACACAGAGCCCTCTCTGTGGACACGTGCGCCATCACCCCAGCTCAGCTCCACTGCGCATGCACTTGCGCCTCCTACCAGCTAGCTGATTTTTGGGTCTCTGCCATGCATGTGGAGGGAGGGGCACATGCAGGAGACGCACATGCATGTATGGGGGGTGTCACAGGTGCATGCATGGGGGGAAGTGCATGTAGAGTGTGGCGCACTCCCCCACAGCCCATTTTTTGTCCCAAGTGGTTGCAGTGAGGCCTACTAGGCCCAAAATGGGGCACCGGGGAGGTGGGGCACGGGAGGTGTCATGCGCGCATCGCATTTCTTTTATTTTTTGTTGCATTTTGTTGTCACTTTTAGCATGCGACAACAGGAAGGTCAGCCATCACTGGTATAGTGTCTCCTCCTTCAGCAGGCAGTTGGACTAGAAGACCTCCAAGGTCCCTTCCA